>NC_059183.1:15551816-15862233 GCF_020631705.1 Daphnia magna
CGAATTCTTGTCCGATCATCGGCGTTCGTTCAACCAAAATTCAGTGGACTGGATTGGTATAAAAGGGCTGTGTAAGGCTGTTTGCTCAACAGTTTGCGAACAGCTCGTTTTTAAGCAATTGGCTCGATCTGATTCGTCTAAGTGAACATTACTTTGAAGTAAGAAATGCGTCTCATTTTATCCGTCGTAATTTTCTTTGCTGCTTGCGCGGACATGAGAAAAGCAGAAAACTACAGGTATAATGCCGTAGACGCAAGACTTCTATTCAAACCAAAGATTTCCTTGGCGACTCAAACGACAACGACTACGTCAACCTTCACTGTTTCTTGTACAAAATCCACTACGGCTTGTGCGGCTCCTGCTCCTGAAGGTGGAATGGTTTTTCGTGGTCGAAGAGACAAAAGTGAAAACGAAGAACAATTTCCTGCTGACCCCACTCCTGTCCAAGGGTAACTAGTTTTCCTCATTTATTATTCAGTCGTTATGCGAAACAAAAGCTGTAATAAACGTATTTTTTTTTTTTTTCTGGTGATAAAAGAGTTGAAGCTACCCAAGTGCCAAATCGAGAGGCACGCGCTGCAGATCCACAGTACGTCATGTCTCCGCTTTCGTATTATGCTCAAGAGATCCAATCTGGCATAAATAGCAACCCATTCAACTATCACTCGATTTCCCTCCGCGACGACTCATATCCACAACCTGCAGTTGGCCAACAACGAATTTTTGGCGTCAACCTTAATGGAAATCAAGCAGGTTCTTTCTTCGGAAGCCCGAATTTGTTTCCTGCACTTCCAGGAGTTGTGTACACGTTTACGTCGACATTTACCATAACGAGCTTTACGGTCACTACGTCAACTTCGACCCCAGCTTGTTCTGCGCCGGGGATGTTACAGTGTCCATAAGAAAAGCTAATTGTGACATCGGACATGAGATTGTCAAAACGGATTAATATGCGGAACATTAATTAGCTCCACATAAAAAAAAATATATACATTAACCAATGCTTTAGTCTCTAGGACGTAAGCTGCAACATTGTAACGTTGTTAATTTTAATACATTTCATAACAGATTATTGTCTTTCAGTATTCTATGGTATAGCAGTAGTTTCGGGAATTTTTTGGAGATCCAGCACTGACATCAAATGACAACACCGTCCTTCTACCCTCAACAAACCCCTACCCCATCCAAATAAGCTAATTAAGCTCGTGCAAAAGAAATATAAAGGGTAATGAAAAAAAATATATATTTAACAAAAACACTGATTTATCCAAATCAGCGTTCCCAAAATGGGAAGGCAATACCCTTCCCACTTTTTCATTTTTGGCTAAATTTTAAATCTAGTTTAAAATACATGATTCCGATTCAAAATTAAACGAAAATCACAAATATGGCGTTTATTTTTTCATAGAACTCATAGTTTTTGAATAAACCGTAAAAAACAAAATTATGTCCACTAACAGCATTTTGATTCCGTTTATTCAAAAAACGCTATGTTGACGAGAAAACAAACAACTTAATCTAAATCAGCGTTTAATTTTGATCATACTGTATGATTTTTATAGAATTCCAACAGATGTCGATTTTGGCTGATTTCGACAAAAATGGGAAGGCTATACCCTTCCCACTTTTTCATTTTTGGCTAAATTTTAAATCTAGTTTAAAATACATGATTCCGATTCATAATTAAACGAAAATCACAAATATGGCGTTTATTTTTTCATAGGGCTCATAGTTTTTGAATAAATCGTAAAAAACAAAATTATGTCCACTAACAGCATTTTGATTCCGTTTATTCAAAAAACGCTATGTTGACGAGAAAACAAACAACTTAATCTAAATCAGCGTTTAATTTTGATCATACTGTATGATTTTTATAGAATTCCAACAGATGTCGATTTTGGCTGATTTCGACAAAAATGGGAAGGCTATACCCTTCCCACTTTTTCATTTTTGGCTAAATTTTAAATCTAGTTTAAAATACATGATTCCGATTCATAATTAAACGAAAATCACAAATATGGCGTTTATTTTTTCATAGGGCTCATAGTTTTTGAATAAATCGTAAAAAACAAAATTATGTCCACTAACAGCATTTTGATTCCGTTTATTCAAAAAACGCTATGTTGACGAGAAAACAAACAACTTAATCTAAATGAGCGTTTAATTTTGATCATACTGTATGATTTTTATAGAATTCCAACAGATGTCGATTTTGGCTGATTTCGACAAAAATGGGAAGGCTATACCCTTCCCACTTTTTCATTTTTGGCTAAATTTTAAATCTAGTTTAAAATACATGATTCCGATTCATAATTAAACGAAAATCACAAATATGGCGTTTATTTTTTCATAGGGCTCATAGTTTTTGAATAAATCGTAAAAAACAAAATTATGTCCACTAACAGCATTTTGATTCCGTTTATTCAAAAAACGCTATGTTGACGAGAAAACAAACAACTTAATCTAAATCAGCGTTTAATTTTGATCATACTGTATGATTTTTATAGAATTCCAACAGATGTCGATTTTGGCTGATTTCGACAAATATGGGAAGGCTATACCCTTCCCACTTTTTCATTTTTGGCTAAATTTTAAATCTAGTTTAAAATACATGATTCCGATTCATAATTAAACGAAAATCACAAATATGGCGTTTATTTTTTCATAGGGCTCATAGTTTTTGAATAAATCGTAAAAAACAAAATTATGTCCACTAACAGCATTTTGATTCCGTTTATTCAAAAAACGCTATGTTGACGAGAAAACAAACAACTTAATCTAAATCAGCGTTTAATTTTGATCATACTGTATGATTTTTATAGAATTCCAACAGATGTCGATTTTGGCTGATTTCGACAAAAATGGGAAGGCTATACCCTTCCCACTTTTTCATTTTTGGCTAAATTTTAAATCTAGTTTAAAATACATGATTCCGATTCATAATTAAACGAAAATCACAAATATGGCGTTTATTTTTTCATAGGGCTCATAGTTTTTGAATAAATCGTAAAAAACAAAATTATGTCCACTAACAGCATTTTGATTCCGTTTATTCAAAAAACGCTATGTTGACGAGAAAACAAACAACTTAATCTAAATGAGCGTTTAATTTTGATCATACTGTATGATTTTTATAGAATTCCAACAGATGTCGATTTTGGCTGATTTCGACAAAAATGGGAAGGCTATACCCTTCCCACTTTTTCATTTTTGGCTAAATTTTAAATCTAGTTTAAAATACATGATTCCGATTCATAATTAAACGAAAATCACAAATATGGCGTTTATTTTTTCATAGGGCTCATAGTTTTTGAATAAATCGTAAAAAACAAAATTATGTCCACTAACAGCATTTTGATTCCGTTTATTCAAAAAACGCTATGTTGACGAGAAAACAAACAACTTAATCTAAATGAGCGTTTAATTTTGATCATACTGTATGATTTTTATAGAATTCCAACAGATGTCGATTTTGGCTGATTTCGACAAAAATGGGAAGGCTATACCCTTCCCACTTTTTCATTTTTGGCTAAATTTTAAATCTAGTTTAAAATACATGATTCCGATTCATAATTAAACGAAAATCACAAATATGGCGTTTATTTTTTCATAGGGCTCATAGTTTTTGAATAAATCGTAAAAAACAAAATTATGTCCACTAACAGCATTTTGATTCCGTTTATTCAAAAAACGCTATGTTGACGAGAAAACAAACAACTTAATCTAAATCAGCGTTTAATTTTGATCATACTGTATGATTTTTATAGAATTCCAACAGATGTCGATTTTGGCTGATTTCGACAAAAATGGGAAGGCTATACCCTTCCCACTTTTTCATTTTTGGCTAAATTTTAAATCTAGTTTAAAATACATGATTCCGATTCATAATTAAACGAAAATCACAAATATGGCGTTTATTTTTTCATAGGGCTCATAGTTTTTGAATAAATCGTAAAAAACAAAATTATGTCCACTAACAGCATTTTGATTCCGTTTATTCAAAAAACGCTATGTTGACGAGAAAACAAACAACTTAATCTAAATCAGCGTTTAATTTTGATCATACTGTATGATTTTTATAGAATTCCAACAGATGTCGATTTTGGCTGATTTCGACAAAAATGGGAAGGCTATACCCTTCCCACTTTTTCATTTTTGGCTAAATTTTAAATCTAGTTTAAAATACATGATTCCGATTCATAATTAAACGAAAATCACAAATATGGCGTTTATTTTTTCATAGGGCTCATAGTTTTTGAATAAATCGTAAAAAACAAAATTATGTCCACTAACAGCATTTTGATTCCGTTTATTCAAAAAACGCTATGTTGACGAGAAAACAAACAACTTAATCTAAATCAGCGTTTAATTTTGATCATACTGTATGATTTTTATAGAATTCCAACAGATGTCGATTTTGGCTGATTTCGACAAATATGGGAAGGCTATACCCTTCCCACTTTTTCATTTTTGGCTAAATTTTAAATCTAGTTTAAAATACATGATTCCGATTCATAATTAAACGAAAATCACAAATATGGCGTTTATTTTTTCATAGGGCTCATAGTTTTTGAATAAATCGTAAAAAACAAAATTATGTCCACTAACAGCATTTTGATTCCGTTTATTCAAAAAACGCTATGTTGACGAGAAAACAAACAACTTAATCTAAATCAGCGTTTAATTTTGATCATACTGTATGATTTTTATAGAATTCCAACAGATGTCGATTTTGGCTGATTTCGACAAAAATGGGAAGGCTATACCCTTCCCACTTTTTCATTTTTGGCTAAATTTTAAATCTAGTTTAAAATACATGATTCCGATTCATAATTAAACGAAAATCACAAATATGGCGTTTATTTTTTCATAGGGCTCATAGTTTTTGAATAAATCGTAAAAAACAAAATTATGTCCACTAACAGCATTTTGATTCCGTTTATTCAAAAAACGCTATGTTGACGAGAAAACAAACAACTTAATCTAAATGAGCGTTTAATTTTGATCATACTGTATGATTTTTATAGAATTCCAACAGATGTCGATTTTGGCTGATTTCGACAAAAATGGGAAGGCTATACCCTTCCCACTTTTTCATTTTTGGCTAAATTTTAAATCTAGTTTAAAATACATGATTCCGATTCATAATTAAACGAAAATCACAAATATGGCGTTTATTTTTTCATAGGGCTCATAGTTTTTGAATAAATCGTAAAAAACAAAATTATGTCCACTAACAGCATTTTGATTCCGTTTATTCAAAAAACGCTATGTTGACGAGAAAACAAACAACTTAATCTAAATCAGCGTTTAATTTTGATCATACTGTATGATTTTTATAGAATTCCAACAGATGTCGATTTTGGCTGATTTCGACAAAAATGGGAAGGCTATACCCTTCCCACTTTTTCATTTTTGGCTAAATTTTAAATCTAGTTTAAAATACATGATTCCGATTCATAATTAAACGAAAATCACAAATATGGCGTTTATTTTTTCATAGGGCTCATAGTTTTTGAATAAATCGTAAAAAACAAAATTATGTCCACTAACAGCATTTTGATTCCGTTTATTCAAAAAACGCTATGTTGACGAGAAAACAAACAACTTAATCTAAATGAGCGTTTAATTTTGATCATACTGTATGATTTTTATAGAATTCCAACAGATGTCGATTTTGGCTGATTTCGACAAAAATGGGAAGGCTATACCCTTCCCACTTTTTCATTTTTGGCTAAATTTTAAATCTAGTTTAAAATACATGATTCCGATTCATAATTAAACGAAAATCACAAATATGGCGTTTATTTTTTCATAGGGCTCATAGTTTTTGAATAAATCGTAAAAAACAAAATTATGTCCACTAACAGCATTTTGATTCCGTTTATTCAAAAAACGCTATGTTGACGAGAAAACAAACAACTTAATCTAAATCAGCGTTTAATTTTGATCATACTGTATGATTTTTATAGAATTCCAACAGATGTCGATTTTGGCTGATTTCGACAAAAATGGGAAGGCTATACCCTTCCCACTTTTTCATTTTTGGCTAAATTTTAAATCTAGTTTAAAATACATGATTCCGATTCATAATTAAACGAAAATCACAAATATGGCGTTTATTTTTTCATAGGGTTCATAGTTTTTTTGGCGATTTCTGCAGTGGACGAGAAAACAAACTTTTTCTAAATCAGCGTTTTTACGAGATATTCAAAAACTATGATTCCTATGAAAAAATAAACGCCATATTTGTAATTTTCGTTTAATCTTGAATCGGAATCATGTATTTTAAACTAGATTTAGATTTTAGAATTTCCCACTTTTTTCAAATTCTGCTTAGACGATATGTCTTGAAATTCAACAAAAATCAATAACTCAATCAAAATTGAACACTATTTTCGATTGAGTTATTGATTTTCTCGTTAAACCAGCGATTTTACCTTTAAAATTACCTGGTTTAGCACAATCACCATACCACCACGGTATAATAGGTTATACTGGTAACCTATTATACCATGATACCACCGGCACCTAGTATCCTCTGGGCAAGAGATTTTACCTTGTTCCGTACCAAAGCGCCAGTGCACAACATCAGTGTGTAACATCAATTACTGGAGCACTCTGGCGGTCCAAAACATGTAAAATACCGAAACGTACTAGCAATTTAGTATTGAAACAGCCAACGCCATCTCTGGAGTTTATACGCATAGCTCATGTGGTTTACTCCTCTACTCTATACATCATGACATAAACAAAGAGAAAATAATAATAATCTTCAGTGTCGTAGTAAGATAAAGAAGCCATTTCAATGTTGAAAAAGAAATAGAATTCGTGTTGTATACAAAATTATTGATGTTCTAGTGATAAAATATGTCGAAGATTAACACATCTTTCAGAGTAAAAATATATGATTTACCTCTGAATCGTTTTGCAAATGTAGCCTTACCACAGTATCTTCAGCAACTTCAACAACATCAAGACAACCTACACAAAGTATAAATTAGACAGTTTGTGTTACTCAACTTGGAATTATTAACTAAATTATTTTTTTACAGTATAAAAGCAACAGAGATTGGAAAAAAGTAAGAACAGAGCAGTTAAAAGGACAACAGGTTGCATCCCAATTAGAAGCTGCATTACAGGAGTTAGAAGGAGTTTCACAACATCTGACCTCAGATGATGAGATAGAGTTCGAAAAGAAAGTCAGGCCATATAAAAATCAAGCTCTTAATGCAATCAGAATTTTTAAACAAAACTCAGATAATTTCAACAATGTCTTTGAGTCACACACATCCGAGGAAGATCAAAAGAAACAGATTGAGTTAATTGAAGAAATTGTTATACCAGAAGAAATTGAAGTTGAGCAATGCAAAGCTCAATTTGAGACATATCAAAACTTGCAAAAAGATATAGAAGAGTTGCACGACCTATTTTCAGAGTTTTCACATCAAGTCAATGTTAGTATAATCCTTATGTTGCATACTAGAATCAGTATACAACTGATGTCAATTTTCCACATAGACTCAAGAGACGACAGTTTCCAACATTGAAGAGAATGTGGAGGCAGCTCTAGAAGATGTTAAAGAAGGACAGCAGAATTTGGCCAAGGCTGCAAGGTTTAAAACAACTCTTTACCCATTAACAGGAGCGCTAATTGGAACGTGCATTGGTGGTCCTATTGGGCTTCTTGCGGGTCTCAAAATTGGGGGTCTTGCTGCACTCGGAGGAACGGCACTAGGCTTTGCTAGTGGTCGTGGTCTGATGAGGTGGCAAGAATCGGCAGTCAACGAATCAGCAAATAACTTAACCAGAAGTCAATCAACCCCTACGAATTTAGGAAATAGTACCCAGTCTGGAAAGCTTCCATACTCTGTCAGCTTCAAAGAAGATTGAGGCCTTTCAATTTGCTTCTAGTACTGATTTTCATACAGATTTGATAAAAAACATTGTGTCAATATACATACATTTTCAGGTTAACAGAGACAAAACGAAGTATATTCTACCTTTGATGACCGACTGCATCGTAATTATTATAAATGTCATGAATTATTATTTTATTTCTCTGTAATATGTTAAGAAATTTTCAAGCACCTTCACGAATAAAATTTTGTACAATATGATTTTCCGTTAGGGAACCTGACAGCAGAAAAATTTTATTACAAGACTACAAACTACGTGGGCGATAGTAAAAACACATAGGATACAAGCCTATAACAGCTGCATCTTTATTACTATTCTTTTTGTTTTCCTGATTAGGCAATAGTATTCCTTAGTTTGAATGGAAGAGTAAATAAAACTAATATCGTCTGTGCGCAGTTGCACTTCTATCAAAATCGGTACAGTGCGGTACCCATCCCTGCAGACAACATGTGGGATTTTGAAATAAATGAGACACAAAATCAGCGTGGAGGATAGGTGACCATTTTCAGGAAGGACGGGGATAAAGGTATTTTTTTCGTCGAGAAAGGTTGATTTCCTACCGAAAGATCCCCATAAATAAATTAGGTTTATCAATAAAAAAGCAATTATTATCAGTCCTACTTAAAAGAGCAATTTTTTTCTTTTTTCCTTCCGTTTAACGACTAATCGGACAACTGTCAATTTCAGCAGAGCAATAACGCAAAACAAAAAAAAAGTTTGCAATGTGTTACCTGACTTCAAATCAGCGGGATGAGACGGACTTTCTCCCCTTCACTGTAAAAAGAGCACCAACTGGCTCTTGAATCAAACTTTAAAATCACTCACATTGCAAAAGTTCGACGAAATGTTTCATTGCTAGATTTGTAGAAAAATTCAAAAACAGGAAGAAAAAAAAACATTGCGGTGGGTAACTGGCGGAAAGTCGCCGTTCTTCGGAGTCACCCGTTTTCGACTTGTGACGACATTTTTTTCGTGTGGCAATGTGGTCGTGTAGGGAAGTTGTCTACCAAGATGTTTTCAAAATTTCGGTTTCTCTTTGTGAGAACATCTCTACGATAGCGTATTTGAAAGGTAGTTTAGTCTGTCGCCATCCTGCTGCGTACTCGTGAACCAGTAGAGTCACATACCTTCTTTACTAAAGAGACAGTTCTTTTTATTTCCGTCTAACTAATGATGAGGGAAGGGAGAAATCGAGAAAGAGAGAGAAGATTTCGGTACCTGCCGCAATTATTTTTCTGCTTTTGTACATTGCCTTTTCGTTACATTTTCTCAAATTTTCTCTTGTCTTTTCAACGTTTTTGACTTGGCCCTGCAAAATTTTTGAAGTGCCGCATTCTTCGTTTCTGGCACTAGTATGGCATCCAATCATCTCTCCATGAAATCTGTTACAAAGGTCTTTAGCAGTTAAATTATGTCACTCATGCATTACGTAACTGGAAAATCTAAAAGAAGCTATAGAGGGCAGTTTTCTATATCGTTGTCCAAGTCACGGGCAGCTTACATTGAAACAATAAGAAACGGTTGGGGCACACATCACAACTACATAATAGTATTAGAATTATTTAATCATAGTCGCACTCATTTTACATTACCATTTGTCGAAATCATTTTTGTATACATGTTGAGTGAAACATGCACAATTTTACGTTTTTTGGATTAGTTGTTTTCTGTATTACATGAATGAAAATTCAAACGTAACGATGGCAACCATTGATGAACCACGGATGACTTTGATGATCTTCGCCATCTATCATGATATCTGTGTCGATGGAGGGGCGTCTACAATGAATATCAATAAAATTATAGGGAACCTGTTAACCCACCCCAAGACATCCATCCTCACCAACTCATTGACTAAGATTCAAAAGGGGTAGTTTTCAGTTTTACATTCTATCCCACTAGTACTATATCCCTCAATTCAGTGTTGTATTTTTTTAACCCCATCGCCTGAACTTGCAACTTTGGAATGTTCAGCTGTACAACTAACGCTATTTTTCTTTAAAAATTTCAAACCCAGGGCATCTACCACACAGTGGTGGTATTAGACTGATATTTAACGGACAGGAGGGTTCCGAGTACCATTGCGCATATTCTAGGTCACTGCATACTGGATCTGCAAGGTTATTCGTGTGGTGAAGAACGGCCTATGGACTGCCAATTCAATACTAAGTTAGCAGGTTCGATTTTTACGCAACAGTGTACGGTACCACGGGGCTGAGATCGCAGCATTAGTAATATGTCACGTCGTTGTGTGGGCGTCATAAATCTAATTTTGTTACGGATGTGGTAGTATCTGTGTTTTCTTTTATCTGTACTGAGACATGACTCTTCATGCACGTCCAACGTAGTACATCTTCAAATTCCATTTGTCTTTTAAGGAACTCTGTATAGTTAGACAGCAGGCATTAAGAATTATATTATTTATACTAAAATATTACAGGTAAAATTGCGTTACCTATGACAACTTAATGCGTCGAGCATGTCCCTTGAGGTAGGAACTTTCTCTGTAGAATCCTACTTTTCAATTTTAATAGGGACCAGTTGTACGAACTCAATCGAAAAAGGGTCTGCGTTTCAACAGGTGCTTCCTTTGCTCCTTCGTTACATGCATCTTCTTGTAAGCTTTAAACAAACGGCGACACCCACACAATTTTAGCCGAAAGTTTACTGATGGCGTGTAGACGACATGCGATGAAGACGTACGTACCGTACAACCTGTTCCGCTTATTTTTTGCTGTTCCTTTCGTTGAAATCTAATGACACGGTTGACTTGGGATGACAAACCGGGAATGAGCGGTGTATACTCTTTTCCCTATGTTTTTTTTTTCTCTGTGAAAAGGTCAATAACTTGATATTCTTACCTAAATTCTTGCTGGAGAAAATGAATGTCTTCACCGACATCCGAGTTGGATTGGATTCCAACTATTACTACTCGTCAAGTTGTCAGAGCTTCACAATCTCACAGACACATATAAGAAAAACAATACAAGTATTGCTGGACGAATCTTATCCGGGCAAGGAAAAAACATCAGAAAAAAAGCAGAAAGTTCTCAGATGTCTGTTGTAATAGACGTAAAACAACCACTGTTCTTGTGTTAGATTGATTGAACAGTGGAAATTCGGCAGTATCATAGCCCCGTGAGAATGCCGGCAGGTGAGCTGGTCGTGCCTATATCTATTCTTTCTCTCGCTTTAGGGACCCCCAGAATTTATCTTAGAACAATGTCATCATGGTCCAAAAATGCCGTGGAAATGAAATAAGCGACTGGAATTACACAGCAAATAACGGGAAACTTGAAGCCAGCAGGTTTGTTTGATGCACCTGAATAATTTCTGTAGGGCACCTGGTAATATAAAAAATTCTGACACAATTTAGGAAGAATAGCTCGAATTTTCTCTTCCTTTATAGGTTTCATTAACTATAAAACGATTCGTAAACAATGTCCGAGTTTGCTAAAGCAGTTCTTTATGCGCTAGCTAGGTCCAGTCTATAAAACTAAGGCGATAACTGGGCCCTCGACTAGATTGATTGACCATTTGTTTAAGACACGAACATCGGAAAAAGCCGATGGCAGCAATGCTTCTCTATAAATCGGCTAGTGAGGCAGATCGATCCGGAACTACGCATAGCCGCATCCGATACAACGCACTGCGTTACAAAATAAACAATAGAAGAAAGAAAGACGTAAAGAAAAGATCGAAGAAAGATTGAAACGTTTCTTGTATTTATATCGAAAGATAGTATTGGTTTTTCGTCTTTCACGCGGGACGAGAGGAAATAAACTGCATCGGCACGACGCGGGATTTCTTTTTTGTTTTTGTAATGTGTGTGTGTGTAGGAAGAGTTTAAAAAAATGATGTTTTGGTAGTTGGATTCAACACATAGGTATGTTATGAAATGCTCCCCTATATAAGAAGAATGTTACATTGCCGTTATATCTTCACGTTATGTAAAATGTAAATGTAAAAAAGAGCGTAAAAGGCCGTGGACCTAAGAAGATGAATGGTGAATAACAATAAGAACAAATTAAAAAAAAATAACAAACTGACGAAATATAAGACACAAAAAAAAAGATTGTGATGTTATTTAGGAACTAGAAAAGAGGATAGAATAGACTTGAAACGACGATCAAAGTTAAACTTCGTCATAGCGCAGAAAACCGTAAAAAGAAAAAACGTATTTTTTTTCTTCGCATCATGAAAATGAAAGTCATTTGCATTTTTTTTGTCCAATAGAATAAAAGTGACATCAAAAAAGTTTAAACGTGTGCCCTTTGACATGTGCAGCACGCACACATTTACATAAATAGAACTTTTCTTTTTCCTCCCACTTTTTTTTTTTTTTTTAACTCCTCGTTTCGTTGATATGATTAAACAAGATGAAACGAGTTCTATACCGCGTCAATGAAATGGAACGAAACGAGAAAAAAGTTCGACAGAGATGGAAAAGAGAGAAAAAAATGCATTAACCGCATTAACCGTGCGGTGGCAAGTACAAACACACCGGGCAGCAGTTTAGGTGTCAGACTTGAACTATTAAAAATGGCGAGTGATGCAAATGGAGGAAAACCAAAAGCGGAAATGATATAGTAAAGGACAACGAGTGAACGTCATTTACGCGTATTCCGTGTCAGACGACTCCTCACGGCGGGCGAAAAAATCGCGTGAATGCGAATGGTCCCGATGCGGCGGATACTCGCCGTTGGCCGACGACGAAGGCGTGTTGTCGTCGGACGGACCTTGCGGCTGAACACCATTGCGAGCCTGGGCCATGGCCAGGCTTCGCTGGTAACTAAAAAGTTGCCTCTCCAAACTGTAGTTTTCCGATTGCAATGCGGTTATTTCTTTCCTGCGAGAAGAAATGGCACACGAATAAATGGCAAAGGTGAAACGGTACGCAGTTTGGATTTCAAGTCGAACTTTCTTAATTACTTATGAGGTTTTGATATCCCCCTTTTAACTACGCCAGAGCTATTAGGTTCTATATGTTGCACTTTATTAGTGTGTTACGCGTTTCCCAGACACACCCTACCACTTCAGGGACCAAGCTAAAGTGTGCTGGGCGGCATATCAGCTATCCGGTTCTTTAATTTCTTGGCATTAAGGCATTCCGTCATTACCGAAGCCATTTCGATCGCAAATGTGTTCGTATGTTAAGCCATAACACTTTTTTTTTTTTTTTCATTTCTCTACTATAATATACAGTAGTTTAAAAGAATAAAGAAGAAAGCTAACGAAAATAACGGACCAACCTCATTTGGTAGTTGTGAATGCGTCCAACATCGTCGTACTTGTGATAGGTTGCTTGGAACAACAGGAGTGTCTCGTCCCACTCTACCTGGACTCGAAGCTGCTGCTTGTCGTTGACGTAACCGTTGGCCACCTTCAATAACTGTGCGTTGTATATACATATTTTAGACATTAATTCACAGAACAATATAACTGTTGCGCAGTTCAACAATAGCACCACCTCATTTCACGCAGCAAAAATTCGAGAACCGTATCAATTACGGCTTATCAACCAGAGCCATTTCTTACCACCTCTGATCTTGAGTAACACACAGGGAGAAAACCATCGTTCTACTTCTACATTTCTTTTTTTTTCTGTTAGTTTTCTTACATGGGTTACTATCAGATTATTTTTTGAATATTAAAGAATAGAATGAGCGAGAACAAATATTCAGAATAACATAAATTGATGTCAGCCCATCTTTAAGCTATGAATAATCCAATAGTCATAGGAAAGTTGGTGAGGGAGAGAGATCGGTGGATTTTGAAAACATTGGATCGGATCAATGCGGATTCGTGAATGCCACAGGTTTTTGCTACACACCGGCAAATATTCAAGCAGCTGGTGGGTAATCAATCAGTGGCTCGGCTTTCACTAACAGCTAAAGAACCCAACTCATCTAAGAACTCTATTGCCTAATTTAGCTGGAAGACGAGGCTGTAAGTCTTTTGCAACAGCGCGATTCGTATTATTTCAACGCAATACGCTTCACTAAACTATTAAAACTTATTGATAAAGTTCCCTATTTAGCGGATATAAGAACAGTCAGATTCATGTGCAAAACCCTAACGAGGAACAAAGATGTCTGTAAATCGACCTACAACTACGGATTTGCCAATGCGTCTAGCCACGCGGAAATGAATCATTAAATAAAAAAAAATAAATGTAACACGGTTTCCTTCGACATAACTACGAAAAGTTTATCGATCACGTCGAGTAAACTACGATAGATCTTGGAAGCCATAGCTATGGACCGACAACGGATTACATCTTTTGGGCGAAGTATGTCATCGCGCACACATCCTCACACCGGACATTTGGGAACTTTCGATTGAAAAGAGCAAAGCCAGTCGGGATTCTCATCCATTCTTAACTCACCGCCCCTTTCCCCCAACCAACTCCTCCTTTTCTCCCACTTTGGTCGAGTCTCTATTGATCATCCAGCTAACGTACACGTAGTACATGACTTTAGAAATATTTCCGCATCTTGAACGCTACAAGCCCGTCCCCTCTTATCTGGCGAAACACATCAGTATGTCATTATTTAGAAAGTAGCCTGGTTAAAAGCAACATGTTCGATGACTAACCAAAAAAAAATGTGGGAAGAGGTAAAGAAACTAGAGAAAATGCGAGAGAATCTTACGTCTTTTACGGGCACTGAAGATTCCATGACGACGCCGTCATCAGCCTCCTCTTGAACGTAGTAGTTGGAGTAGTGCGTGCTGGAGAACGGTACAGCGTCACACTGGCTGACTTTATTGTTCGGTCGGAGCATGGCCGCCTGCCAACTCACGTACCTGCATGATCAATTTAAAATTCATTGGATAAATAGAGAAGCACAGCTCAAGTCTTAATTCATTTACGCTCTGCAGCGTTGTTCACAGTGGAACGTGACACAGTCAACCAAAGCAACAGACGAATCAGCCACGCATACATTTCTCAGTTGATGCAAGAGAATTAATAAAAGGAATTCATAAAGAAGATCACATTCGTACTAAAACTACGGGAGGGGGGGATGCAGCTTAGAATAATCTGATACTAACTGTACGACATTGTGCACAACTCCCAGTGATGTCCCTATGTTTCAAGCACCAAACAATGCGGCCAAAGTTTGAAAGCTGATTGCCAATTGACTAGGTAATGCCACAATTGAACAATGACGTCAGATAATGGCTATAATATGTGACTTCTTTTTTGCCTCTATTGTCAAATTCTTTTCATCAAAGCCCCTTTTGTATTTGACTGGTCAGAATGAATAAGCAACCTGTTAATCTGTTCAACGAGGGCACAGCAAAAACCACGAACGGACGTTGGTTTCACAGCGTTGTTCGCTAAAATCAATAGTACACACGCATCCACGAGGATCGATACTAACAACGCAGTAAAAGTACACGATATAAGCTGTAAAAGTTACGCAGGGGTCAATGGAAAAAAAAAAAAAAAAACCCAAAAAGGTAGAGGCACAATAGGTAGTTCGTGGCTTCGTCCAGTTCCAAGTCATTACGGGCCTTTTCCCGGAATAAGACGAAAGTAACGTCTATAAAGTGTCCTTATTTTCTGGTCGTTATGGTTGAGACTTTAATCCGACCAAAAGAAAGAAAATAAATAAATAACATTGTAACGCCTTCCACAAAAAAAAGGGACCGTCGAAAATGATGGGGGACAAAACTGGGTATTAGGGAACTATTAGGAACGAGAGCGTTTTGATCGTAAACAAGAAAACTCCATCTGCTATTGCGAACTAAAGAAGCAACACAAAAAGACATAAAAAAAAACATAAATAATAAAACTTTAAAATAAAAAAAGAGAGAAACGGGTTGATGTCATTTGGTTAGCCCTTCCCTGCTATATGTCAGTATTGAACTGGTGGACGCCATATGTTGTTTAAGGCCCCGATAGCGTGTTGATGTTCCGGTTAAAATGGCAAATGCGTGACCTTATCCTCTTTTTGTTTTTGTTTTCCACCTTTTGTCATTTTCGATGTTGACTGTACAGACCGATCGGTTGGCATGGCAATGCGGTCGAAAAGACACACAGTCTTACATGTACCAGGTTGACCTCAGCGTGACTGATTGATACACTATCAGAAGTACAACCGATGCGAGCCGCTTACAGAAAATCCCTTCAAATATTCAATTAACTCGTCGTTCGTTTACGTCCACATTTTTAACGAATCCCAAACGGATGAACGCACATCAATAACGAATAAAGGACTGGCCTTTTACGGTTCTCCTTCGTGTACCCAATGTAATCCCTAGAGCCAACGTGCGTGTTTCGAAAGAAAACAAAAAATTATTTCGTCTAATTCTTTTTTCTTTTTTAGCTGCTACGCTACCGAGACGACACTTGCACCGACAAGAAATTGTAGTAGACCATTTTCTCTGCTTCTCCCTCTCTTACTTTTCCCATCGTTATTTTCCTCCGATAAGCGAATAGAAGGCAATCAAAAGAAAGAAGAGAAAGAAGAAGAGAACAATGAAGAAAGCAGACAATCGATCACGACTCCAAGTGTATCAAGTTGTTGCGCTAGACGTATTGCGGAATCCACTCATTTCTTATTGATATAAAAAACCGGTTGCTGCCATCTGGGAGTGTTAAAAGGCTCGGAGAGCTCAGCCTCTCTTTTATCATGCCATATAAAACTACCAACACACACAAAGGGGTAGGCAATACGATCCACATCCATCAAAGGAGGTCATTTGTCATTTTCCCAGGTATTGGTCTAGAACTGTAACATTTCCAATTGAACAAGACTCATTGTACACACCCTCGTATTTACCTGATATGATTGCGCGGCACGTTGCGGACGTCGCGGTAGACAACGCGAACTCTCAGGGTGGCTGTTAGACAAAAATAAAACAAAAATAGATGTAATGTAATTAAACAAATTCAAGAAAATGGGCAATGGATAAAAAGATCGAACCATTTTCCGAATGAGTGTCTGCTTCGAAAGACCAGGCTTGTTTATCGCGGTCGTAGCAGGTACCGGCCGACAGGCCCCCGATTCCGCCTGGAGTGCCTGTCACTTGATTGTTGGGCGCCAACGTGATGAGCGCATCGCTGAGAGTGTTGGCAGAAACAAGTTCGACCATGAGTCGGAGCACTCCTTTAGGTGCAACGTCCTGCAACCGCACTCGAGGACACCAAACAGATCCGGCTCCTTCAGCATCGGATATATCGTCCATGAGCCCGGAAGAGAGCCGTCGGTCACCCTCGCCCACCGAAATGTAGTAGCGTGACCGACTGCGATGGTCGACGCCCGTCAATCGCCTCAAACGAAGGGCCAGCGTTCCATTGCCCACGTGATCACTCAAGACTCCCGCTATAGAAGCCGGAACTGGATCAACGCCACCGGCCAACAATTGACAGTTTCTGCTTCTGTGCGATGGGCTTTCTCTATCGGGGTTGCCGGCCAGTTGAGCGGCCAGGTTGAGCGTGAGACCAGCTGCAGATGTGGCGGCAGTCACCGAATAAGGCTCCATCACGACCGACAAGTTCCAATCGAATCCGCCAAACGCAAAATACGTCGTCTCCATTTTCATCGTTTTCGGCAACTGCGTCGCGTTGTGGTGATGGCCGTGAAGATGAAGAGAGCCATGATGACCACTGTTGTGGTGGGAAACGTGATTCTGTTGCTGGACCAACGTCGACAGGTTGCCCGTGCTTCCGCCGAGGTGATGGTGGTGATGTTGTTGGTGTTGATGGTGCGAAGGCAGAGGCGAAGCGGAACGCTGATGACCGCCGCCTGTTGCCAACGAAGTCGTTGACGACGAAGACGAGCCGGGCGAGCCCAGCGGAAGTCTCAGATCCGTTTCGTAAAGAGTTCGCGGATTGGCCACCGTCAATTCGAGCTGAAACTCGCCATTGGCATCCGTGAAATTGCGCTCGTACAGGTCGTCGACGGGGATATAGCGCCGGTTGCCTTGGGCCGGCGAATCGAACGTGAACTTGATCTGCCGACCACTGAACGTCTCATTGGAGCTGAAATGCTCCCGATTGAGCAACGTGAACGAAAAATCGATGTACACTCGCATCCCCTAAAGGCCAAAATCAGAAGGAAAGCAAAACGTGGCAGTAAAAAGCAAAGGGGAATAATTCATTAATCGATACAGACTTGCGGAAACGGAAAAATGCAATCCATTTTGGTTGCTTTCTCACCTCGGACGGGTTGCGCCAGACGAGGTAGACGCCGAGAACTTTGCCGGCCCGCGAGAATGTTATCGCCCACCTGTGGTAGCCGTAGCTGAACTCTTTAGAAGTCACGTCGCGATGCAGGTCCCGCGTGACCGAACGCGTCACAACGAACGTGAACACGTGCGTGTTGGCACGATCCGGAAGGCGGATGAAGCGCGTTAGCAGCGCCATGTTTTTTGCCGCCCAGTCTTCAGAGCGCGCTGCAGCACCGCAAATTCAATAGCAACAATTTATTCCGTTCACGTCGATGATTTTCGGCGGACCTTATTTCTCCACAAACTTTTTTATTCTTTTCTTCCTGAATTAGTAAAAAAAAAAAAAAGAGAAACTGGTTACGAAAAAAAAAAAAAAAATCTGCAGGTGAATTGACAGCAAAAGATCGATAGGAGGAAGGCCCGCCCACGACGCCCCCACACCATCACAGCTACTTAGAAAATCTAAATTTTCAATCAAAAAAAGTTGAAGGAGCTCTTCCCGTTTCGTGCTTCAACTTGGTGACGGTGTGTTGCTGATGTAAATTCATGGCATCGCTTCTCCAACCATGGAAACGTTCGCTTTCCGGGCTTGTCTACGAAAACTGTCGTTTCCAGGTGCGTCCAGAAAAAGCGGATTTCGCGCGGGTATCGAGCGAAAATGATTAAACTGAAAACGGGAGCTCCTTCTTATTGACATTTTCACTCTCTAATTAAGAGAGCCCCGAGTCAAAGTGTATCAAACTGGAAAACCTAGCCAAGTTTGTATGTTATCAATTACAACAACTTTCATTGCAAAGTCTTGGATTTCAAGTTTTCTTTTTTTTTCTTCAATTTTTGCTGCTCAATGTAGCGTATCAAAATTAAATAAGTAAACACCTGATTTTATTTCCCAATTTAGTGGGCTTCAAATGTGTTGGAGTTTCGTGAAGAGAAGACAGAAAACAAATTGAATGACGACAATGGCCAAAATGAACTTGTTGCCGGCCAAAACAATTGAATACGTGCCAGCCAATGACTGTCTCGATCCATTTTTGCACAAAGTTGTACGGTGAAGACAATGTTACTAAAGTGCTTTTATATTCCAACACGTTATGAAGAAGAAGAAGAAGAGAAAAAAAAAAAAATAAAAATAAATTGAGAATCCTCGTTACAAGCTCTACAGAAACAGAAATAAACGAAATACAAGGAATTGAAAGAAAGGAGCTTTTTTTGAAATGTTCGTGGCTCTTGTTCACGCTCCTCATCTATATCCTTTATTCTCTGCTTCGTTCGTGAGTGAAAGAATGAAAAGAATAAGGCTCGAGCTCGTCTCCCTCCCGCAGTATTGTTTAAAAAAATAGGGGGGGGGGAGGAGAAGCAAAAGATGAGGAGAGTACAAAGGCGAAAATCCTCCTCTTCAAAAAAATAAAAGCCTTATTCAACATTGCCTTTATTCACCTTCAGACTTGTGTCGAAAGTTTTTCTTGTAGAAGCATCGACAGAAATTCCCCCCCTTTCCTCTCCTTCTCTCTCTTTCTCCTCCCCCACCCCCCCACCCCCCTTCAGCGTATCATCCGGTTGGGGAACAGCAGCCGGGCGGATCGATGATTATGGTTTCTGTTGGCGGTCGTGTCGGGCTATATATTCAACACATGATACCCGACTGTTGAAAAGCCTCATCTATTGTTTTGCCATCATTTTTCTTCTTTCTTGGTGGTGGATCCTTGAGAGTTCCAAGGATTCCTCAGCAATGCTTGGTCTTGTCGCATCTAGCTGGAAAACAAGAAGGCATTTCACGCATCCAGCACATCGTGTCCATCAACCGCGCGTAACGTGAGCAAATGAAGAAATAGGCTCCTTCAACTGAGACTGCGTGCTAACAGCAACTACTCGACTTCTGTCTGAAAGACGCCCAATGATCGCCATCAACAGATACCATCTCTAGAGAGGACGAAATGGCGGTCGATAGAGACCTTACGAAACAAGAAAGAAAAGAGAGAGAGTCTCTACGAAGAGTCAAAGTAACGATGGGCTCATTTCTCATCAAAATGGGCCCGGAGCTTCAATAATAGAAAAGAAACAAAAAATAAAATGGGGCTTCCCTTGTTGTCAAGCAACGAAACTTGCGAATGAGACGGCAATGCTGCATCGTGTCCGTTCTTTCATAGGCAAACCACTAATCTTAAAAGCCATTTCGTTGAAGTTATACGAGTAAGGAAGGCAGCGGTCGGCAACAGCTTCATTATAAAACCAATCTTGGCTTTGCGATGTTATTTGACATTGTCAAATAGGAAAACGAGATTGAATTGTCGCTTCTTTGTTCATTTAATGACGATATGACATTATGACAAGATGCCCCTTAATGAGACAAACAGAGAGCTTGATGAAGACACAAAGGGCAGCGGGCCAGGCTACTTTGATTAGCATCCTCGGTCCTTAACTTTCATCATCGCAGTACAGGCTTCACCCTTGAGGTGGTCGTCGCCTGTTTGGCTACATAAATGAGATCCAGAACATCCGTTTCAAAACTATTGAGGCGAAACAAAAAACAAAACCACGGAGAACAAGAAAAAGAGTGATCCCAGACGGATCAATTTCATTTTCCAGGTACTCCAGGCCTTTCGCTCGTCTCATAATAACAGCTAGATTAATCCATAAAAAATATGAATGTGTAGAAAAGGTTGAAAATGACAGAAACATCTGTCGTCAAAAAAGAAGGAATGGTAAAACAAAAGATAGGGAAAACAATGCGATTTGATGTAGATTGTGTTCACGCTCAATGGTTTAGCCATCAGCTGTGACGCGGTGCATCTCAAATTCTCAGCAACAAATATTTACTCTGCTATCTTCATCACGATTAAAAAATGATTTCAAGAACAGACAGATCGGTAAACGCAACAGCGCGACTCATTGCTACGATCCGCTACAACGTCGAAACTAATTAATCAGTTCGTGTACATTATAAATGTGAACATGGCGGCATGAAGGGTTTTGTTTCCTCCCATCTACTCACCCAACAAATTTAATATTATCAGATCTGGAGTCTCTTTTCTCCCAACAATGGAGATTCGTCATCAATTCAGAGACATTTTGCAATTCAACACATTTTACCAGGGGCTATCCATAATTCCGGCTATTTTGGTCCACCCGCAAATGTCACCGGTTCACCACCTTAATTTCTGTTATTGCCGATGTGCGAGAATATCATTAAGCTCTATGTGGTGTTTGTTCGGCGGTCAAGCAAAGATCGCATTCCCCGCATCTCGAGTAGTATTGAACATGCCACTTGTGCAGCTGGCAACATTCCCTACTACTTCAACGGCTTCTCCCCGTCGACACAATAGACTCTCTGTCGACGGAACAGTTTATCTTTCGCTTTTCACCCATCGATATGGCCGTCATTCATTTTCTGAAGCAACAAGGAGAACGCCGGCTTGTTGTGCGACATTGAGGGCAAACGACTCAGTCGATTTTTGCGGTCGTGTTCGTCTACTTCGGCCAGAGGCAGCCGACGGAGGGTAAGATTGATTTATTACACTGTACCGGAATCTTTGCTTCACGAGGTTGTAAATTGTAGCGAATGCCTTATATTAAAGCTATTTCTCTCTTTGCCATAATAGCCTTTTATGCCATCCATTTTCCATCAACTAATGAGACCGGGATCCAAGTTTCTCATGATGAATTTCTCTCGTTTACCGTGCACACACAGCCGTGGCACATTACAGTTTATGTAAGAATAAACTCAACGGACCTGTCTACCGTCTCCGTTCTTTTGTCATTTACTTGCGGGGGTACGTCGTCGTCGCCAGAAAAGAGGGTCGGCTTGAAGAGAGTGGAATTTCCCATTGTATCGCGTCGCATTTCTACTTATGGATAGAACTTTGCGCATTTTCCTGGCGAAACTTAAATATTTTCATTACTATTCATTTATGAAATTTCCTATTTTATTGTGACAGACGTGCCATCATCCTTCCCATATATTCAGCACTTTATCATCCCACATGGCGGAAAATAAAATTAGAATTTAAGCCATGGCCAGAAACGAAAAACTACAAAAGAGGCCACGTATTTACGTCTCTTCTCCACAACTGCGAGACTAGGGGAAAGACACAAGCTGCATCTAATATTAAAGGAAACGCTGCGCCGCTGCCCTTGCGCTTCAAAGATTCGTATCTTATTTATTTATTCTTCTAGTCATGAACGCACGCATTGCGGTCGTCTACTGCACGTAGCAGTCAAGCGACATAGGAGTCGTCTCTCGCTTTGTCCTCCTTTCCCTGGTCGATCGGCATCCGCCCACCTTCTCGTGCATCCGGAATCAAATAAGGAAACGAGGGCGAAAACGCAGCAAACATCACAGACTAACCCTTTCTTTGTACACTGAATATTTCTTCGGTAGCAATATTTTTTGTTGTTGCATACTTTGAAAAATGAAAACCACGCCTTGCGTATCGCTCGTTTTGATATTGCGAACTGCAGTATCCATAAATATGTAAATACACTTACGTGCCAAAGCCAACGCCGTGTATACACACACGCGCGCTCGGCCATACACTCAAAACACAGAGACAACAGCAATAGCCGTGAACTGTATAGACAAACTAGTGGTACACAACGTCAAAGAAGGGGCCACGCATGAGGGGCATTCCAAATTGGGATGTGGGTGGCTAAAAACGTGATCGATGTAGCGTAAAGCACATTCATGGGGGCGTTCCGAAACCGTCAAGAGATTTCCGTAGCGGTTGTCGAATATATGCATGGCAGCCTTATTTTAGATACACAAAAAGGGATCATCGCAACTTCTACTACCATATTCAAACACGCTATCTACGCAGTGCATATTCAACAGATTTCCTTATTGTAGTGCCTATTGAGCCGCCGCCGACGGATCAACCAGTAACGTCTTGTTTTGTTGCTTTCGCTCTAGGCGGCAAAGCAATTTGTTGATGCAACATCGCTGACAGTCAAAGGGCGGCACACGTCCTGCCTATCTGGCGCACGTCATCAACTAGACGATGAATAGAGAGCGAACAAGCAACGCGTCTATACACACAACCCAGTCTATATTTGCTAATACGCCCGGCAAGTTGGAGGGGGAAAAAAAAAAAATTGAACTTTTTCAGGGATTAAAGCAGCACGTGTCTTTATGGCCGTCGGGGTTTTCTTTTTCGTTCTCTATCCAACGTCCTTTAGTCCCAAAGTGGCAACACTATTGAGAGATTAATAGAAATCTGTCGTGATTTTGTCCGCTTGATCAAATGAAACTCTGCGTTGGTGTGTACAAGTGTTAGGAAAATATCGACAGTGCCACTTGACATCGAATAAAAGAAGGATGAGGACGCTTTATAGTTGACGGCAAAAGAAAATCGAGGGATTCTGTGGACACCGCAATAGCAAATACCAAATCGGATAAGGACAAAGTCAAACTAATGGCACAAACTATGTTTACCGTTTCCCGAGTAGAACTACTCACGCGGGGTAGATAAGAAACCGAGAGCAAAGACAAGACATACGGATAGAAACGACACGATTTTGGGTTTAAAAAAATTTTCTTTAGCTTAAAGTAGAACATAGAATAAAAAAAAATGAAATAAAAATAACCCAACGTGCTGTGTCCAGTGCTCCCTTTGCCGCATCAGGTAATCATCGTGAAGAATGGCGCGCAGATGACTATGGTTTGATGAGAAATATTTTTAAAAAATAAGGGACTGATCCTAACCATCAACCCATCGTTGGGCATTCTACTACAGTATGGTATGTTGGTAGTAAACCGTATTACAAGGTTCGATACGCTCGTAGATCGATACGCTTTATTCTATAGCTACAACGATTCTTTGATGCGGTATTATTTGCTGCAGTACTTTTTCCCTCTTCCCCTTCGATCGAGATCTTCCTGCATCCCCCCAAAAAATAAAATAGAATGATAAAAAATGACAACAACGGGGAAGGAAACGAAACTACGAAAGAGAGTCATGTAGGCCGACGTTAACAACAAACCGAGACCAATCAGCTTTCCTCGGGGCAGATGAATGGTTAACCCTCCAGTCTGGGGAACAGTGCACAAAAGAGATGACTTCATCCTTCTCTGAATCTACATTATTATTTTGTTCCGTTCTCGGAAATAATCTCGGAGAAAAATGGAGAGCGCAGCCGGGAAGAAACTTTATCTCCTTTTCAAAAATTAGACAATATTACATTCGTACGTAAATAGCAAATATGCAAGTACGTATATCGTAGGTCGTAATACGGGCGAATAATTTCATTTTTAAATGTCATGTTTCACCGTGCCGCTGCTTTTTCCTTATTACACTTTTGCCGCATCCTGTTCATACCGGCCCAATATAGCTGCTAGAAATAGGGAAAATTCAACAACAAAAAAAAGGCGTGGGATGAATAAATTTAAATAACTAGTTTTAACTCTTTAAAGCTGGTCATTATTCCGCAATTTTTGCAAAGGGAAACATAAGAGACATCTAACCTTTGCTCGTCTTATAACAGTTACGTTGTTGCGCAAGCTACGCCTCAATGACGTTGCTCGACACGGCCAATACAATAGTTGCCAAGGTGACGCCGGACGTGACCGTCTGTTGCGAGGTGTATACGATATACGCACGCACGTTGGCTTTCACGTTTGTTTTCTATTGAGCGTCTATAGAAATAATATTCTATCTAAAAAAAAATAAAAACAAATATTGATCCGACGAATCGTTAGTTGCCCGAGAGACCGCCTGAAAGAAGACTTTGACAGAAAGAGAAAGAGATTGCCTCTTCTTGCGAGCGCCAGTTATGGCTTTGATGCACACAAACGAAATAAAGCCAACACGTACAACTGATGTGGCTACAACGGACAGACAAAAATACGAGAAAGGAGACTCTGTAGGCTAGTCTATGATTTGCTATTCCCAGAATCGTTCACTAATTGATGATGCGGCCGTTCACTAACTCAGTGCGTCCATAGCAAGTGCAGATGCTTTACTCTATACCGTTCCGTAATAAACTTCATTATAACTCTGTGCGTCAACGTGACAGCTGGCGGGCTGCTAACACTTTTCAATTTCGAACCTCTGTCGCTTGAGGCCTTGTGTTGTCATACGAAGGCCTGAGAAAATAAAAAGAAAACGATGGCTGAACGGACAGGAAAAAATATCTAAATCAATCCCCAGCGTGATGACCAGTGATTCGCAAAATTTCAATTACACTTTTGGACACTTCTGATGAAAGAATAAATCTTGCGTTTAGTAAACGACAGGGCGATGTCCTGAAAAAAAAAAGGCCTTCGGACTCGAAATTTTTCAATTATCATAAAGGCAAACAATGGCCATCGTGGTAGCTTAACACACACGACTTGAACGTGATGTTTGAATTGCGTTTAAGAACCGTAAAGAAGGGTTGACTTCTTGAATTCTACTTGGAAAAAAAAAAGCTTTCTATCGGTGAAGAACTCTTGGTCGTCAATCAAGCGAGCAAAAGATGAGACGTTGATCTCTCGACGTCAACGACGAGTAGGGCCTTTTTTTTTCCTCCGTGCTTGCTGTACTTTTAAATCTGGACCGTTAAGCCCCTATATATCGCTGAATGGAAAACAACAATGTCCGACGGGGGATTGTAAAAGAATAAAAAAGCAGATGAAATAAGGTTTTCTACTATCGCTAATGCTCGCTGCAAGATGCGGGATTTGCCCGCAGCTTTTTTGAAACATCTAGATAATAATAAATCCTGGATCGGCCCACGCCCAGTCTCTGCGGATGACGCTGACAAACTGGAAGTCACTTCGGCTAACTGGCATCAAACACACGGAAAAGGGGAAAGGGGGGGGGTTGCAAATGGAATACATAAATGTATCAGTTAGGTTAAAAGATCAATAGCCAAATATTCTGGTCAGAGATGCGAATGAAAAAGAAAAGGTAACATTGAAGTTGGAGCGATTGTTAGAAAGAGAACCGTTTGGAAGTGCGCTGCAATGATTAAAAAAAAATATTCTTATCACATCAAAAGGAAAGCGCAGATAGAGACAAACTGTACATATGGTACCCCTTGCGCCCCACAATGTGAAAACTGTAATTGTTTTTGATGCTGCTATAATACTAATAATATTACCTAAAGGTCACTGGCGGTCAAAGTGTCAACATGTTGTCCTTTGTTAATGTTCAGTAGCACGAAGACGCGATGATCGGGTAGACGGAGAAAGTCTCACGATGCACTAGAAAACGTGTTCAAAGTGTTGATTCATTCGAATTGAATCGCCCATCTGTGTTTTTCAATCGCCAAAAATGCTTTCCAGTTAAATTATTATTTTTTTTTTAATCCAAAGATCAAATTTTTCTTCTTCTTCGTAAAATCGAAAGAAAACATCGACGTTGTTTTTTTCCTGTCGCATGTAATTCGACGGTTAGATTGTCTAGTCGCCGACAGACGTCAACACACTAGACCTCGATTCCCATGGATGCGGGGATGTCCTTTTGCCACTCGGGACCAGACCGACCCTCCAACACGCATGTGTACTTGCTCCTTTCAGCTTTGCACTCACGCGGACCGCCTTCCACTCACGGTTACTCCACTATCACCTACTGTTTGTATGTTTCCTTCATTTTTCATTTGAATTATTACATCTCGAATATTATTTCTATTTTGTACGAATTACCAGTTCGCTTCATGCTATCGTGTCTCGTATTCCGCAATAAAAGCTGGATCACTGGAGTGGCGCTATCAGTGCTAAATCGACGCATCTCATGAACTAACTTGATGATTTATGAAAATGTCAATAGCCAACTTCTTAATTCACAACCTCGCCGCTCTTTGGCAAACGAAAAGCAGCGAGTTTTACTGGTGGGGGTTTGGCCTACTGGGACTGACATGTTCCAAAAACGATTTTTCATCCGCCAGGCGAAAAGAATAGTTTCAAAACAAAGGAAACGAAATCAAAACAATCTTTAAAAGGTGAAACCTTTTGGGGCGAATGCCGGAACGGTTCCAATCTTCTGCCCACCGAAATAGAATGTGTAATCTATTCAACAAGAGAAGGGTAGATACAAAGCCATGGCGACATCATGTTTAAATACAGCCAGCGATGCCCCCCCCCCACCCCCGATAGGGTTATTTTCGTCGGTTCTAGATAAACTCATCAGTGGTGGTCGGATTCCCCGAACAAACGACAACACACGCCAAAGGAAAACGTTCAGATTGGATTCAATTGATTTTTTTTTTTTTTATTATTTTTTTTTTCCATCACGCCCCTCAAAGGGATAGTGGCGATAAAAAAAAGGGGGAGAAAGTCTTTCACGATTGTTGATTCAATCGATCGGGAATATCAAAAGCCGTGAAAATAGAGGCAAATACGTCAACGAACCCGTATGGCCTATACACACAAAAAAGTGAGTATTTTCGAGGCTGCTGTGGCACGCAACAATAGGTTTAAAGCGACTTTAGAAAGCTGAAACGGCCACCAAGAATTCTAATGTTCTAAGGTTATGCTGCGAATTAATGAAGAGGGGAGCGAGAATTGCCGGCCGGCAGAATCTAATGACACGGCACGTCTACATCAAACAAAACTAATATGGCATGGTATTTCTGTACTGGTTAGACCATTGAGACCACGTCTCTTACGTGTTTTGACGGAAAAGAAAAGTACCCATCAAATAGGATGTCTACGAATCGTGTGGGGCCGTCTTCTATGAAAGATATGGAGAACAAAAAAGAAATACACAGAAAGCAAACAGGAAAAAATCACCTATCTCTTCCGGTTCACTTGTTTAGTCAGACATTGACGAACAGGGCAAAACACACAAAAAATAAAGGTCGAAAATGTCTGCGAAATTCGTTTCAGCTGTGACTCAATGACATTCCCAGAAGTTACACACACACTTCTATACTGAATTACATAGAAACACGGACTAGTCTTTTATTCAAAAGGCAATAAAATATTCATTGAAGTTCCACTTCGTTCGTCTGAATAAAAAGAAATCCGCAAACCAACGTCCGGAATTAAAAAAAAAAAAAAAAAAAGACAAAGAAGGGAAATGAAAGGAGAAGAAACATTTCAACATAATCCGAATAGGATATATAATACAAAGGCGAAAAAAAAAATCGATTTTTAGAGAGACACGACTGGTAGGTAAAGGAGCGGAACGTGGACGAACGGGTGGGAGTGTCGACGACAACGTGCGTCATTCACTGGAAGACGTGCTGTTTCAGCAATAACAGAAAGCGAAGGGGCAACAGTAGTCCCGAAGGGGAGGGAACCACCATCATTCAGCACCTTGTTTGCACCGACGCCATAGATAAATAGAGAAGAACACGAAAGAAGCCGAGAAAAAGACCGAAAAGAAAGAAAAAATAAGAGATAACTCGATAAATGCAATTATTTCTTTTCTTATTCACGAGTTGAATCGTCCACCATATTGGATCGGCGCTTCCATCGGATTCATTTATCAGCATCACCATCAACAAGCCTCTCAACAAAGCCGAGTAGCCTATTACGCACACAACGTTATATAGACTTCGCTACAGCAGCTAATAGAATGTGAAATATTTATCGCTTTTCATTTCAATGCCATTCGAGTAAAAAGATTCAAGGCGAGTGGGCGTGAAAAAAAAAAGGGAAATCGGATAGCAGACATGCCAAGAGTGTAGATTTCGTATTATATGGTTGTCACTTCAAAGAGCGTGGCAATGGATGATGGTGGAAATGACGTCATGAAACCAATCGACGCGGCTCATTCCGTCAATCTCACGCCAGCCTTGTCCTATCAAAGAAAAGACGGGCAGTCCGCGATTAACAAAGTGGCAGCTTGCGCGTATGTATACGACTGTGTGGCCTCTATTTATTGTTGTCGTCTAAGATTACGACTGCTAGAACGAACGAAAGAATAGTAACGTCCGTCAAACCAGAGCAGGCCAAGATTTCGTTTACCGGTCCGTAGACATGGAACAAGATCTAGAATGAAGACTCTTCTTTGTTCATTTATCAGCCCATTCATCTCCTTCAGGGGTGGCTACACTGAAAACATGAACCCTAGAAATGCAAGTCGATGCTGAGAGAAACTTGTTACTCAAATCCTTGCGTCTACATCCATCTCATTTTAACAATCACGTACTAGGGCAAAATGACAAACTAGTGGCCCACTAACTTTCTCAATACGAATGATGCAGAAACAAACGAAAAATGAAAGATGAATTCTTTCAGCTTTTTTAAAGGAGGGAGCTGAAAACCTTACAGCTGCACTCGGAAGGGAACCAACTATTCATATACAACGAAACGTGCAGGAAAAGAAATCTCATCAGCATTACTTATGAAATTTCCTGGAATTTCCTATTCAAGTGTGAGCCCACTGGCAGGTTCTTTTCCCCCGTTCACCTAGGCAAGGATACATCGACAGTCGGTATTACGTCACTCGCCCAAGGAGACAATGGAAATAATAAAAACACAAAAAGAAAGGGACACGTAAATACGATAGTTTCGTCTTCGTGATAAAAAGCGAGATGAAGAAACACGATACATTTGACGATGGAATTTCGTGAGCTGAATTCGATTGTTTTTGTCGTTAACGTAGGTCTCTATTTGACGTAAAACGTCGATACAAAACACGACGTCAGTGCCCTAAGCAAGAATAATACAATCCTATTTCTACCTCTATTTTTACTGTAACGTGCCTTAGTTTGACAGGTCAGGCAGTCCATCCTATCCATTCCCCTAGAGGGCGGCAGTGAAAATCACACATTGCATACGGACAACCATTCGATTTTTTTTTCCCCGAGCAATTCTTGTCCGTCTGCAGCCAATTCACTTCGAGAGTCCTGACTTGATTTAGAAAGTTTTTTTTTTTTTTAAACCTATTTTTATTTGACGTACACAAGTCTGCTGTTACATAAAGTTTAGAGTTGTCCCCTGCACCCCGGTCGATTTTCTAATCCTAGTCGAAAACTTTTGCATCGATCGATTCAAATGTACGTGCCTTACCACCTGTGTGTCACGAACACAAAGCCTAAACGCGGGCCTTACTAATCAATCGGGGACCACAGGTCTGTAAGCTGTATTTTTGAAACCCACAATTTCTCAGGCATAACAATTTAATTCTTTTGGTTGTTACGACAAGGGCTATAAAGAGGATCACATTTGACGAGATCGAAGCTCTTGGCAAACGAGACAAAATTTAAAAAAAAAAAAGGCTATACGTGATTTACACTGTGGCTTAAAGGTCCGGCAAGGATGAGAGCTAATACCACACGATTAGTATGTATACAACATAGTTGGGTATTAGCAGTTGTAGGTCACACGGTACCTCTCACATTGGACCATAACCTAGACTTGAACCCACTCATCTAGGATTACAGAAAGCCATCCCCGCCGCACCGCGTCAAATGTGCAGATTCGCATTTGAAGACTCAAAAGGTTTACCGAGAATCGTGAACCCCTGGTTTTTATAGTTCACGCAGCCATGTGCATATTTGCTGATTAACAAACCAGAGATAGTTCGTTTCTCCTATTATCAAACATCAAGGGGGAGACCTAAAGAATGCGTGACTCTTGGTGCCAAGCGACTTATGTCGAGTTCAAACTACAGAACGCAGAAAAATGCTTCTTCAATGAATTCACATCGTACAAGTTTACGGGGAACATGAAGCCTATGGATTAGAACATCATGTAAATGGAAGTCGGGATATGATGAGGGTTACGAAGGGAAGTCGGACCGGAATTGGGTACAGAGCTTTTAGCAATTCGCTGGCATTTCTACGTTAAGCTGAAAAGCAAAGACTTGCGCGTACAAATCAACTTACCGAGTTTCAATGCGCGACAATTCAATGATGGAATGAACAACACGTCTTGATTAATGTTTGGAACTTTGCATAAATGCAATCAAGACTTTATTGAAGAGTTTCATCCTCCGTTATAATCGGATATAACGTGCGATAGATATAAAAGCTTGCGCGCAATGCGGAGTAGTTGCTTTTTTGGAATGCTTTTTACGTTTATCGGCTTCCAAACAGCAACATTCGTCTGTAAAATTTCCCAAGTAAAACCTCTTTCCAACTACAGACACAAAAATAAAATAAGGTCCAGTTAAAATGGAAAAATCGCGTGAGAAAATGGGGACAAAAAAACGTCTGAATCGCCAAGTTGTTATGGTACTTGCCGAACTGCAAACGGTGCAACTTGTTCAGCCGTGACAAAGCCGGATTACGTCAAAACCGAAGAAGATAAAAATCTTGTCCCTGTCTGTTAAAGCATGGAATAGCACATGATGCGTGGTGTTGATCTGAAACGCGCAAAATAATCTGCGACAGGGAAGCCTCTTAACCACACCTTCGTCCTCAACATTTGCAACGACAAATAAAAACGTTTTAAATGCGCAGTTTGTTGTTTACTTTACTTTTTTCAAAATTCCGATTGAGTTCAAAAAAAAAAATTGGGGAGAAAAACATCAGAGAAAGGTATAAATATCAGAGATTATCAGAAGATTGGGAGGCAAAAATAAATAAATATTTCCACTTTGCGTGCAAGATTTCATTCGCTGGACGAGCTGTCATTCATTCAATCAAAATAGCGCTTTGTCTAATAAAATGCCGTTGAAGTTAATCAAGAAAAATCGTGCCTACAGAAATTGGATCTCTCCTTTTGCCGCGCAGAGGAAAACCCAAATATTGAAAAAAAAAAAATCTAAACTAGTAATTAACGTGCATAGTGAATTAGGAGTGCCACGCAGAAGAGCGAAGTTAAAAAAAAAAAAGAATCTTGTGAAAAGTCAAAAGACTAATTAAAAAGCTTGATAAGCAGAGAAGCACACTGTTTCAGCTCTTTTCACTCACCGACCGACGAGGTGGCATAATGCATGTTGGCAGAGTAGCCTACCAATTTATTCGCGACGGCACGCCCTTTTTTTGTTTAACGAAGCAGCCGCTGGGCTTTTGATCAAATTGACGGCTATACTGCCAAACTGAATTGAGTCAAAAAGCAAGAAAAGTTTGGCGGCTTCAAATATGTTTTTCGTTACTGCACAAAACTCACATTGAAAAAACAAAAAAGTACCTACAAAAACAAAAACAAAATGATTTTGATCAGAATTTTAGCGAAATCCCGTCTAATATAGTTGACAAACCATTGCAAGAAAAAAGAAAGAAAGGAAGGACAGATAGACGCCGTAACGTAAAAAAAATAAATTACGCAGCACCTATATAGGCAAAATCAATTTAGAGCACAATAGACACAATTGAAAATGATGGCCAAAAACAGACGATGTTATCAAGATCGCGCAACCGTGGACAATCGATTGTGCCAGTTGGTTGCCTTTCGATTTATGATACAGCAATTTATTAATGTGCACACGTTCGACCAAGTGCTGCGCATATATCGTCTTTCGTTACAACAAAACAGGAACAGAACGAATTATAAATTCCTTGCTTCCATAATGACCAACACTAAACGCATCGCCCACCCGGGGACTAACGAGAATTGTTAGATAGTTACGTGCACACGTGAGCTGTTTTTCTATTTTGCAGGCAGAAAACAGTACACAAGTATAACTTGATTACCCAGTATATAGTACGCAATTAAAACGAAAGAAACAAGGGAAAAGATATAGCCAAACACGGGCAATCATGGGGCTAATGCCAGCTTAAATGATGGTTTAAAAAATTCGTTTTTTTTTTTTTAATGACAAATGAACGAACGGAGCTATTGAGGTTGCGTGCCGAGCTCTTTTTATTACAACTATGGGTCGACCTTAAAGCGAAGAAAAAAATTGTGTACAAAAAAGCGAGCAGTTATTGCCACGACAAAGACTTTTACCTACAAAAAAAAAGGGGGGGGGGGAGAAACTTTATTTTCTTTGCCCGGAACGGTCGTCGCGTGCTGTAAGGCAGCGCGATGATTGGTGGCATTGATCTAGGCATTCACAACAAGCAGCCGAAAGTTATTGCTGCCGCTTTCTACGCACTTATAAGTTATGGCGACGGGAAAGCAGCAGCAGGAGCAGCGATTCAACTATTCACTTTGATGTGCAAGTGTGCATAATACTGTTCAGGCTGCACCAGAACGGTATTTAATAAACAGAGGACAGCCGTTCGCAGATATCATCAAAGTTTTGTCCAACCGTGCTATTTTGCAGTCTACCTGCTGAGCTTCTCTTACGTTTGCGGGCGCTATATACTTGCTGTCGGAAACTGCCTTTTCGTGCGCACTGGCTTTATTATTCGTTTCTCTTTGCAATCGATTTGCGCTCAGAAAATGTTTAAATTTCCCTCCCTTTGTACTGTAGCTATTGACCCACATTCAGCTCGCTTTCCTTTTCCATTACGCGGACAAAGAGGTCAGGTGGCGATTGTACTTGCTAGTTACCTGTCCAACTTTGTATCACATTGGACGTCTGAGACGGAGGATCTTTTTCGCTAATAATAATTTGGCAACAAGGGAACCTATGAATATGTTAACAAGGTAGCTTTTAAGCTTCAAGATGGCCCGACGGTATTCTCGAGTTTACTTTGTTACAATCTTGTTAAATTTATAATTAAAAAAAAAAAAAAAAAATGCAAAGATGAGAGGCCGTGTTTAAAAGGGTTTAGCGCTGATGTTGACACAGTCAATGAGATCAGAGAACAGCTGTGCGGCAGCTGGCAGATGAAAAGATAATAGTGCCTTTCATATCAACCGACAGATCCCATATCAGCAAGGTCTTGGCATTCCCTTTTTTTTTTTTTTTCGCCAAACGATTTATATAGGAACGCACTGGATTGCATGCACACAGGGGAAATCTGATCAAGTTCGCAGACTTCATTTGGTATAATTACATATTAGACCGAACGGACATCGAGACGATAAACGAAAAAGTCTTTTCTTTAAACATTATACCAGTTGATTGAGGCTCTTCGCCTTCAATCTGCTTAAGCATTTGACCTTTATTTTCCTCGCAAAACATGGACAACTTTGGGGCCTAATTAAAGAAGAAGATAAAAATAAACTGGCTTACTTCGACACTCAGGAAATTAAGTCACTTTCCACATTTAACGATAAATCATTCATTTTCATGGCTGTTGGAAATACTATACCCTATGTCATAAAAATCGGTTGAGGAAATTTCATCGTTTAATATCACGAATCGATCTCGATGATGTTACTTTGGGGGGGTGGTAATATCGATCGTTTCATCAATTTCAGTCCGAAATTCAATCTCCACAGAATTGATTCTGTTGCGGCCGGGAGTTGATGGCTCTTGACTGATCAAGTACCACACCCCGGTATACCACACTGTGAAAAGTCGTCATCTTGGCACAGCTGTTTGGGATGATCCCTCCCATAAAAAAAAAAAGCCGATCGGTTCATTTGTTCGTTTCGATTTAGCTGTCATGAAAAGAAGTGTAGCAGACGTCTCACGACAAGAAAAAAACATGTTGTAACGAGGCCGTTACAACATTGTCGAAACTTTATCAACGACGGCGTGAAAGACTATAATAATTAAGGAAAAACATTCACAAGAAAATGATGTCACGTTACTAACGCAAGATAGCGCGGGAAATGAAAGAGACGAGCAAAAATTCGAATTGGTTGGATGAAAATTGCGAGAAAGTTAGCAATGAACGTAAGGTACAACGTAAACACACAACTGTTGGCGTAACAAGACGACTGGAATGATCAGCCAGTGTTTTCACACCATTACGGCATTCCTCGTGCCTGACATACAAGATCGTTCTTGTCATTTCTTCCATTCTTGACACTCGTCAGGATCAATTGAATTACATGCGCATCGTTCTCGCGACTCAAAATTGTTCGGCTGAAAGAAAAAGACAAATGTAGGGAAATGGATCAAAGGCACGCGATGATACGGTGAAAAAAAAAAAAAAATCTTTAAAGGCGCAATGACCCAGCACAGAGGAACAAATTCAGACGGTAAAGGTGAGCGAACGTCAATGGAGAAAACAAAATCATGTTCCGCGCATGTCGAGCTGCACTTACAAACAAACTGATCGGCTTGATGTGATCGTATCACGTTATCATTATTCTACTATCAACAAATGTTACGTTCATCCTCGTTTTCCTTTTTCACTGCAGGCGTGATTGCGGAATTTAAAAAAAAAGAAACGACATTTTCCATCCCAATCGCTTCCATCATATTTGGACAAGAGCTGCGCTCAGCACGTTCAATCAATAAACGGGGGCGGTGTTTTTAGATTATTCGATTCAAGTTGTAGATTTCAAATAATAATAATAAAAAGAGGCGTGACTTTAAGTTCCCAGAAGAAGAGAAAAGTGCGTTGGCAACAAACAGTAGCATTATCCAAGCATACTTCAAAAATGGTTGCCATGGCGATGCCAGTACTTGAGATTGCTTTTGCATACACGAAATGGAATACCGTAGTCGGATGTAACTAAAATATTGAACCGTTACGTGTCAATTGCCACGGGGAGTTTAAAAAAATCGACAGGGAAAAAGTAACAAGAAATCGATTTTGCAGAGATAAAAAAAAATGGGGAGGGGAAGTTATCCGACTCGAACGACGAGACGGCTGAACCGCGAAATTTGAAACATCACGCGTTCGTGCGTAGACAGTATTTATTACCATTTGTAACACAAGTTCACGCGATCAAACTGGCCCTATAACCCCACACAGCCGTAAAACAAACAACATCAATGACCGTCTCTCCGGTGGCGAAAAAAGTCTTAAACGTCACGTCCGGCCACTTGGTTTGACGCTTTCAATCTTGTTGGAGTTTTTTAAAGTCGACCTTGCGTGTGTCTGACTGAGATGGTTGGCTCCCCCGGCACTTACGTGATGTTTGAATTATGCAACCTTCTTTTACCGACTCGTATGCTTGAGCTCTGTAGACTCTGTTTTGAATGCTCCTCTGTTTTGCTGAACCCTTTTTCTTTTCTTGTTTCCAGCCGATCAAACAGGAAATTGACGTCAACGACGATCTCAATGTTGACCAAGAGTTCTTGCCTTGTAGAGCCTACTTTTCAGCCTTGAATTAAATTTGACCCTTAAGCCCTGAGACGTTCGAGAAGAAGACCGTTGAGAAATAAAGTCTAGTGCCTCGAATGATGGAAATGAGCTTTAGCCGTATGTTTGTTCAATTGCCTACCCTAGATCCAGAACGATGGCGAGACGTGAGTAGTACTTCGACAACAAAAACACGAGTTTGTTAGGGGGAAAAAAAAGCCCATCTTTCTCAAATTTCGCTTTTCAAGACGTTTTAAGCAACTCTGTTTAAACTTAAGGAAAATCAACTTTTCGCTTGGTTTGATACAGCGAGCCGTAATGCGAAAAGAAGCAAAGAAAAAATAAATACGATCGATTGACTGAAACTAATGCGAACGCCAAACTTTTCTCAAGAGATAGAATCAATTTTAAAATGGTCACTAACCTGAACGTCATGGCCAGTTGAACGTCACCCCGACGAAACTTGACCACAGCGACCGGATGAGGACGAGCACGATCCGGATGGATGAAACTTGGCGCATCGCCTACTGCTATTGAATCATTCAAAAACATTTCATTAAGTTTAAGCTTAGATTTTGAGTCAACAAATTTATCGTCAATCAAATCGGTGGATAAACAAGTCAACAAAACAAAAGAGGCTATTTTCTAACCAGAATGAAATTGCTCGATAAACAGATCGGTGCCATCAGATCGTATTGACAGAGATGAGCACACGCTCTCTTTACCCGATGTGGTAACGTCTTTTAACTCCTGGAACCGACCCACCAGCACGTACGTATACACTTTAGTCATTTGGCACTCACTCCAGTGGCCTTCACATCCTGCCACCGATCGTACACTATCACCCACAGACTGTTGTCTTTCTCTTTAGACGACGCAAATTAAGTTTCCTTCGTCCTTAGTTTAATATATATTTTTTGAAGGCAATATCAGTGTTAGCTTTCACACTCACCCGCCGTGATTTATGGAAATGCTAATAGACGAATTCCTCAAAAGAAAAGACAAAACCTTTACTAGTGAATGGTGCGACTGAGAATGACTCGTTTTAAAAAACGATTTTTCATCCCTTTAACATTAACGGAGTGAAGAAAACATAAAAAGAGTCTCCACGTGGAAAGGGATAGTCTTTGTCAAGGGAGAACGTGTAATCCATTCAACAATAGAACGGATCGAACAAAATCATTGCACCGTGATATCTGAGCCTGGTCGCGAAGGGTTATTAATGTCGCGAAAAATAGTAGTATGCAAATTTCCAATTTCTAGGCAAGAATAAATATTATCCGCATCGAATTTAATTCAAAATCTTTTTTTTTCCCTTCACGCGTTCAAGAAGTAACATCTAAAGGAGAAGCTGTACGGTTGTTTAATCGATTGAAATAACGACGAACGTGTGTACACGATACACAAATTGTGACGGTGGGAATTGAATGTTCAACAATAAACGAAAACCACACACAGGAAAATAGGAAATCGTTCGTAAATCTACTAGAATAATCGACTTAAATAAAAGTATAGCATTTCAAGTTTGAAAAAAGAGACGACCAATTATGCATTGTGTTTCATAAAGAAGCGAAACGCAGCAAGTGGAATAAACTCGAATGCACAACAAGAGAAATAACGAGCCACTCGGGGAGAAGGCGTATTTTACATCTACCAACTTCAACCGAGGAAAAAAACAAATATTTATTGCAAACATTTCGTTGTGAGAGCTTTACGTTATATACAAGCGAAATAGATCATTAACGCAAAAGTGTCCCGCAAAAAGACCAGGTCATGCGAGGATTTACGGGGGCGTCTATATCATACTGTTTGACGTTGAACAGAAGCCATGATAAGAACAACTATCACGCTCTACCTCCGTACGTCTGATCCAGCAAAGAATATAACAAAAAATAACTCGAAAATTCTCAAATGGCTGCGATTTTCGTCGAATCGTAAACAAATGGTGTTGAAAAATCGGAACCCTTCGCTTTCTATCTTATTTTGCAATTCTCTTTAGTGAAAGAGAAACGTGATATTAACTTCGGGTGAGTGCTTTTCTAGAGAAAAACAAAACAAAAAACGATAGCAATGGCGTGAAGTGCATCATAGGCGCAATATGTTTGAACCAACCCGATGTCTAAATAAATACGAGAATACAAGAAGCAGAATAAGAGTTGCCTTTCCTCTGTCCGATTCAAGAAATCATTTTTACTATTCTTTGCCATTTTCTAACGTCTTTGCAACTTCGGTGCATCACCAGTTAATAAAAAACGGTGGTAGGAAAAAGTTTTTTATCAAATAAAAAGCGAAGACAAATGAAACTGTAAAAGCCGAAGAACATAAAGAATCCCGTGTCACACAGACTGCACTGAAGAGTGCCAAAAACAAAAGACTGATAACGTGGCACAAACCAACTGACAACCCCAAATCCCCCCCCCCCCAAACAAAAAAGAATAAAAATATCTGCAACAGTTCGATTTTCTATCGTTTTTGGAGTTCGTACCTGTGGAACGATCGAATTCTACAACGAATCCCTCAGAGATGGACTGCCCGCTTTATATGGAGACGATGATTAGTCTGCACGAAAGAGATATGCACCGTGACGACAGCAGCATAGAACAAGACGCATAATGAAATTCGGCCTCTTCTTTGTTCTCTCCATATTCATCTCGTTTTAAGACTGTTTGACGAGCGTGAGCGGAGAAAGAGAAAAAAAAAAGTCGGCAAAACTCTAGCGGATTACGAATGAAAGTAGGATCTGGTACCGTCTAATGTCTAATCCTCATCAGAAGACATGAACGCGAAAAACAAAAAAGAACGTGGATTTTCTTTTAATACTTTCTCATCTCGTCATCGTCAAGAAGAGACGTACTTTTGCATTCTAATTCCCCCCCCCCCATTGAACTGATGCCCGAAACAAACAAACACAAAAAAAAAAAGATGGGAATGATGAAAATTCTGAGCAAAAACTAAACGGGAAACCCTTTCACAAAAAGAAAAACAGATCCATAGAGAAGAAAAAAATTGGCAAAAGAAAGAGGAGAATAAAAGAATGAATAACAAGCCCAGTCTAGTAATAATGATCTCTTGATCCTAGACGACACTGTTCCCCAATTCTGCTGACATTGCCTTATCTGAGCCATCAGCATCTAGAAAAGACATTAGACCTGTACCATCCAGAAGAGTTCACGACAAACACACACACACACACACGCAAAAGGAGAAAGAGATATGTTCACAAAATCCCGCCTTTTGTTCTGCGTCTTTTCTTTTCTCAGGGGAGGAATCAGAAAAGAAATAGATTGGGACACAATGGATGAAGACAAGTATGGACTATCTTATTTGCCTATCTAATTTGGCGGGCTGAATATTATTGGACCAGTAAAAAGAATCAGACTTCAAGATGCGGCAATGTTCAAGAAGTTCCGACAATGCAAAGCAGCTAAAAAAAGTATATTTCCTTATTTTTTTGTTTTAAATCCACGTGCAGCACGTCATTGAAAAGCAAAAAACCGTGAATTCTCTTACGCAGGAATCCACTTGATATTCTGACCGCTACGTACCGAACAGAAGAGCGGTTTTCGTGTAGACCTTTTTTAAATGTCCCTAGTCTTATCCGTCGTTCAATTCAATTTCACAGGCACATTGATGTTCTGACAAGTTTGCCCTTGTAAAAAGTTATATCGAAGGTTTCTCGATATTCATTTTGCTGGGCACTGGACCTCGTAAAAAATAGGATATGGTCTTTATCAAATTTATCCGAAAACAGCAACTGTAGTGACAAAAGTGGAAGTCCTAGTTCTCAGTTGACTTGCATAACCCTAAAATGTTTAAGATAAACTGATGGAATTGTTTTTTTTTTTATACTGACAATCTAATGTCTCTGCGGAAATAGAATCCGACAGTTTGGGCAGTGTATGTCTACCAGCCGGATACGTTTCCGATAAAAACTGTAGCTCCGACAGCTAGAAAATAAGCGAATCCGATAGAGAGCCTACAGGGTTTCGAGTTCAATCTATTCGTAGAGAAATATGCATTTACATTTGGAAAATCAATTAGAAACTGACTCGTCTTTGCCAGTATATTAAAGACGCGTGTTTACAAAACTATACGAGTCCCCTTCAGAAAGATTAAATGCAGATGTAGCGTGCATTATTCGATGTAACAATCAAGCAAATTTAGGCCTAGAGATTTGCCGGCCTAAGAGATTTTTTAGCTCATGATTATACAAGATGAACAGTCATGGGCTTAATGAACTTGACGTTCCAGACGATTTCCAATGCAATGAAAAATGGAAAAATAAGTAAAAGGAAACTAAATTTGTTCAACTTATGTCAACGTTTCTGTCTTAAATCAGTTTTTCCTCATTTGAGCAAGATGGGGGTACGCAATCACCAAAGTCGAGAACAAAGCAACAATAAAGAATACGCCCATTTTGAATTACAATTTTACAATTACGATTATATGGATGGAATAAAGAATTTTAAAAATGGATCTCGCAACACGTTTAAAAGTTTTCCTGTTTTCTAACAGAATCCAGTGTCATCATGCCAGCACATAATGGGGTGGGCAGGGTATACAAAGAATTCCGTAAGGGATGAGAGGGAATTGACCTTGAAGCTGTTTAGTTTTGGGCGAAAAGTACTAAAAAACTTCAGAAAATTTACCTAATAATTTTAAACTACATTTGGATTAACTCTCGAAAATCGAAAGTAATCGTTAAAAAAATATCGACGAAACAACGTCCTTAACATAAGAAATTGAACGCTGGGAAACGCCAATCATTTGTACAAAATTTGGACAATAATGGCGGCCTACATGATCCGACACGAGATCGAACACGAGGTCTGCAAAGTGTCACACTTTATTTGACAAACGTACGACTATATCAATTGGAAAATCAACTAAATAAGCTGAATAGAATACGAGCTTACCTGTGATTAGTTTGGTAGACACATTTTGGTCCATTCTTGAATAGCACTGGTGTGACAGTGTCCGGAACATAACTGTCCCATCACGACGTCTGATTTGGCTTTGGCCCAAGGAGTTTTTCCCCTGGTAAAATTACCAAAGGGTTTCGTTGCAAAAGTGGGACACACAAAGAAGAGGGAAATAAAACTTCGGTTGGAGAAGTTCATTTTCCCACTGTACATTTTGCACGTTCAAAACGCTGCGGTGGAATGTTTCTTTGTTTTGGAGATAAATGTGGTTTCAATAAAGTTCCGTCAGGTGGCAGGTACTCACGGTGCTAGTCGTAGGGAAGGGATTCCGTAATGTTTCCAGAGACAGTGGTACCAAACAATGGAAATCACAGATTTTCAGCTTAGATCACACGGATTAAAATGTTTGCCGAAAGCATGGTGTAAAAGGGAGGTGTACCAACTCTTCAGTTAAGAAGGGTATCTCAGCTGAAGCCTCTTCGTGGTACAAGGTTATCTATCGTCAGAGACGCCTGGTGGCCGATCTTGAACTAAATGAAAAACCCACTTGAAAAATATTCTAAGTCCAAAACAGTGGATCCATCCCTATCGGCATTCGCTACGGCCAATGGCAATAAGATGGCATTTCAAAATTAATGTTATTATCTTTCTTGTTTGGAAAAAAAAATATTTCAAGTACTGTATGATCACACAATAAAGGACAACACAATACCCACATACCTAGAAGAAGTGTTGGCTTAGCTCCTTTTTAAGGCGTCTTCGTTCCTGGTGGACAAATTCTTGTCCAATCATTTTCCCCTTAACGATGTCTTCCTCAGCAAAATGCTTCCAGCATAGACGGGAAGTTTGCAAAAGTGTTTTCTCTGGAAAAATCTTTTTCCATTCGTCGAAAGAATCCTTAGGTGGACGAAAGAATGTGGCAGGGCCATTTTCTTGATCACTTCGAGTTTGACAACCATCGACGAAGCACAATTTATTCACCATTTTTGGAAAGACGCTATCAAGGCGTCAACCAAACGACGCCATAAATGTGTTCAAACTTTCAGTACGACTAATGGAAAACCGTTGACGACTGATCCGAAGGTAACATTTGCTCACAAGCTCAAGAGATGGCGTTTACTATATATAACCTAGCAATGCCTACTGGTACCACAAAGAGGCTTCACAAGAGATACCCTTCTTAACTGAAGAGTTGGTACACCTCCCTTTTACACCATGCCGAAAGTGTCAGTGACCAGTAGATTCTAAGAATTGTTCAAATTTCATACACTCCAGGTCCAGCAGAATTATTGGCTAGCAGCAGTTTGGTGACGAAAGTGCATCGTCTGCTTCGACAATTCTAGTCTGCTAATGTGGCTGGCGGCTTCATCACGTTCGATCTGACGGAGCTTTTGATGCAATCTTATTTGAATTCGACTACTGGGCAGCTTAAACACCCGTAGGATTCTCACGCCAAGCCCTCGTGCTTAGAGCATTATAAGCTGTCAATGAATGAACAAAAATTCAGTGCCAAAAAGTTTAGTTATTAAAGAAAACTTAAGGAACAATCGTTTAAGCTATGATAAGCTTTGATTAAGCTACATAAACAAGTAAAAAACAACTGTGCTTAAACTTACTTTATTCGCTACAAATGATAATGGGCAATAGCATATGACTGATAACGAAAATGAAGCAAATCGTAAAAAAACAACCCAGCTCGTTGGGCGCGAGATTCAAGTCACGATCTGTCTCAACTTGATTGAGTTGAAAGGCAAGCGAGGAGTAAGTTCTTGAATTTTGACTGCTCATTTCCATTACAATAAAAAAAAAAGGAAAAGAAATAATGTTGACGTCAAAGTGTCGTTCCAGTAAATTGCCAACGATCCACTGATGACTCATATACAAATAAAAAATGGATGTTAACATTTGTGTATCTAGTCACGTAGGCTTCTGATTAAACACGCCTAGAATGTTCATCATTTCAGACTATACCACTAGACACATATGAATCGTTCCATTATATACAGTATATGACGCACCGACCATGGAAGCAGTTTATGCTTCCCCATTAGACAAATTGTGCTTCCTGTACAACAAAAAATAGCATGATGTGTCACTGTTACATTAGCTGAACATTTTTTTCTTTCTTTGTAGTCCCATGTCAAGGCATTCCTTCAAAGAACACGAATCACCCAGAATTGATTCCGGCTGTTTCATTGCGGCATGGCTTTTCAAATGGATAAAACTGGCACATACGAACCAACTTTTATGTTGCCTTCTATATGTATGAACCTTATAGTTTTATTTAGCAGGGAAAATGTACCGTTTTTATGTACAAAGTTATCGCTGTCGGTCTAGTAGACTGGTTTTACACGGTATCGACTGTCAGTCGTCCAGTGCAAATGGACAGCCATTGATAATGCAACTACGGTCGTCAATGTGTGTAATACGCTTTTAGCGGCGGGCAGTCTAGTCTGATATCACGCTGTTTGCAACAGCGCGTGACCAAACAAGCGACACAACCGTCAAACACGGGACTGCCATTTTTTATTAACTCCGTATCAGCTATTGGCAACCCGGTCGTCTGAAAGGAAATGGACCCTGCCACTGTCACGTGCAACTTTTTCGCAGTGTCACGGGCACTTGCCTTTTGGACAAGTCCCAGAGAATAAAGAAAATCGAACAAAACACGGAAGGCTAGCGTGTCACGCTGCTTTGGGCCGGGTTTATTTCCCGACTTTCTTCTGCGTGTTGTACACTATACATGGCGACGGTGCGATATGGAAGACATCGATCTCCTACTCTGAAAAAGAGCCCGAAAAAGTTAGTATTCCTTTTCTGTTGCAATACATCTCGAAAGAAATAAGACCAAGAGAACGCAACTATTCGCTTTGCATATATCACAACCCATTGAAGTTGCATGCAATAAAAACGGTCCATAATACTCGAGCAATATAGCAAAAAATATATATTGAAGTAGATACATACGTACACCTGAACTGCTACTTCCTTTGCTTGTATTCTCTGTCTAACAGGGCAATTTGTACGCTGACGTCATCTATTTTCGCCAGGCAGCCTCCTTGAAATTGCACGCTGGCGTACCGATCTGGCATTTTTCGCTTTGGCCATCCATCTTCTATTACGTCCGTTTTTTTGCAAAAACTTTAGATAAGATTTCGCACCAAAGGAATAACTTTGACACTTCAGAATTGCATTATGCCATATACTGGATTTTTACTGCGTAAATGATTGATTGCAAAACGAAAGGCAGATCGTGTTGGCTAAATAATATCCCACTAAAAATGTATGTAGCAGCAAAACCGAGCAAAACTGCATGAAAGGAATTTTTCTCGGCTTCATTGCTCTTCCTACTCAACTTGGTTTATGGCAAAATGTTACGGTCTTGTTAAATTTCTAACTGAAAATGATGTTGGCAATAGCATACTAGTGCGAGGTTGACGTACAGTTAATGAAATCAAACAGCTTCGGTGACTGCACATGAAAATATGATCATTACTTTCGCATTAGCCAATTGGAATACCGAAAGAAAAGGTTTTTGGCTCTGTAGATTTGGTAGAGAAGCAAAATGGGAAACCATAAACATCCGGAGACGACAGCCATAAAACTGGGTATCTACAAAAATGCGAACCCGTTTGCTGGTAACGTTAAGACATGTTAAACGAAATTGCTTGATATTTAATATTTATAACATACCATTAATTTAATACTTACCAGTAGATGGCAATAATAAAGTCCTGTGGTATAGCAAGTTTCGATCGGATTTTACGGTGCGGAGGCTCACAATTTCTCGATGGATGTCAACAGAGGATACAAAAAAAAATCATTCCTTATTGGAGATTTTTTTTTTTACATTGTATTAATTAAGTCGTTCTACATAACGTCTGAAAATGGTGAATGGATGTTTTTTTTTCTTCTTTCTTAAAAACAAATTAATTCAAACTCGTCATGGCAAGACAAGGAAAAGCTTGAAACAAAATGATTGGAATCAGGTGTTTTGGTTTTGACGATGAGGTGCCTTCAGGCAATGAAGGTAAAAAAAATATTAATTGAGAAAAAACACACATTAACATCTGAAGAAAGAGAAAATGGCTCGGGGAAAGTGAATTCTTGTTTGTACATGACTACATTATGTGTGTTGGGATGGTAGGACTAGGTATTCCCTTCTGAAAAAAAAGAAAAGAACAACAATTCTAATAGAGTGAAACACAATTTTCTTTAAATGTATTAACTGCTATTAATTTTCTGTAATTTTTTAAATTTGAAATGGCGTTTCCCTAGCGTACCGACGAATGCAGATGTATCCTTGTTGCCGGGGCCTCGTCACCAAGTGCGTGACGGATCGTGCAAGAGTGAGAAAAAAAAAAAAATCGTCTTCTTCCAAGTCATAAATTACCCTTTATCTAAGTCCTAAACTACTTTTTATATTAGATGGAGAACAAAGAAGAGAATAATGCAATGGTATTTTTCTTTTCTTGCCCACGGCAGTCTCTAAGTCTGGTTGTGGATGGCTACGTCAGTTCACGCTACCACATCTCTCTCTCGAGAAAAAGATTGTCCAATCGAACATTTTCATGATAGATCATCATCGGAAGGGTTTAATTATTTTTTTTTAACGACACGTGAAGCTCAGCATTTTTGCCTAACTCTGAAATATTTGGGTTGGTTTTGCTTCCTAATGTAGAAGAATCAATTCGATGAAGTGTTTTCATCCTATTATGCCTTTACAGTTTCGAAACGATCAACCTATTTTCATGTTAAAAAGTAACGAAATGAAACATGAATTTCCTTTTTGCCCAATGGAAATGTTTTCCACGAAAATTCTTATAACAATAGACCATTAGTATAAGTCCAACTAACGACTCAGAGAGTTAATGATCCTAGTAATGTCGATGTAAAAAAGAAAAAAGAAAAAGAAAACAAATGATTCACCGTAACAAATACCGGTGGAGAAAAAGCAACCAGTGTCCAATAATAATCCCCAAAAACCCTATGCCCCGTAATGCGCAATTGGCAAATGAATTAGCAATGGACATAAAAGAAGAATCACCGAAACAATGCCGCACACGCATTCACGCAAACACACAAAATTGGATAAATAAATAAATAGTGAACGTCGAAGTCGACGATGAGAAAGAAACCTTGGAACGTAAAGATTTCAAGATAGTGAAAGAAAAAAACCGAAATAAAAAAAAACAAAACACAAAAACGGCAAAGTCGAGCGTGAATTCGCCAAACAATGGTGAGAATTGCGGAGAAATGGAGATGAGGCATCAGCAAGCGACATGTCAAAGTGCATTCGTTCGATCCATTTGTTTCCAATGAGAACAGAAATCTGTCTAGCACTTGACGCTTTGTGTTGGAGCACGCTCCCCTCGATGCTTCTGCGATTCTAAGAATAGATAGTAACAACTTCTCGCCCGCATCCTTTCACCATGAGGACTCGGTCTAGACCCTCTGTTAAAACTTCTAAAAACTCCATGTCTACAGAAGAAGAAAAGAATCAAAGACTCGTACCAAAATTGAACCGCAGAAAAAGACGCAATTGATACTTACAATTTGAACCTCCTCCTTGGCGGTTTTGTTTCGGTGGTGATGGCAAATTGAGCACGACTAGTTTGGCATCGTGCGATCTCTGCATAATGACCTCATTGAGCTTGACGGCTGTATGCATCCGTCGGACGTTTTCCACATCCGGCTCTTGTAGAGTTTCTTTCTTGCTCTTAGCAACCGGAATGGGATGTTGCTGTTCAACTCGTTCGGAAGACGTTGGACTTGGTGGTGGAGCTTCAACCGAAACGGTTGGAATAACGACAGTATTTTTCTGGGCGGAATTATCCCCGGCTGGTAAAGCATCGCCAGATGGAGTCACTGCTGCGGCTGATTCAGCTAACTGTTCGACTTTAACTTCCTTAACACTTTCCGCCTCAGGTTGATGTTGTACAGCTGTTTCATCTTGGAATCGAACCTTGACATTGTGCCGGTGCTGATCCACTACGGCTTGTACCTACACCGGACGGACAAAGAATAAATATATCAGTTTTCATGGTTAGACTTCAACATGAGAGAATCCTTTGATAGCACATTCGGGGGGGTTACGATTTGGGATGTAATGATCCAGAGATTGAACTTACCTCACCGACCTCCTTTGAGAAGGAGAGAGCAAAATTCAAGAGAAACAGTAAAGAGAAGGTTGTTTGTTAGGAAAGAGCACAAAATACGATATTTTGCCAAGCAGAGGTTTCTTATCTCTTTGCAGGATTTTCGAACGTGAACGGAACAATAAGACATTGAAACTCACAGCACTCACGCCAGATGGATCTCTTTTGTTGAATTGCATCTCTTTCAGCATCTGATTGCGCTGTTCCATCACCAGCGTCCGTTCGTAAGTATAGGCTGAAATGTCACTATCCATCTAGTAATGGAAAAAAAAAGTTAATCTAATGATGCGTTGTTAAAAATTGGGAGATGACGAACCATTTCGACGACTTCAACTTCGGCGTCGATACGCAGGTTGTAAAGCGATGTCTTTAGATCTTTCTTCATTTGAATGGAATTATCTTCGAGCTGGGCGACCGTGAAGAGACGCATCTTGCAGTGACGCCACGTGCGATGCTGACGTAACAAGAAGGGCAGCAACATCAGCAAACCACCATCATGAACGACCCACCAAACGTCGATGTGGCCGTATATCTGTAGGGATTTATCGAATCAGAGATTATAGAAATCATTATGAAATCAGGATGTAATCATCAATTTTTGATTCGTTCAGCTAAATCATGATAGGGAGGCTAAAAACATTTGGGTATGAAGATGGATATGGAATGGCACCTTCTCGTTGGAGTCGGGGAAGGAAGCGATTCCTTTGGGCACAATCAGCGCCATCTTGTTGGCCGCTGCGGTGTGAATCGCGTCGACAAAGACGCGCCACGATCGATCCTCTTCTATCGACTGGCGCCAACTGTTTGGCCATCCAAAGATAACCGTGTTTGGTTTCAATCCCCCCAAACCGGTCGACTGGATCCTGTAAAAATTTCAGATAATTTGTCAAGATTTGTTGCCAACAACCAAATGATTACAATTTTGGCGATAGCACTTACAGATGAACGATGCCTTGGCCAACATCCTTGGCAACGAGTACATTAGCAAATCCTTTCACTTTTTCATCATCCATGGCTTTGCGCAAGTTTTGCCTGGCAGTCGTTGCTTCTTCGGTGCACAAAGCGATGTCACCTGATTGGAGGAGATTGGATTGCGCATTAAAAAATTACCAGGAAAAGAGAAGGCAGTCGATAACGGTAATTTACCTTGGAGGATGGAAGAGGCGACAGCCAATCCCTTGCCAGCTTTCAACTGCGAAGCGAGGGCCAACAGTTTGCGTTGTTTCGGTGTGTGATAGGCATTCATTTTGCATAAAGTCAGGATCTGTGGACGCCAATTTTTTATGTGGGGCGGTCCCTCCTCCAGTCGGAGTAAACTGAATCGAGCCGCACTGAGAGCCAGGCCGCTTATTCCGTCTCCCCACTCCTTCTCGGCTCTATCAAGTAAAAGATGCACAACATCATTAAGTATTTCAAAGGCTGGCCAGCGCCGTTCACGTGATTGAATTTTCTGGTTTACCCGCGATATTCGATGTACTTGTATATGATACTGGCAAGAACAATGGCGATGAGGGCGTAGATCCAACTAGACATGAACATAACAGCCACGCAAAGTGAAGCTCCAATAAAAGACAACGACCTAAGAAATATTAATTTACATCAAAGGACGTCTACTAAGAGATAATTGTGCTTTTTTCCCCCCCAGGATACCAATGATAGTATTTGAATCGAGGTCTCCAATTGGGCGTTCTCAACAACGTCTGCAGGGCACACGCCAGATTGATGAATCCATAGAGCATCAGGAAAAACATGGAGAGCAGCGGTGCTAGAATATCGACGTTGCCCAGGAGGACCCCAAACTGGCAAATGGCTAGTTAAAAAATAAAAAAATAAATAATGAATTTTTGTTAGCAGACAATTTCTCATCGATCATTAAGTTCATGGGGCTCGACTGATATACAAACATGTTGAATTTAAAAAAAAAAAAAATTATTTTCATTTATTTACCCAGAGTGAGCATGAGGGCACGAGTAGGTTCGCCAGAAGCCGATAGGGTTGAGAACGGGTTAAGCATGGGCACCAAATTATCTTTGGAAATGGCATAAAGGAGCCGAGGTGCCGAAATAAGACTTTGCAGGCCAGCTCCCGTTGTGGCCATAAAACTGCCGATCAGAATGACCCATTCATTAGGCCACGCTAAATTGGCTACCACCAAACTGCCTCCGACACTTTGTCCAAACCTATGGAGGAACAAATTCAACAAAAAAGAAAAGAAAATAATAATCAAAACATGAATCACGATTTTAAATGTGCATTGTCGTCATGAATAATATAGCGGAAAAGGCCCTAGACTATCGATCAAATGGCGATGATATGGTGAAGTAATCGATGAATGTTCGGCCTAGTCATCGATCGGTTTTCTTCGACGACATTGATTGCAAACAGTGTTATGATTTGTTGTCGAATTTCAAAAGAAACTCCATTACTGGAATCGTAACATGACCTCTTATCTATTTGTCTTTGTCTTTGGTAATCTCCTCTTTCGTGACTTAGTGATTTATAACGATCGGTTAAGGGTCGTTGGGTTGGGAGCCTCGGGTTAAAATATCGATCACCCTCGTGACATAACGGCCTTCAACCTCCAAGTCTACATGCAAACATTTTCATATTCTAACCACAAAAAGAGGGGGGGGGGAGGTATTGAACAAATCACTGCCACTGTGAATATGAAAATGCCGTCAGCTGTCGCTAGCAGTTTCTTTTACAACACTCTCAATTGGCTCCAATTTTGGCCACGTAGCAGAGATGATTGCAACCCATCATTCTGCACGAGTTATTTTGCATTTTGACTTTGGTCGTTCTGACGAGATTCAAGGCATTGCAGATGACAAGACCGTCGTTTCACGAACCGACGGTGGATCAAAAAACTTGTGAATGCACAAGTATTCCTCCTTCTTGACGTTCTTTCTGTATCCATGCGTGTTCTAATGGGACTTTTTTACATCTTATCACAGGGAAAATTTGTGCACATCAAAGTGGATTTCTTTTTTTAGCATCGGCATTTTTCATCTTGCTATTTTATTTTTGATCTCCCCGGTTATTATCCCACCCGACTGACTAGTTCCTGACTCTTCGTTGTGGTTCACCGCATCATCTCCATCAAACGGAGTACAGCGTTGACAATTTTCTAAATATTCGATAAGTCGACAAGACGAGAAATACATAACGACAACCTTTCAAATAAAAGAATAAAAGTGAGCCGGAACTTCAACCAACTGCATGCGATAATTCAATTCAATTTGAGCTGAAACCTGCACGAGCATCTGCACTCGATTCACCGTGCGACCATGGAAAGTCACTTATCGATACTGATATAGACAGAGAAATAAAATGGCCGACTCTTACAGGGCTACAATACGGATAGTGGATGTATACATAAAAAAAAAAAAAAAATAAGTGAATTACGACGTACTTGTCTCTCATGAGGAGGCCGTCAAAAGAGGCCCCGAATAAGAAAACGGCGCTGATGTAGACGAAACTTGTTGTCAAAATGGCACCAATGGTTCCAATGGGGATTGATCGTTGGGCATCGGCCAAATCTCCCGAACGGTTGCAGCCGGCCATGATACCTAACCAAGAAATGCATTATATATTATGTTTGTTTATTGCCTTCCATCAACATAAATCAGAGTATAAAGTTTTCATACCGGTGACACTAGGAAAGTAAATGCCAACCAATAAGGTGAACGTTGTGGAAATATCGGCTAACACCTGATTGTAAGTTGGCTGGTCCAGGGTCTCAATGTCCACTGGGTTCATGGTTCGTGCCACTACCTGCCCCTCTCCCAAATGCCATGCCCCAAGATTTTCTAGCAGAAACACGAAAAGTATAAAGCTATTACTTAGTGAATGTTGGATTAAAGCACAAGGAAGAATAGGTACCCATGAAAACTCCGCTGGCCAATCCACGGATGCCTGGAACGAGCGAGGTGTTGTGCGAAAGGAAGTAAGGATCGCATTTCACCGCTCTGCTGGTCAGATTGGCACCGATAGTTGTGACACCTTCAACCAATTCGTCTTGATATTTGCAGTAGAGGTTCCATAATGCCGATCCTTCCTCTTTCGTACAATTGCCAGAATGTTCTTGAGATAGCAATCGATTGCCCAGCAAACACATCCTGCAAAAACCAACAAAAAATCCAATAAATTAAATTTCTTTTGAACCTAACCGATTGTGAAGTCACAGTATCTTGCATCACTGTGCAGACGACATTTGCATAGCCAATTGTCTGAATCAATTGAATTCATGAGAGAGTAAGAAGCTCCGTCACGTCCAGGCATCCACGGCTATAGACTGTTGCCGAAGATTTACGATGCTGAGCGTTACGTTCCTTTATCGAGTTACAATTCAAATATAGAGTGTATCTCCCAGAAGCAACTCGTCGTCAGGGACGTTTGCCTGTTGGTTTGTAAGCTTACATATATCCAAAGCAATCGACGAAAATAGGGAAGGATATACCAGGCGATGTAAACATGGCTAAACAAGACAAATGGATTTTCTGCTTCGTATACCACGAAGCCATTACTATAGGCTAAAATGGGTTTGCGGTGAATACATAAAGTCGTCGAACTGCACACCCGTAGCAATGGCGACGTCTGAATACAAATGCGTCGTATCAATAGGAAAACAATTCGACTTCCATGAATGAGGACGAGTTGAATAAAACTCGACGAGCTCCAAGGGCAAACATTGCGTAAATGCATTTCATCGATCTATATTGCATATTTTCGTATTTCACCGAAAGATGCATGTAATCTGTACTTTTCTTTCATCTTCTTCCATAGCCTTATCTTTTTTTTTTTAGCTTGGCTTTCACTTCTTTTTACAGTAGCCACTAGCTATTCCCCCCGAAAAATAAGGCTAACGCGGCGTCAGTGGGATTTATCGATCCGGCTGGAACGATATGTCCTAAATGTGTAAAGTGTGTAAAGAGAGCTAAACGGATACAGTGGAAGATATAGCCGATCCGACGGGCTTTTCAACTCGCATGACCTGTCTTCATCCTAATACGAACGGATCTGCTAAGGCACACAAAAGGGTGTGGCAGCAGGAAGTTAGAAAAAAAAAACTGTTTCCGTTCATTTTCCTCGCCAATAAAGCGGTCTCAAGTGTTTTCGATCGCGGACCAACGTAGAACTTCCCAATCGGCTTCTTTACACAACCCATAAGATTTTATATAGCCAATGATTTTCATCCTATATAAGATCTTATTGCATTGACACGCAGAAAACCAATATGAAAGCCGTTTTTTTTCCTGCCCGTTCACTGGGCGAGGAAAGAACATCGGAATACCAAAAACATTGGCGTACCATCCTAACCATAGGCAACTGCCACCAGAATTTTTAATCAGTTCTATTTTTTTTTCTTTCATCAAAATCATAAAGATCTCAAAAAGAATAACACAAACACGGAGGACGCAAGAATACCCAGGATGCCATTGACCATGTTCATAAAGGATGCCTCAAAATGCTGTCATTGTCAAGATGGTTGATTGTAATGCAGCAAATTCCGAAACGGAGGAACGCAACTGAAATATCGGAATAGGAAATGGCGATCACGTGAGTGCCCTATATTGTCGACAGTTGGATGAATAGAGAAAAGACCGAATAGCACACATACACACACACACCAAGTTGATGTGTTCCACAGAACAAAGAGAAAGGACCGAAAACTTTCGACTAATTAAAAAACTTTTTCTCACCGGGTGTGTCTGCATGGTTTATTCAACAACTTTTCAGGGAGTTTACTCGTATTAGTCCATCGTCGAATAAAAAGACACCCCCCCCCGGCCATCTACGTAATACCCCTTTCACATTTCCCTGCGGGTTTTTATATTTGCCAATTGCTTCTAAAAGTAGGCAAAGTTCATCCTTTCTTTGGTGAACTATTAAACGACCCTTCTAACAGATATCAGGAATTTCCATGGGAAAATGTTTTTCTTTTTTCTTCAACTTCAATTTTTTGTTTTCGATCTGGAACTATTTAAAGTGACCTCTACTCGCCAACTACGAAAGAAAATCCTATTTTGAAACGCATCTTTTATAGAATCCAACTGGGTAGCAACCAGCCGAAATGGCATTTCACATTGAAAAAAAAAGATTCGTTTCCTGAAGCTTAAAAAAAAGAAAAACGTTTCTTATCACACGGTCACGCAAAGGACAATATATACATTTTTTTCACGCTGCTAGGTTTAAGCGACAACATGATATATATTCAGCATCCCCCTCCCCACTATTTACGGGGACGCCCTGCTGACAGGATAGACTCTGCCAGCGAGGACAATAGATCGCACAAGAGTTGAAAAATGATCCCTTATTTTTTGTTGGGGACGGAAAGAACCAATCTGTTCCGGTTGTCACGAGTCCCTCGGACTTGTCTAAGACGGGCAAAAGACCCGAGTAACAAAAAACAAAAATAGACGCGTATGTGCTGAAGAGAACGGATCAAATAAAGAAGAAAAACTTACCACAGCTTATCAGAACCGTTCCAGTTGAGGCCGATGCCAACGTAGATGGAGATGATGGAGAGGATGACGCAGAGTAAGACCAGTGGGGCAGCCTTGCTGACGGGCTTGACGCCGATGAACACCACAATGCCCATGATGGCCAATAAGGCCGTGCCATAGAGCCGTAAATTGTTGTAAAGAACTTCCGGGTCCTTGGCCGGATCACCGAACAGAGCTATTTGAGGCGCTATATAATTCTTGAAATCAAGCAGAATCGCGTTAGAAAATGTCGCAAAAAAATGAATGACGGGTCAAACTTACCACCAGAATTTCGATGCCACCGACGATGTACATTGAGGCGGCAAATGTGGTTCCGATGAAAAACAAAAGGCCTATTGCGCCGCCGAATTCGGGACCCAAATTACGGGAGATCATAAAGTACGGACCCCCCGCCGGCACAACGCCGTTAGTTGCTATGGCACTCATACTAATGGCTGTCAACATGGTCTGGACAGGGTGGAGAAACGGCGAAACAAATAAAACATCACCAGCCATCATTCCGGATGACGTGGAAGCGGGATGCACGAAAACAAACCAGGGTCCAGTGAGCCGGAGAATAGAAGAAGAAAAGAATGAAAAATGAATTCAATGAGAAAAACGTCCAATCCCATTCTCGTCCCATCGTAGACACAAAAAGAATCCCACACGATTTTTGTTAACTTCTTCTAAAAAAAAAAAAGTCATGAAACGTTTGTTGGATAAAGTCAATCGTCTTAAACTCTCTTATTCTTCCATGTGATTCGACTTTTATTTGGCCCGCCTTTTCTCATCTTATTTTTCTTTTCAATTCAACGAAGGTCCAAGAAAATCAATCGAAACGTATATCTCTTTTTTAAATGTTCCATCTCTCGGAACTTGGATTCATTCCATTGGAAGACGGCCAACATAACCGGACAGGACCCATCAACAGCATTGATTTCAACTGACATATATTCACAGTTTGAACCGTCCGATCGGTCACTTACGCAAGTGCAGCACATGGTGATGATGCAGAATCCCTGGACAACGCCCGCCGTTCCGATGATCCACGTCATTCGAATGAATAGGATAACGCCGAAAATGTTTTGCATGCATGGGAAGTAGACACCGGCCAGTGTGCCCAGTTTGGGCGAGCTCTTTGGCTTGTCCGGTGCATCCGGATCGGTGGGCGCCTGGACGGTGGCGCTGTAATTGGCCAACGAGCTGACCAGCGTCGCAACTCGTGGACGGCCTTCTTCGCTCTCCTCCTGCCCGAACGCGCAAGCAATTGAGATTTAAAAAAGAAAAACAGAAATAGACGGGTCAATACACTGAACCAGGCAAAAGATGCAATCAGATTAAGAGAAGCCAAGAGCTTCGCTTTTCTCTCTATTCGATTCTCAGCTGCTGAGCCGCGTAGATTTCGTGTACGTATACGTTTCTTTAATACCAAAGGTTTCTCTTCATTCATTTTTATTTTCTCGAGTTTTTCGGTTCTATTATGGTTTCAACAACAAAAAATGCTAACACGTCTCGAATCTGAAACGAAACACATTTATTTTAGCTGTTACTTACATGGTAGAGGTAGAGATTGCGCTCGTAGCCGCTCAGGTCATTCTCCTTTTTGTCGGTAACAAAAGGCTGCTCTTCGTGACCGTCTCCTGTTGCGAGGGAAGCCGTGACGGACCAAAGATAAAATAGAAGAAGAAAAAAGAAATGCGTTTAGGTTCGCAGAGTATGAAACATTCCACGTAGAGTCATTTTCTCGTTCTTTTCGCCGAAATATAGTCGCGTAATGAAAATGGAAATCAGTTGAAGCTAGAAGAAAAAGACCAAGTTTAGCAGAGCTGGACACTGTAATACTGGGTTGTCATCAGCGAAAAGAAGATAAATAAACCGACCCAAATTGATCTGGGGACGAGATTGCCCTGATCCCGACTCACATACGAGAAAAGGGTTGTCTAGCACAAGGCAATAAGTCGCCGAGAACATCGTAAAATATGTGACGTAAAAAGCAATAAATATAATAAAAAGAAAACAGAGCGTCGTCGCCAGGAATTCACGAAAAGGACAACAGAAAAATGTTGCATCGTTCCGTTTTCGCGATCATTATTTTAGAGAATCAAATTTGACATTTCTCTCTAATTTGCATGAAAAATAATCGATATGGAACGAATAGGAAAATGTTTTTTCTTTAACTTTTTTTTTGTTTCACGCTTGATGATGCGCCATAGTCATCCATCTTATTGGCACTTTTTTAGCCTCTTTCTTTTTTTTTCGATCCGCCATTTTTTTGTTGTTGTTGCATACGTAAAAAGAACGTCTACAGCTATCGAGCTGCGAATCCTTTCACGTGTTTCGACTCGAGTTTTTCAACAAAAAAAGCTTTCGTGATAGGTTACCCCGATTTTTTCATACCGGTATTATGAACGTCTTTTGCGTAAAGGATTATGAAACAAATATTCAAACTTTGATCCTGATTTATCCAAGCTCAAATCAAATATTCCATTACAGCTAATCTTTTTTTTTTTTAAATTTTTTATCACCCTTTTTCATTGGTCTTTTTGAGATATCAATAATCAGGCTCTTATTCGCCAGCTGATACCTTTTAGAAAAAGAAAGAAGTAAAATAATATCTGTACAAGGAATAAAAACAACTGGGGGGGAAAGAAAATAGAAATATGATAAAAATCAGATGGGCAGATGGATTTTGGCTAACATCCAGCTGCCTCCATCCTTTTACCTCTCTTTTGTTTTGATCGCTCGTAAAGAAGTTGGCCAACGGGGGCGTATCAATCGATCAACAAGAATGAAAATCTTATCCGCATAATCTAGACATAGAGAATCGGGCAGAAGAGATTGGCACAAAAGGGCGGACCCTCTCTAGAAACGGATCCAGTAAAAAAATAAACACAAAATGAAAACTTTGCCGAGATGATTTTTCTTTCGTATCTTTTTGTTAATCAACCCAGAAGAGAAATAAAAACAATAAGAAATGTTCGATAGTTGTGCGCAACTGGAAACATTAGGTTCAAGTTTCATTTCCAAATGACGCCGAAATAAAAACATATCGAATCATAAATTGCGTTTCAAAAGTTGCGCGGTCTTTTTAAAACCAAGATTATTGATCGCCATTTTCGTCTCTAGACCAGTTCTCAAATCCAGGCTAGTCGAACAAGAAATCAAACTTTTCGTTGATCAAAGAACAATCCTCAAAAGTTATGGAACCTTCGATTTAAAAAATAAAAAATACAGCAAACTGGAACCTTTTAAAATTAGTTTGTGTTTGGTTTAGATATAAAACAATGTGCAATAATGTCACATGCGGAAAGGATACGTAAGCCGATTATCAGAAATCATATACATATCGTTATACTATACACAGTTGCATGAGTTAACCGATAGAAGTATCAACCCCCTTCTATTATAAATCGATTTCTTTTTAAATTTTTTTTTAAATTCATGTGGTGAATAAAAAAATAAAAAAATTGGTGGGCCAAAGTCAGCTGATGTTGACACATGTACAAAAACATTGTTACAAACATCAGTAGAGTTTCCTCTCGTCGTTACGCTCTTCCGGCGGAAAAATTCATCTCCGACACATTCGCAGTTTCCAAGCCAACAGCGACGAATCGTTAGGGAGTCACACAAAAGCGTGGGAAAAAAAAATCTTGTCATCTTCTCTTTCTATAATTTAAAGTAAAAAAAAAAAAAATCTCTTCAACAGGATTTAAAAAAAAAAAAAAAGGAGGGAAGACGATTGCGGCAAAAGATCTAAACTGACAAGATGAAAATGGTAGGATCGATCACAAAACAAACCAAAAAATAGGCGCCGATGTTCAAATAACTCTACCCAATCTTTAGAAAAAAGAAAATCCCTTTCTTTTTAAAAAATTTAGCTTTTCCTTCAAAAAAAAAAAAAAAAAGCCAAACAAAGTTTAATGTTTCGCCCTGTCGAGCAGTGCGTTCCCCTAAAAAAAAAAATGTCAAGCTTTATATTGATTTCCCATGACCATTTGGTACAAACGAAGAAACGAGAAAAGAAGCGGAATGGAAATAAACCATGGCCCTATCGAAACGCTAGAATCAATTTGATCATGTTTCAATAGGCAGCTAGAAAAAAGAAAGAAAGTAAACTCTGCTTTTCGTTCAAAAGAACTAAAGAAGGTACTCAATGCCAGCGTGGACTTTTATTCGTCGAGGAGGGCCCCTCTGTAACGAAAAAGCCAAACGCAGGGTCCGTTCACGAAAATGGAACGCAGCTATTGGTCTTCGTGAAAAAGGCTCTTAGTGTTTGATTAGCACAAGGAATTGAATGCGACTTTTGAATGTATCCAGCAGTTAATTCAATCAAGATAAAGTGGGTCCATTTACATGAGATATTCGGTGACTCTTCCATTTAAAAACTTAACATCTTCGGGGGCTTCTCGCTGATGAATCTTACAATTCCGGATGAGAAGGCAAAGACTCTCTTGTACATGTTGCACACAGCGAAAACAGACACAACATGCGGTCATTAGTGGCTCTATACGGATGAATAATAATAATAATACAGCAAACAGAGTGATGGGTTGGCGAGGGGTGGAGAGGGTCAAGATAAGAACACGTTACACCGACTGTTTGTTGATGGACAGACGCGGTGTTCCACTCACGCGTGAAAGACTTACTCTCCAAGTCTACATCCTAATGCCATCGTTATACAGCACGTAATGAATTCAATTAGTGTCAGCCATTCCACGTTACTGTCATCGTCCAGTTGATTATTCTTTAAAGAATATCAAGTTGCGTAAATAAGACCGAAAAAAAAAATGGCTGCCCGTCTTTCCATCCATCGGCCTTGATTACAAATTGTGTCTACACTCTTGAAACTGGTTCAGCATAAAGCAAGTCGTTAGTGACTTAATATAATGCTTATTTATTGCTCATTACCGAGAACGTCGCATAAAAATGAAAAGACGATGACGTCACTTAGATATTAAAAAGAAAAAGAAAATGACGGAACTGTTCCCTTCGAAAAGTACACAAGATAAAACAATTCAAGAGGCAAACTTCGATGAAAGCAACGGTATTGTGCACAAACGCAACACACATGAGCGCGTTAAACTTGGTCATCTATTTCGTGCGGTTCACATCAAGGCGGATTAGAAGCTCGTTAAGACGAAACTCGTCATTAAAAAATAAATTAAAACAAAAAAAAAGACGACGCCTTTCATGTGAAATCAAAAGAGTACGAGGCTCCAATTCTTATCTGAAAACTTTGATCGTGTAACCACTTGCATAGAGTGTGAAGATGTTGCGCAACGAACTGCGGTAATGAGAATTCTCGTGTTGACAGCTAGTTTAACTTCGCCTATTAATAGGGAACGAACAAATACATTCATCAATCAAAACCCATTGTTTTGTTCCTTTTTTGCGAGAGGAAAGTTCATGTTCATTTCGAGCGTATTTCATTTTTTTAGAAAACAATTACAAACGCCATTTTTGTGCATCATTAATTAAAAAAAAAAAAATCTATACATCAAATGAGTTAATGAAAATACGTGAACTAGATGCCACCATTAAAGCGATTCCGATTTGCAGTAAGAACGCGTTCGCTATATATGTAGGGATTGAACGCGTGAGAACATGCGCGCTCCGTGTAAACCGGTCAAGCAAATAAAAGTTTTGAGCGCAATAATTGCTCCAGCAGTATAACCATTAGGCCTTCCGTCGGGACCAGAGCCATTAGGTGATCAGTAATAAAAGAAAAAAGGCATAGGCAGCAACTAAAGCGGATGAAAGGCAACGGATGGATGCGAACAAAACAAAAAAATGGGAGTAACGATGATGTCGGAATACCCCCCTCTCTAGTCGTCGGTGATTACTCGACATCTCGTGACTGGTATCAACAATCTCAGCAAGTCCAGGCAACAGAGCCCTATGTTACGCTCTCTCGTATAATTTTCGACGGTTAAACGCCTTAAAGAAACGATGGCGCTATTTCTTCCGTATAAACGATGGGGTTGCGGAGAAACCGTGTGTCTAAGACATAATTCAATCATCGGATATATATAGTACAGTTGGATACAACCAGCCGGTTCCGAGATCAGACACGTACTGTAAAGAGTACAAAGTGCATCCCACTATATAATACATATCATCGCCTTTGATCCTTCTCTCAACTGAGTCTTCAAATATCTATTTTATCTCCTTTCCCTTTTTTTTTTTTTTTTCAGCCAGTAGCCTCATCTTGTATTTTTCACCAAACAAAAGATACAAGACTACGTGTTTGTCTTTTTTTTTTTTTTTGGAAATAAAGGAGAATGAAAACTGAGAATCCCAGCATCAGGGGGAATAATAATAATAAAAAAAAAGTCCCGCGCTATGTACAGCTGCTGGAACGCTTTAGGGCAGCCGGATCGATCCGTATAGGAACCATCCAGAGCTGCCAGTGTACTCGCTATGTAGCTCACAAACTTTTATTTGTTTTTTTCCTTTCCCTTAGACTGTATAGCTGTGTGTGTGTAGCAGCATACATTAAAGAAAACAGAGCTGGTGGCCCAAGCTTTTAGGAGGGCAAAAAAACAAAAAGGCTTCCGCACACACACACACACACGCGCGCAGCATCCTGTTGTTGTGCTGTTGCTGTCTTTTGGGTGTGTGTGTGTAATTCTATAGGCTTTAATCTGTAGATGTTTTTGGCTAGCAAGCGATCCAATAACCGCAGAGGATTTATCACCCGCCGAGCAGAAAGAAGAAAATGAAAATCTCCGAACGCGCACACGCCAAACGTGCGGCAAATAAATGGGGTTCCAGCAATGAAAGCCAAAAGAAATGGCTTGTTTTAAACGAAGCCGATCGTTGTCCTAGTGACGACATAACACGCAAATGTTTTTCTTTTTTTTTATTATTTTAAGAAAAAAAAAAAACGTGCCCTCTGCATTTATTGAAAAAGGGACATTTTCAATTGTTCTGGGCTAACGATTTGTGCGGGCAAGGTATGACAGCAAATGAATCGCTATGGATAGATCAATCGAAACTCTTAAAACATTTTTCTTTTGCTCATTCAAACGAACGCGTTCTATTCCCGCAGGATAAATGTATGCCCGGAAGAAAGTTGCGTACTTGACTGATAAAGTCTCGACAAGGATTACTGACCATATAGCTTTGTCCGCGTTTTCTTTCGGACTCGGCACAGTTACAGGGAAAGAGCCCCGGGAGGATCACCCAATAACGCAGGGGGACCACAAAAAAAAATGAGGAGACATCTTTTGGATCACGAAGATGGATCGATCTTCGGTGGCATACTTGGTATAAGGCTAAAAGGTTTTTTAGATATTAGAAGCAATAAAAAGATTCTTGCTTTTTTTTTTTGGTCTTGATCAAGTCGTTCTGTGGCTTTGCTTCTGCGAAAACGAAACATTTTTCTTTTATTCTTCAATTCCATTTGTCTTTGCGAATTTGAATTCGGCCATTGTTTCGCTTTTGTCACGATACAAAGCAATTCCAATGGAAGAAAAACAAGTTGATCGAGTCTAAAGTTAAAGCCTTTGTTTGTCTTGTTTTTTCAAAACAGAAATTGCTAAGACTTCTAATTCCAAAGCCCCTTTAAATTTAGACTTGTCTCAGAATTTTGGGCTTTTACAAAAATAAATTCGGTCAACTGCACGACATCCAAGATATCCATTTTGAACCTCAAACGAATTGAAATCGATACGCGATGCGAATGTAAGGGAAACGTGATGATATTGGAAAAACAAAGAAGAAATACCTATATCCTGTTTGTCTGTCGAGGATGTATGATACCCTCTCTTTTGTTATTCTTGTTTTAGAAGAATTTGAATGGAGGGGTTTCGGCAGACTGCGTTACTTGTGCATCTTCTTTTCAACACTTGTACGTATTCATTTCATTCTGTTATATCCGCCAACCCCACCAACTGAAACGTAATCGAGCATTTTCCCTTTCATACAAGAAACTCAAATAAATAATCAATAGATGCAGCGTGTTTGATGAGCTGTGGGCAAAACGCCCCCCTCAAAAGAAATTATTAATAGACTATATAGCATCACACAGCCAACCTGCCCAGGAATTGGTCAAAAAGAATTTAAAAAACAAAAACAAAACGTGAGTATGTCATTTTTAATGCAGCAGGCAAATGATCTTCTAGTCTCGCGCTCGAGGAAATGCTTATAAGGATTACGTGAAAAAGACGTTAGCCCTCCCGAGGTACTAGAAGGGCTTGGAGGGAGGGCTAAAGCAGCAAAGTTAACTCGTTGCCGTGCCCCCCTTTGTTTTTTTTTAAGACGAGCACGTCTGACACAACGAAAAAATTTATCCTTGCCATATTGTGTATGTATAACATTATAGCAAATGCGTAGCCCGGGTAACCTTCCGCCAGCTCGTAGGTGACAGAAGGAAAAATATTTAAACGAAAATGAGGAAGACTTACCAATGAGACCCTGAGAATTAGCGGCGATGGCTTGGCAATCGTGATCGATGTCAACTTTTTCAGTAGTGAAGCGCGAACGATCTACCGTCGCGGCCATTATTCTTATTCCTACCGTTTAATTTCCGTTTAAATAATCAAAACCGATAATGAAAACGAGATAATTTTCTGTTTCGATGCTTTTCTTTACTAATTGCCGGATCCGACTGTGCGTACCGCACAATTTATCTCTGGATTTGTTCGAAATGAAATCGCCACTGGCAAGCGACACTCGTTCAAGTTACACACACTCACTCGAGACACACATCAACCCGGCGGACATTGGCCAACACACTGGAACACGCAACGCTAAACACAAATCTCTGACCCAACTCTCACTCACGCACACACATAGATATGAAGCTCCCCCCTTTCCTTTTCTTGCCCTCCCACCACTTCTTCTTTTTTTGGAGGGGGTGTGTGTGTGTTATCCCCCAGCTCGTGTGTTCCGTACCTCACGCAGTTCTTCTATCCTCCTCGTTCTCCCGATCGATATTTTTATGCTCGCAAGTTGTCAAAACGGCCGATGACACCGATCATTCAAGCGACGGGCAAACGATCATTGCAATTCCTGCGTGTATGTTGCAGAAGAGGAAGAAAATTCAAGGGTCACAACGTCGATGATGACAATGAAACCCAAGAGACAAAGAAGAAAAATAAAAAGACGAGACGTGCGGAAGAGCGAACGACGAGAACGGAACTGACAACGGGCGGGAAAAAAAGGGGAAGTACGGACGACACCGAAAAATAAAATTTTTTTCTTTCTTTTCTTGTGTCCAGCTCGTCGGTCGGAGAGAAACTTTGTGTTGAGGAGCTGCTGCTGTGCGAGCCGTTCGCTCTCTCTCGACGCACTCTCTTCGTTCAGCTTCGACTGCCTTGCCTTTATCGACCTAAAACGCCCAACCACCCACACACTAGGACGAGTAGAGTCACCTCTTCCACCCTGCGATGCCTCCTCCTCCTTTTGCTCTCTTCCCAACAACTCCCGCTGCTACTCTCTTCCTCCATTACAGTGTACCCGCCTACCCCCCTACCTTCTGGGACAGCCCCCCGTTTTTTTTATCTGGCCGGCGCTCATGAACAATTCATTCCCCTAAATTTTTTTTTTTACTTGATCTTTTGTTGTCTCTTTTTTCTTAAAATTCTCTAATCAACACATCCGAAAATGGCTACATTTTTTTGTTCTTTACAAAAGAAATGGGAGGGATTATTTTGTTTCATCCAAAAAAAAGGGGCTGTTTTGCATTTCCTTGATGAGATCGATTGTTTTCTCGTTTACCATCTTTTTCTCCCTTTGTTCGCCATTTCTTTTCATTTCAAATTCTGCTATTTTTCACACAAACACCTAGAACCCTAAAGTACAAGGGGGGGATTGAATGATGTGACCTCCCCCCCCTAGAGGGACATCATTGAGGCGTCATCGGTTCCCAACGCGTTTTGCCGAAATGGAGGATTTACAAAATAAAGATACACGCCCTTTTTGACATTAGTGTCTAGCACAAAACTGTAACGTGTGTACAGCTGCACATATCGATCCATCGGATGATGTGACGTGTACCTACCACTCACAAGTCTCTAGATTTCCATAAGAGTATGTGTGCCGGGCTGCACAGGGCTGCCATTTCGGCACGTCAACTACACTCTGTGTGTGTGTGTGTGTGCCATACCAGGAATAGAAATGTTTTCTATTGGCGGATAGTTAAAATAAAAAAGGAGCTATTCGGTCGATATATCGATATCATCATCCAATAGAGCTGTAAGTAAAGAGATAAGACATGACTCGACAAGTAACGGGAACTGAATCAATAAAAAAAAAAGAATTTTGCAAACAAATGTAAACAAATTCTCATAGTCTCATGAATAAATTACTGCCAGTTGTTATTGGCTGGAATCTCGTACAGACCGTTCTTGGTTTTTCAACCTGTACAGCTCATCGACATTAAAAAAATGTGACAAGATAATTTCAACAAAAAAAAAAATGACATCGTGACTAGATCCACGATGAGCAGAGGCTGATGATGTGTCGGGAGCAGATAACCACACCACGAAAAAAAAAATTATTCGTTTGAAAAAAAGTTCGTTCGACAAGAGTGTGGAGTCTCTAGTGTTTTCTCTTTGAAAGCTGCGTGACTTTTCTGCTGATAGAGTCAGCCCCCCCATTCGTTAGTCTTTGGAGGGTGGCATAGGCTGAGCACAAGACGAGCTTATTCGAGAGGAAAGAGTCAAGAGAGACCCGACAAGTTCCACCGGCTGCAAACACGGACGGGTCGATTCGTATCGGAGAGACATCCCCCCCCCCCCACGTATATGACGGGGGGGGGGGGAAGAAGTACACATTGCAAGCAGGACGGAGGCAATCAGAAATCCCCAGAAAAAAAAAGGGTGGGGAAAATGATATAAAGCCACTAGAGCATGTCGGTGATATAGAACGAGCACGTAATACAGAAGGATATTCTTTCAATCAAAATAAGAATAAGAAAAAAAATTGTGATGCGCGTCTCAATCAGTAGAAGATGCACTAACTTTCTTTTTATTTTGCTGGCCTCTCATTTGTTACGATAATCAATGTGCAGTCGTCTAGACCAAATTTCGTGTAGCGGTTTACACAAGACAGGATCTACTCTGATGCGGCGGAGTTATTATTGAAACGAAAATGAATCGAGACTCCACTACAGTCAGCAAAAAGACAGGAATGTGCGCAATAACATTGACAGTACAGTTCAATGCCCTCAAGAAATATTAGCGCTATATTAGATTTTTCGTTTTTTTTTGTTATTGTTATGTTTACACCTTTTTTGGGTTCAAACGTTTGATAGAGGCCGTCATCGAAGAGGATTGGTATAAGCATTTCACTGTCTGCTGGGCACTGATTCTGTCCTGTTGTTTTCATTTCTCGTCCAGAGGAGCAGGGAAATAAAATAAACAAGTCGGAAAACCAATGGCGAGATTTGCAAAGGAAGAAAATAACAAGCCAAAATGGATGTCTAGCAAGGAATTCGATGGCCAACGACATGACCATGAAAAACAGACTAGTTTGAAAAGGAAAAAAACAAAGCTGACTCGTCGCCACACAAAGCGCCAATAAAATAGGTCAAATGCTTGGATCTGGTATAACCATATGCCCTTCTTTCTTTGGTGGCCATTCAAGTCTAAGGAGTCGCAACGGAGACGAGCGTAAACACGAAATCAAATTGTCAGCGCGCGCAAACATCTCTAGCCTTCAAACAAATAGCAAGAAATTGAGTTAAGCGATAGACAATGTCTTTTATTGAAACTAGCGCTTAAATTGTTCATCCTTTCTTTTCTCCATGATTGAATCGGAACATATATATTTTTTTTAAAGAAAACAATTCATTATTTCCTTTTCTTGAGGGACATTTTTTTTTTAAAGAGTCCGAGCTTCGACGCGTAAAAATATGAACAGTTTACGTGCTCCTGAATCAAAACGACCTTCAGCTATCTGGACTTGGTGGGACATTTACCTCTATTTAGCTCCATATATATGGACAATGTATTCCCAATCGGAACGGAATGGCATGTCGGGCCGATTGAGTGTAAAAACAGGTCCGTAAATCGACACTTTTATCCCGTCACGCACACGAAAACACACGTCGTCAATTAAAGAAAGAAAAAAACAGGCGTTAGTCAATGATAGACGTCTGTTCTCAACCTTGTTGCACACAGGCATCACTTTGTCTGCTAATAGTCATTTGTTTCTTAAAAACTTGACAGGAGTGAGAGGGTAAGTTTCAAAAGATTTTTTTTTTAGACGGACAAGGGAAGAGAAAATAAGGAAATCAAACAAAAGAAGAACGGGGATGTGTTTTTTTTTTCTCTCGTGAATTTATAATGACATCGGCTTCATTATTTTTTTAAACGACATTCAACAGCCAAACTTGAATTGAGCTCGTGTTTAGACAGTCAACAAATCCGCCTCATGGTTCCATCTCCTGTCAAAGTTGGGCACATATTTGCGCAAGCCCACGGATGAAATTGAACGATTTTCATTAAAAAAAACAATTAAAAAATAAATCTATCAAACGAAACATGTTTCTCCTGTCTGATTTATTTCTAATTCAAACGGGATTTTTAGAAGAAAATTGCAAATTATCAACAAGGCTAGCCCAGCACCTAATGAATTTCTCTTAAATGCGCGTTAAAACATTTTCTACAAAAGAATATCGTTTTGCAGGTAATCGAACATTTTTCGTTTTCCTCCGAGTGACGGAAGAAACTTGTTAATAAACAGTCGGTATCAATTGAAATTGGCAGTGGCATAAAAGACGAGGTGGAAAAATGCAGAAAACGTCACTTTTGAAGCTCCTTTGAAAAGACTCTGATTAGATCACGTCGAGTCTTAAGAAACTGACGATGAAAGGTTTTAGTAATCTATTCGGCAGAAGCTTCTTAGTCAAGAGGTATAGGATAATCAGTTAAGTAGAACTGATTCAAAGAACGAGCAAAATGATTGGACACACGTCTGTTGCTCTCTGAAAATCCAATCAAAGGCAAAAGATACTGAACTTATTTACCATTTCAAAACGAAATATCATCGGGAATGTCATTCGCATTAGAAATATTCTTGTGACATGCTGAGATATCTTCAACAATAAACATAGTAAGCCAGTGACTGGGTCACTGTGTACAAAATAAATGTGTAAAATCCTCGTCATCGTATGTGTGTTTGCCATGGCTGTTTCCCGGACGATTATTCAACAACAAACTATAAATAAAACCAAGTTGGAGGGACAATTTTAGCAGTAAAAACATGCGATCCGAAAATTAGGGTGAACCGTAGCGAAATACGTGACCTAGGGCTCGTAACTTGACGCATACAACCAACAACAAAAAATGTTAAAATAAAAAGCGTAAAAACTGGGCCACTTTTCGATTCAACATGGAAGAGTTTTCTTATTCTAACATAACATAGAAATAATCATAATAACAGAATCGATCTCTAGAAAAAGACGTTAGGGGGGGTATATGTTGAGCAAATCACCTGTCCAATCGTGACAAGAATCGCTGTTGGTCATGGTTGAAGCGTTGGCATGCAAGACGGTTGTGCCATGCTCGAGAGCCGCTGCCAATCTGTCCTCATCCGCCGTCTCCATTTCTCGTTCCTACGAAGGGGACGAGCACTCAACCTTAGAATTTCCGTAGTAAATAAAATGCTTTGCTTGGCTGCAATTTAACTCCGCACCTGCGTCCACTTTGCATTCAAACACACAGAACTATACTTTCAAAAATTAACCAACCTCTTTAATTTTTTTTTTCCTCAAAAAAATGTTGTTCTTTTTTTTTTGTGAAAAAGCTACGAAGTAACGATTTATTCACGTCAGCCGCCACCACCCACCTATCGACCGGGAGCTCGGCTGATGGTCAACTATGAGCTTTGAGGCCGTTCCACTAATGCAACGACGACGTCTAGCTCCTACCGGTATAACCCAAACGAAAAGCCAATAGCGGATACGACACTAACGTGTCATGGATCGGATTTTTTTTTTTGCTCTTTTTTTTCTCCCCTCTCTCTTTTTTTGTTGTTGTTCATAGTCATCACTAGCGCCACTTTTGCTCTTCCGCCTTATACATGGGGTGGGGGAGACCAGTTCTAGAAACTCTGTTACGCGTCTAGCTTGGAATTCTCGGAGAAACCTTACTAGTGATGAAGTTTCAGGGTAAAACATACAGAACTCTAGACAAATATCAGACTTGAACAACCCTATACGCATACATAAGTCGAAGGACTAAGTTTTTGGCAAGAGGAGGGACGAAGCACTTGAACTGTTCACTCTTATACGTGCACGGTGCCAGCTTGATGCCATTATCACGCAAACTGAATATACACATCTTCCAGTAAAAACTATTGTCATAGGTAGATGCCTAGCTTAGCCTCGGATAGCCGTGCATGATGGAGGAGAACTAAAACATTTCAAAGAAGTCCTTGCTCTTTGGTGGGAGACAAACTTGAACGAATTGCAATCACGAAGCCATCCGTGCAAAATGAAATCGATTTGAGAAAAGAAAGAGATTAAAGAAATCAAGAAGAAACAGCTCAGGTGCAAAATAAATGTTGGAGTATATTATGCCTACCAAAAGACGAATAGCTGTCTACGTCCATGCCAGCACCTCCGCAAGAATACCGGGCCGGATCACGGCCGCGAGTTCAAAGAAATGTTTGCAACACACCACAAAAACCCAAAAAAAACAAAAAGAAAAACCAAAACAAGAAAATAGTAACAGCACAAATCGATAGAATTCCTTTATCCTTTTCGGATGTCTTATTCACTTAAATAAAATTCGAAATACTTTTACGCATAAATGGCTGAAAATGTTTAACGCGGTTTTGATTTTAGATCGACTTGCTCGACGGATGACCGACAACTGCCTCGTCGTGGTCGTGCTGGACACGAACGATTGCGACTGGCCAGCCATAACTTTCAGCCAAAAACAAGGAAAGGGGGGAACAGGGGGAAAAGGCCAACAGCCACAACAACCACACACACACACACACACGAAAAAGTAAACTAAAAAAAACTAAACAAATAAAAGCAATCACGAGGGCGGAAAAGTAGTTGCCCAACACGAAACAACCAATGCAATAAAACAAAAGCGAATAGAAAAAAAGGAAGAACCCCCTGAAGAAAGCGGCAAAACAAATAATAAAATAAAGAATAAAATATTTAAAAAACAAAAAAACGTCACCGAATGATACATCGAACGCCTATAGTGTTTTCGCAGACGCAGTTTGAGTGATTGTGTCTATAAATACATGGTGATTCTATTGAGCTCCGTGTTGGTCTGAACGATTGTTGTCGAGTTATATTCGGCGGCCCTCGAGATTGACCTTTTAATGGCCTCTCTCACGTGATTTCATTCGTTCTTTGGGACAACACTCTCCTGCTTATGTAACGTAAGAAATGTTTTTATTTATTATTCGCGTTCTACACAATTTACTAGTGACGTCATCAACGATTACGTATACGTCGAGGTTATAGAACAGCATTAACCCCGAAGAAAAAAACGTAGTAAAAAATAGAATAGGCAGCTCAATGTCCTCCTCTTTTGTACTGTGTAGATTCACTGGTGGGTGCGAAAAAGAAACTCGTGTGTCAGATCAGTGTGTGTTTAGAAAACTGGGGGCTATATATGATTCCTTTTGATTACGAGCCAACTGAAGCCGCCTCCTTCAACAAGGGCCAACAAAAGAATTGATCACAATTCCATTATTGTCGACTTGGTGACAACAAAAGATGAGAAAAATCAATGCGGCATGAAAAACAGGAGTTCGTTCATCATCCCATTCGGTCCAAAAATGTCAAATCGAGATGCAAGAGAGTCGACCCTTTTCTTAAAACACGGACGATTACATCTAAGCCCGCAGCATATGCTGCTGGCCGTGCCTTGATTGAATCTATACATTTAAAAGAGGGGACTGAAAGAAAAGAGTACTCTCGTGTGTACATCGCAAGGAAACAAGAAGTAGATTTTATAAAAAGATCAAACACGGACGGTTCTCTTTACCCCTTTTTTGTTGGCGCCTGCAGCACTTTAGCCGGCAGTTATGCAGTCAAACCCTAAAGTAGATTTACTTTGACATTGCTTTCGAGTGTACTCCTACCAACGAACACAAATGTACCTCTTTTTCAGCTCTTTTACATATGCAACCTCTTTATCAACAGTGTAAAAAGCCAATTGACTACGTGAATCCATCAAATAGCGAAATAAAAAGAAGAAAAAAAACTCACTGTTGAATGTTTTACGCCTTTAAAAAACGTGTTCGAATTAAATTTAAAATAATTACTTCCTGTAGACGTTTGGGCTTCCGGCTGAATCAGACTTGAGTACTCATCTCCGGGCTAGCAGGAGCCGGAAGCGAAAACCCAAGGCTAAATAGGTTAAGGCCAGCAAGCGCTCAAACGGCATGTCGTTTACTACTCTCTTTTCCTTTTTTGTTGGCAAAAAAAAATTTGTTTACATTGGGCTATATCCTTTTCGTTCCGTAAGACAACAACCATTGTGTTTGCAGCACATGAAAAAACCATTTATCCCCCCTCCCGCAATCTGCAGGCAGGCTACATAGCAACAAACAAATGAAAAAAGCGGGAGTTTCATTCTGTTTTTAAAAACAATTTTATTTATCGTTTTTTTGTCTTGTTTCTTTCTAGGAAAAAAAAAACAAAACAAGGAAATCCCAGAACGTTTTGAATGCCAGGATTGCATTGAAAAAAAGGGGGGGGGGGAGGCATGAAGTTTCAATAAACAATTGCTAGCCGATTGCTGCATGGACTTTTTCGCAAAAAAAAAGGACAGTTAAAACAAGTGAATTTTTGGCTGTAAGAATAATTTATTATTCATTCTGTGGGCCCGTAGAATTTAAATGTAAATCATTCAAACCCCTCCAAAAGGGAATCATCGATTCATTGTACACCGATTGAAACCAGACAACCAGATAATTTCGCCCATTATAGAGGACTCAAGCTCTTGAATGTGTCCTTTCGTCGAAGAGATTATACACAGCTCGACGACAGGTGGATGACCGATAGCTTAGACAGCAGCAATCGATCTTCACATTCAAACACAAATTATTCGCGTGAATAAAATTCAATTGGAAATTCAGATTTAAAAGGAAATGTAAAAATACATTCTTTTGAAGGCATCTCATTTCCCATTCGAGTAAATGCATTGGTGAGTCAGTAAAAATAAAAGTTTGCGCCAAAAAAACCGGGCCCTTTACGTGTGTAAAAAGCATTCCTATGTTACATGTTGAAGTAGATACAGCATGTCATCAGAGAATGGGTCTTTGAATATCGTCAGCAAAACAGCAACGACCTTTTCGAGCTGTCTCCACTGCAATACCAACATAAGCAGATTTACAATTGTGGAAGGGCAAGAATTTAAATAAAACATGAAAAAAAAAGGGATCGAATCTGCCTGTTACTAGGTATTACAGCATTTCTAAGCAAGAGATACTATCGTTTTAAAAAAAAGAATCACAAAACCTGCATCACGTGAGGCGAACAAATAAATTAGAGAGTCGCATCCTCGATCGATATGCATTCTTCTTCATTAGCCTTTATTATGTTCATATATGCTGCTGGCTCTTCAATATCTGACTAATAATGCTGATCTCTCCATCTACAACCATTTCTTGCTTTGCTACACAAAGTGGATCGATAGTTTCAACATTTGTACGACCAAGGCCGTAAACGTGAAAACAATAAAAATCAAATAGATACAACCCAAGCAAAAATGGACTCTTTTATACTTTTGTCAGCAAACTGCACGCAGTTCCCTGTGCACAAGATCAGTCGTAAATCACGTTACCCGCCATGATGGTAATTGATTTATACATCACTGGATGGCTCTTCACGATCTCAAAGCTCCGTAACACGGGGCAGAACAGTCGGCGAAAATTGCCTTCAGTTCATATTTAAGTCTTTTTGATGCACGTCAATCTGTCTCTATGCCTTTCTCTTCCTAGCGACGAATGTGCATTTCACTAAGCAAAGCATAGCTTCGTGACACGTCCATTAGAGTTTCTCCGTCAGCACCTTGTCAAGACGAGCCCGCAGAGAACGACAACACCCAACCTTTCGTTGCCTGATTATTGATCCATACATGTCTCCCAGCCCTCCATCTTTTTTCTTCTTCTTCTACGAACTCGCCCTTCCTTCCCTGGCACGTGCTGTTTCTACAGTTATGAAAAGATCTTATATTTCTATACGAACAAAATGCAGCGAGCGATAAAAAGAAAAATCAAGAGTGATGTAATGGAAATGAAGTGGAATATTGAAGTTAGGATTTTTGATAAGAGCTGTCTACTATCCTAAATTTCCTTGTCAAGAAAAGCTCTTCATCAGCCAGAATTAATTTCGTAGACGTGATACGAGAAAGTTTGAAATCAAAATGAGAAAACATTTTTTTTTCACGTGACAAATGGAGACGGATGAGATTTGTTTTGGAAATACAAAATTCCAGTTGCTTCGAAATCTCCTTAAATTTCAGATGTAGTTGTATACAGACCAAATAGTACGATCAAGTTGTACAAAGGCACTGGAGGAAGGCTGTGCGGAAAGACAACAAAGAGAATTCCCCAGCGAAACATTAAATGCATTCCGCAAGATTCTTTGGCTATCTAAACTAACTTTGACAACTATTACGTGTCTTTACAAAAATGTGGTGGCTGACTCTTCTAGGAAAAAACAAAAATATATGATTGTTTGCGCCAAAATGTTTTGCAGAGACGAGCATTCGGTCCCGCGTGAATGACAAATTTAAAAGAGAGCCGAAATACTCAAACAATCTGATGAAGGAGGTCAAGAGGTTTTTACAAGAGACAACCAACGTTAAAAAAAAAGAACTAAAATTCAAAAAACCAAGTGGTGTTCAGATATTCATTTAGAAATCAAAATTGAGTCATCGGTGAGAATGAATTAAAAAAACTTCCACGTAAACTCACGATGTGAAAACAATAGCAAGATCTTTTATTTACTCGACAAAGAAAAATCTTGGCGACTAAGGTTATCATCCATCACCCCCCCCCCCTTGTTTCCTGATTTACACCAAAAATGCCCCCCTTTTTTTTTTTGTCCGTACCCCAATCTATTTTCCTGTCATCCTTTTGCGCTCCAGTCGGCGCCTGTGAGCTATGACAGGTGGTAACAGCATCCCATTCTTCCTTGTGTCATTTATACGATAATTTTCAACACATATTTTTATACGTTTTCTTGTTTTTAGAAGCTGCAAACCAATGAAAATCCGTGATTAAAATAGCGTACGAAAAATTGAATTATAGTTTTGTAATACATGTGCTTTAAAGACTGAATTGGTTTTCCTCCGACCGGAATGAAAATGCGAATTAGTGGGATCGATTTTTAGATTTTCACCTTCATCACATTCCCCCCCCCCCTACCAGCCGGAATGGAATTGCTATTATTTATCGACGATGTTCTCCGACAGTCAGGGCAGAGGCCACCCCAATTCAACATCGTTAGAAAGGCAGAAAAAAATTATAATAACAATAACATGGCCGAAGATGATTTTTTTTTTTTTTTTTACTAAATGCAGTTGCAAACGACAGCCATTATAAAGTCTTTCCCAATCTGCAGTACCGGAAATGGCGAAATGTTTGCAACCAAAAAGAAAAAGGAGGTGAACTCTGCATTTCGTTATGAATAGGAATTGTAGTTACTACGTCTAAAATAGGGTAAAACGGAGAAAAATGGATGTAATCAAATGTGACTATGCATGTTGCAGAAAAGAAAGAAAAAAAAGAAAGTGGACATGTTTCCGAATCCATCTGGTGATGAAATGATCAAACAACGATTTTCGCGGTGGAATCGAAGGGGAACAATGGATGAAACATGGAGCGATGAACGACACAATGGACTAAAAAAGCAAAATATAGCACTAACCTGGATCGTTGTTGGTTTTATCGGAATTGGTGTTAGCAGTTCCGTAGCTGCGGACGACGAAACGACCTTTTCCTATGATGGTGGATCCAGTTGCCATGGCACTAGTGGTCAGAAGAACTAGCAAATTCTGAGTGTGAGAAGTTTTTTTCAGTCAGGAAGATCAACCAGAACGCTTATATATAGCCGACAATGGATGCCCTCCAAAGGCTAAACAAAGGGTGTAGGGGCCTACAACACTGCTGGCAGGACTTTTTTTAAAGTTTTGTTCTGATTTCACATTTATGAAAGTGGTGCAACAAAGAGAATCACCTCCCTTTAACAATGCCCTCTGATTTGGCACCAGAAGATGCCAATAATTTTCCCTACTGTATTTCTTCTGCAAATATTTCTGTCCTTTGTGTCCACAACACATGCCGACAAACGGCTCACATATTCGAGCTCACAAGGCACAGCCTCACATCACGTGCACTGTCTTTGAAAACCTATTTTTATCCAAAGGAAGACAGTGTTGCCAAACACTAATATATTCTACGTAATATGGGAAACTTTTTTAAAAATAAAAAACCGGAATACATCATTTTAGGCAACTGAGCTGTTAATAAAGTATAGATATTTTTTAATTGCGATTTTTTATTTATTTACAATTTAATTTGGATAATGCGTTTGATAGATATGAACAAAAGTACAGCTTTTCAAGCTGGTTACAGACAGTCAGATAAAGTGAGCCTTTGAATTCAAAAGTGAGGATTTTTTTTTTTACAATCCATCAACTTTTTTAACAAAATTAAGGTAGAATGAACAGCTTATCTTGTTGATTCATAATCCATCTTCGTAATGCCATACCGTCCTTGATGACGTTTTCCACCTCAGCTGCCGTTTCTTGAACTTTTTCTAAAGTGGGTTTATCCTTAATATTACAGGTCTTAAAACTTAATTATGGGACATTAGCTACCAAGAAGTTGATTAAGATTGCCCAGGTCACTATTTTCTGTTGAATGAAAGGTGATCAAATCAGTGGGATTCAATGTTGGATAGTAACCAGGAATCAATGGATGAAAATGATGCATTTGACTGAGCTGTAGTTCCACAGGTGTTGCATCACACATTTTGTAGGCTTCTTTCAATAAGGAATTTGCATCAAGAGGTATTGTGCTGTGAAGCATTTCCTGAATTACATTATGTTCTTTAAGCTTAAATTCTAATTTTCATGTGACTTTTTCAACATTAAGCAACCATTATTTCACTGTGGGTTGAAAGCTCCATTAGGTCTCTACTTTGAAGTTTGCAAGCAGCCAAAGGAATGAAATACATAAAATTGGGTTCATTGACCAATATGTGATCCCAAACTATTAGCCATTCCTGAGGATCAACTATCTATTGGGTATAAAAAAATCACAATTATTCTTTTAAAAGTTGCCTTTCTAACTGTTTGAGATGTTTAAAATTTAACTGAATTCTTACAGTTTTGAAAGAAGTACTCAGCCATCTCCTATAAATAAAAAGAAGTGGTAAGTTTCATGTTAACAATTGATCAAATTTAACTTTTTACAAAGCACTTACCAAGCATAGTCAATAGCTCTGATACCTAGATTTGAAAGATGTTTATAAAGCTCAGGATGGTTTTTTAGGAATATAATATCCAGCATTGACAAGAGTGTGTAAGGTGGTAAAGGGATATGATCAAACCAATGTTGGCACCAATTCACTGAATTTAAACACTTTAATTTTAGATTATTATATAAACACAACCAAATTTGGCAAAAATAAAACAAAACTTACCAAGAATTGTTAGCATGACCTCAAAATATATTAATTCATGAGATACTAAAAGACCAGAAAAAGGTTCCACAAAATCAGCCAAGTTAAAGTGATTGAACTGCCTAAGTGATGAACAATGTGCAAACAAGCTTTTAAGTACTTGATTGCAAACTTTTGCTTCATTTCCAATTTTGTCATCTTCTAGTAACTTCACGCTGGAATCTAATTTCTGCCCTGCTTTTCTCAACTTCAAATACTGGGTCTTGTTGTTGGGCAATTGGAGTATGGCAGTCATCCATAATTTCAGTCTATGATCTTCTGGAATTACCTCAAAATTACCTAAAATAATTTTCAAAGACTCTCTTGAAATAGCTGGATTGGTAAAATATGCCATTCTTCCAGATAACATTTAAAGAAATGTGTGTCGTTGTTCTTTAATTATACAAAAATAGGTACGAAGTTATCACTGTTTTTTCACTTTTTTTATCCGTCACATTATTCACTCCATTCAGCCTAAATTTACTTTCATGGTCAGATCGTAAGCAACCAACAAACAGTTACTATTTTTCCCATTTGTGTTGTGTTTCCCGAGCTATCATCATTCAACTGTCAAATTCAAATTTGTCAACAGCGCAAGGTTGCCATTAAGTTACCATTATTTAGAAGAAAAGAAAAAAATTCAGGAACTACGTAAATTTAACATCTTGTACAAAACCATTATGTTGTATTGAAACTTTGAAAGAACGTATTCCCCTCTACTGGATCAATTAGGGAGACAGAATATTTTAAAAAATCATAGCTGGATCGACACGGATGGTATAACAAAAACGTGCCGGGGACGTAATCATTAGAGGCACATTTTCTGATTTTCCTTCTAAAAATCAGCAATTACTTCGACTCACCACCATAAGGTATCTAAGGTATAACAAGGATCATCAATCAAACGTGAAAAATAAACGTCATTGCTATACGACATATCAAAAGTGATGATAGAAACCACCAACGGAAAAAAGCCGGCAGTTTTATGGGTAAAGATATTGGAAATAGAGTGATCAGACTAGGAGTGGGTAGGTGTGCAAAAAAAAGAAAAATAATTGCCCCATTCTCGGAACATAAAAGGAAAAAAAAAGGAAAAGAAATATGGAAACCTTTTTTTTTTTTTTTTTTACAGCAGGGCAAGGTATTGAGGAGGATGAGATGTTTTTCTGGTAATGGAAAATGAAAGTTCGGTAGCACAACTTTGACAATTACGTTAAACAAAGTCATTAGTAAATGCTCAAATATGAAGGTAATACACTTTAAAGCTATTACCCCCATATAAGCTCTCGAAATAATTAGTTGAGATGACGAGGCTTCTAAATTCCATTCACTGCACAAAGAATGAATGAAATCCACACAGCAACGAAGGGAACGCATGAATTGTGTTGGCTACCGAATACTGGATTAAGTGTCGACCGATTTTTTTATTTTTTTTTTTTTTGCACGAAAGGAAAAAATACGAACAGAAAATAGAGATATGGGGAAAATGCAGTTCATGGAATAATACAGGTAAAGCAGAGCTGAGTTGGGCCGATGCAATCATCGTGACAGAATGCGCCACACCGCTGGCACATAACCATTGCTTTAAGTTGGCAATCGCAGTCGGTTGTTTGTGGGGCTTTTTCAATCACTTCCTCGTTCGAACTGTCCGTAGAATTTCCGGTAATAGCAGGATCTGCGTTGATAGGCAACTGTGGAGTAATGCTGCTACCGTTTCCGGGAACTTGGGCTCTCATCGACATGCCCATACTCACGAGCTGGACGTCATTTTGTACAAAGGGAGGTGTCTGCGGCGTAGCCACCGGATTTCGCGACGGAACAACAGACGACGCATTAATGTTTATCTGCTTTTGTTGTTGCACCGATGGACCTGCCCACGACTGGCGCGTCCCTTGCTGTTGTTGATTCGGCGGCTTCTGTAATTGTTGCATTGTCATCGGCTGTAAGTTGATTTGGACGCTCGAAGAAGAAGCATATTGCTGGGTCTGAATTGTGACAGTTGAAGATTGTCTGGCATTAACTGGTTGCTGAGTTCTTTGTGCCACTGGGGTTTGCTGTTGGACAGTTTGTTCTTGAATAAAAGAATTGCTGCTCGTTTGCTGGAGATTGTTGTAAACTTGCTGGGTATGTGTTCCAGTTCGGACGGTAGCTGGGGCTATTGCCTTGGGAGTGTTTCTGTCTTGCTGTTGCGGCGGTCGTTGTTGCGGCCAATTATTGAAAGGGAGGTAGGTAACTTGTTGACCGGCGGTAATAGTACTAGGTTGTTGTTGCTGGTAACATTGAGCCGTTGTCGTTGATTGTTGAGCCTGTTGAGGGGCATTAGGGAACACTAATGGTCTTGGCTGTGGAGGAGTCGATGCTGGTCTCAGCTGTTGCGGAATCACTCCTATTGTCCGGTTCCCGCCAAGGTTTGCGGAAGGTGTCTTAGAAGACGGATGATTAACTGCCTCTGAAGCATTTGGTGTGGTGCAAACAACTTGCTGCCTCGGAAGTTGAACGGGGGACGGAGCAACCACTTTGTTGGTGACGACCGATTGTTGATCAGCAACTCCCATATTGGCGGTTCCCGGGTGCACGAGAATAACGCCGGGCGGAGACGTAGCGCCTAAAGATTGTGGAGCTACTTTGACATCACCAACACCTTGCTGATTTGCTATCTTCCCAGCCGCGGTTCCTTTGCATGGTTTTGTGGCCAAATTATTTTTAGCCCCATTTTTACTGATGTTTGACCGGTTGGCGCTAGACGCAGCAACGTTGCCCGTGACTGGGGAGCTCGACGGTAAGACCACAACGCTGCTGGAGAAAGCGGAAGGTGGACGCAGCTGTGCCTTGAGTTGCTCACAATTTGGGCTGTTTTCAATAACTGCCTGGCAAATACGATACGATCGTTCGAGATTAACCGTTCCAGGGGAGCTCTAGATGGTTGGCTTTGCTTGCCAGATCCGTTACGAGGGGCAATCAAACCACTGGTCGTCGAGGATGAAGTTCCAGCAACTGCGACCGGGTTACTAGTCGGTTGAGTACTTCGCGGAAGTATTCGAGATGGAGAGGATGATGTAGAAGCTATCCGCGGTTTGTTGGGTGCAATCGGTGTCAAAGATGTCACGGATGAAATTGTTTTACCCACTTCTGCCGTTGTGCAGGTATTGCTTGTGCGTAGTCCCACTAACGAAGAGGGATCCGAAACGACCAGCGTAGTACCCGGTGGAAGGGAAATGGGCAAAGTAAGAGGCAAATTCAGAGGCAGTGTCACTGGAAATGGCAGAGTTAGGGTCACAGTGGTTGGTTGTTGAATAGGTGTCTCAATTTTTGTGGCACTCTGTTTCTCGGATATAATAGTAGACGTTTCAGCATTGCTGACTTGTGGAAGTGCGATTGCTGGTGCTTCAAGTTTGACGGAAACATTTGTCGACACAACACGATCGTTTTTATGGCAAGTATCATCTGCCTTGGTTTCCACGGACTTCTCTGCTGTCGCAATGGGCGGTAATTCATGCTGCTTTGGAACAGGGGTCATGGAAGAATCAAGTTCTGCTGCTGAATCCTGTTTGGCAGGTGGTTCCATCGTCTGCCCTTCATTTTGGGAAGATTTGCTATTTTCAGCTAAATCTATTTCATCTCGTTGGTCGGTTGACACATTTTCAGTTGTGGTTGGCGTAATGGTTTGCTGTTCTATTGCCAAAGGAGCTGAATCTTCCCTGTCATGAATATCTCTTAATAATTCTAGGGCTTCTGTCACTTGATGACTTTGGAAATAATCTTCAGGTGATGAATCTTCCTGGACAAAATGTCCTACACTGCTAGTGAGAAAATCTTTCATTTCGCTCAATGCACGTCCATTGTCAATTTGCATCTGGCAATTATTCGCACTTTCATCCTTCGATATTTTTTCTTCGTCACAGTCTGATGAAGGGAGAGAATCCTTAATAGCAGTAGCGGGATGAGAACTATTGAGATATAAACCATCGTCTTCCTCGGATGCAGTCATGCCAGTGGACGTGTCCTGAACGTCAGTGTTTTTATTTCCCTCAGTTTGGGTTTCCGATTCCTCTGACGGACTTTTGCTACTTTCTTGTAGCGTGTCAACTAATTTATCGTTTTCTAGATCAATTTCCCTTTGTGGCGATTCAATGAACAACGGATCTTCCAGACGATCCACCATTTCCATAGAGTCATTACCAGATGTCCCTTGACAAGCTAGGGAATGCGGGTCTGAATCGTTTTCTTGCGTTGGATGTGAGGTTGACGCCATTTCTTTTTCTACATTTAACGTGTCCATAAATTCGATCCCGGGACTATTTTCAGTTTCATCAATGCCTATAGAGGGGTGAATAGCACTAATCTCTTCAGGCATTTCTACTGGCTGTGTCTCAGCGGGTTTGACAGATGTCGCATCTTTGGTAACAACTTCTTCGTATATCAAAGGAGTATCTTCTGAGGTAGCCTGGTTTTTGTCTTCACTATCCAAGTGGGTAACAATTTTCCTAATAGATTTTTTTCTTTTCATTTTCCTTCTTCCGATTTTCCGGCTGATTATACGCTTCTTAGGTGGAGTATCATCCTCTGCTAGCCCAGAAAGAACTGTTTTCCTTTTGGATGCTACACTAGAACAAGTTTTACTAGTCGGAGCAACTGCAGTGGGAGGTTCTGAAGAAGAGGATTCCCCTCTAGATCCCCAAAAAGGTTCGAAATGTTTGACTTTCCATGGATCTAACTTGCCTTTGTCTCGTTCGGCCTCGGCTCGAATTTTCTGTTGGAATTCTGGAGTAAATTCACCTGAAGCAAGGCGATCTCTCCACTTTTGGCAGGCACGACCAAAAAATTCGTTGCTAAGGGCAGTACTGCTTAATTTTGAACTGCCATCTGGACATCTATCAACTTCTGGTAACAACTGTATGAGTTTGTGCTGATATAATGGGGGTAAGCTTCCAAATGAATGTTTGTTAAGGATTCCACGAAGGTTTGCCTTAGCCAGAATAGAAGAGGGGTTTTGAAGATCAACACAACCCTCTTGAGCTCTCTGTATTTGTGCTGCAGCAGACAAGTTTCTTGTAGTTCTTTTTGTTGTTTTAAATCCAGGAATGGATGCTAACACTTCCCTCATGGTTGTTTGTGTTGGTAGACTTGTAGCATTTCTCTGAGATACAACTTGAACTTCATCTGCTTCTGATTCACTGACTTCATTCACTTTTGTTGGTTCATTTAAAGGCAATGGAGGTAACACTTTTACAATTACTCGTGGAATGGGTGGCATTCCATTCAAATTTCCTTGTGTAGCTATGCTGGTATTTCTCCTTCTACGTTTGGCCTGCTGCTTCAAGGCTAACTGCAATGTGGGCCGCTTCAGCATCCGAGGTTCAGGACTTATTGAATCCGCCACATTGACGTCAATGGAAAAACTTTCCGACATTTCTTTTTTTCGAAATAAAAATATTGATGTCTAAATGCAAAAAAACAAACAAACAATGAACCATATCAACTCGTCACCGAAAGCCGAAAGTTTTACAGTTCACCTCACACCAGAAAAAATCAAGCTGTTTTATCATTAAAGTATGCACTTTTCTCGCACTTTTCTCACTCTAGTTGAACTTTTATATCGTTGATACATTTCAACATCATGAAATTATAATTAATATCACCACCAATTAAAACACCTTCATTTACACCCAACAAACTTCCGCCATGTTTCTCTTTTGTTGGTGTTCGTGATGTTCTGCCTAGATGGCGTTGCAGATTGTAAACACATGAAAACTAGTCACTTAATTGCCCCTTGCCAGGGCTTTTAACATTTACGTGGATACTTGTATAAGAAAAAGAAAAAAGAAAAAAGAAAAAAGAAAAAAGAAAAAAAAAAGCTTACAACTACGGTCGAAAAAACAAACAAACAGTAGATTCATTTTTTATTTCGCTTATCGTACGGGTAAGAAAAAGAGACAACACTGGACAAATGGCCATCTCTGCTGTGTAGGGTTTTCAAAGATCTTTAAGGTCGACTCAGTGACGGATCTTTACAGATTGAAATTTTGAGCTTGAATTGCAAATTTGAGATTGGAAAACTTTCCGTAACTTCATTCAAAATAAGGCGATTAATCTAAAGGGTCTTGGCATTGGACGCAATCTTCCATCCCAGCTTCAAATTCTTCAATTTGCAGCGTCATCTCGTAGACATCAAATTGAGAACGCACCAATCGCGATGCTTGCAACAACACTTCTTGTGTCCGTGCGTCAGGACCTGCAAAATGATAAACGTTAAATTCAACGAGTTTAGAAGAATGCTTAATACTGGTGTTTACGAATAGCCAAATGCGCAGCTAATGCTACTTTGTCCATTGTGAGAGCCCATATGCGAAGATTGTGTACACGAATCACACCTTGTTCAAAAGCGAAAATTAAAAGATAAAATTATAAGCACCACAATATAATTTAAAATAAGTATAATTACCATCTATCAACAAAAAAGTTTCCTGCACTCTATTAAAATCTAGTCCGCGTGGCAAACCTATGGACATTTTTGTGTTACAAAAACATAAATGGGATCGATAGATTATTCATATATTACCCTCCATCAATACGGTCAACGCATCTTTTAAGATTGTGATCGTTGTGAATAGAACTAAGATGCTAAATAAAAATGTGCAGATAGGATCGATTATTACCCAATCCGGCTGCAAAACAAAGCAAATTATAAAACTGATTCATGTAATTATGCAATGAACTACTACCAACCCATTTACCTTAAAAAAAATTATGATGGCGGCTATGAAAACTCCAAGACTTTGAACAAAATCTCCAACAACATGAATAAAGGCTGATGAAAGGAATAAATCAAGCCCGTGGATTTACCTACTCTTCGAATTCTAATAGAATACCTGCTCGGACATTGATATTCTCCACATCATCATGCGTATGCCCACCGTGACTATGGCTGAGTAAAGGTTGGCTTTCGGTGTCATGGCTGTGGGCCGAGTGGCTATGTTGATTGTTGTTCCCTCCATGGCTATGTCCATGCTGGTGGAGCGTGCAACCCATTACTAAGTTGATGGCTACTCCTATTCCCGATGTTATTAACATGATTTTGGCATCAATATCGAAGTCTTTGTTAACAAGTCTTTGAATAGCCAAGTAAACTAAAATCCCTGTTACAACCCTAAATATGTCTTTAGTTAAATAAATACTACTTGCACGTGTAATAATATACAAGTATACCATATCATCAATACCGATGTCAGTGCTCCAATAACTTCTACAATAGAGAAATAATGACGATGGAAATTAGGTGATGGGAATAGGTTCCAGGAATGATAACACACGGCATACCTGCGCGGTGCCAACCAAAACTCATCCGCTTAGTTGGAGGTCTTGACGCAAGCCACAAACTAAACAATGATATCATGAATGAAGCAAAATCTGTTAGAAGGTGAGCTGCATCTGTGGCTATTGCCAAGCTATTTGCAAGGTAACCTCCTGCAATGATTGATAAAATAATCACATTGCAAGTAAGTTCAAAAATTTGTGAATAGAAAGGCAAAGAATACCTACAACTTCTCCTACCATGAAGACTAAACATAGAACACTTGCTATTATAAGCTTTTTCTTAGCCTTTGAATCTACAGTTGACACTCTTGCCCTATGGCAGTGATCTATAACAAGTATTGTAAATATAATTAATGAAATCAATGACACTGTAGTTGAAAAATGTAAAGTCACCCAAAAGAGGAGTTTCCCCACTGGATGCACATGACTCATATTCCAAACTGTGATACAAATGAACAGCTGAAATAGTTGGTAAACATATAAGACTATACATGAATGGACATAAACTAACTGTGAAGTAGCAACTGGTTGTAGTTCAGTCCCAGGGATTCTCTTGATATTTTGACTCCTTGGACTGTGATTGGTTATGGGAGTTCTGCTTTGTCTCACATCATTCTCCTTGCAAGCACTTGATGGTATATTTTGTCCGCAATTAATGCATTTGTCTGCAACAGGTGTTAGAGTACCACCATCATTTGAGGAGGAAACTTCTTCTAGACAAGGTACTTCCGAGATGTCAAAATTATTTTCGTGTAGGGATACGCTATAAGCTTTTTTCCGTCGTTGGGTAGATCCCGGGATTGAAAGGCCACCAGCTGAATTTGCATCGACCATATCCATAGCGACAATTGAATATGTTTTATGTTACAAGAAGAAAGTTACGAAACCTAGGAAGACACTATACGCTCTCATACATCGAGAAATCTCGGTATATGTCGAGGAATCTAAAATTAACGGACGTGTCAAAAATTAGTGAGAAGAAAAAGTATTCAGCAATTCCCCACCCCACAAACACATCTAAAAAAATTTTATCTTGTTCGTCTCACCGATTATTCGTTGTCAACTCTTCTTACAACAAAGACCAGGCCATAACGATATTCTTCATGCAAAACAGTTGTCCGATTCTCCGCTGTCCGCTCTCCGGTGTCGCGGTGTGTTTGTGGTATGGTTTGTGGATAAAGAACACTTCTACAATGGCAGATAAAAATGGCGAAATAATAAAGATAAACTACCCCCCGTGTTTTTGCAGTGTGATTTGTGTATTTACTTTATTTTAAACGTATCCTTATCTCGTCGTTATTACAAGTTTTTGCATCCCTTGGCCGGTTCACCTGGCACATAAAAGGATATGGTAAGCAGCTCACCAGCGGGATAGTGAATACAATTTATTCCCTCGTATGTCAACAAAACTACGAGGGCCAAGGGCCTGTAATATTAGATATTGTTACTCAAATTACCACCCTTATTTTAACACAACTAATAGATGGCGTTCACCTTTGTCAACACGTGAAGAAAACCGCTGGCCTAGTGTGGTAGAAGTCGTATAAAACTGAAAAAGAGAAATGTCTCTACTAATAAATCAAGTAAAATTAGGCCGTAATTTATTATCATTAACCCAGCCGCTATTCTTACAGCCCAACCGTGAACTCAGAGGAAAAGCTCCGGATGTTGCAAGATCGCTTAAGCAGCGACTAGATGGTGGGCATTTTGATAGGTCATTTAATTGTATGACTAAACTAATGAATAAATCTGGTTTTAAAGAAATTTCTAGGGCCAAAAGAGATCCTAATCTCCATTTCAAAGTCAATATAGGTTTACCTCACCTAAAACCATCAAGAGGAGAAGAATATTCTTGTAGGCAGAAAATATTACGGTCACGAAAAGGACTTCAGTCATTGCCCAATGAACAAATATCATTAGAAGAAATCAGAAAAGAGTGGCTCAAAACATCTGCTCCTTTCCATATAAGAGCTGTAGCTGAGCATTACAACATCTTTGAAGATCTATTTGGAGAAGCTTTCTTCTTACCAAGAATTCCACTCTCCATCAAATATGAACAGCCTGATGGCTCAAATTTACCAGTTTACTTTGGGAACCAGATAAAACCAAAAGAGGTGAAATCCCCTAAATTTAGCTATAACTTACTAATTGATGTATTTGGAAATTCAGGCTGCTGTAGCCCCTAGTGTAGTGTTTGAAGGAGATCCTTCTTCACTTTGGTCACTAGTTCTGACAAATCCAGATGGCCACCTCAGTGAAAAAGATGCTGAATGTGTACACTGGTTCATGTGAGTGTGAATTTTCACAAGATTTGTAAAACATATATCTATTAGTTATTACTTACATTTCAGTGGAAATATTCCTGGCAATGACATCAAGAAAGGAGAGGAAATTGTTAGTTATTTACAACCTTTTCCGCCAAGAGGAACTGGAAATCAGAGACTTGTATTTGTATTGTACAAGCAAGAGAAAATCATTGATTTTAGTTCATATAGGAAAAGTGCACCATGGTAAAAATGCTGGTTTGTGTTACAGTATTTTGGCCTGCTCATTCTTTATTCATTCTTCAGCTTAGAGTTAGCTAACAGGACATTTCATATGAAGAGATTTTATAGAGAAATGCAAGATTCTATCACGCCTGCAGGCCTATCTTTTTTCCAAAGTGACTGGGATGATTCATTAACCGAATTTTTCCACAAAACACTCAGTAAGACCCGCGTAATTTCTCGTTTCTGCTTTTAGCCAGCACAGCCATGTAATTATTTCATTGAATTGTAGATATGAAAGAACCAATTTATGACTTCGATTTTCCTGAGCCATATAAGAAGCCGCCAGTATGGTTTCCAAAGAAAGCAGCATTCAATTTGTATGGAATTAACTAAGATTATAAAGTAGGATGCAGCATTTCTAGTTTTCTTTTATTTTAGGTACCTAGACAAACATCGTGACCCGAAACAAATATCCAAGGAATTACTTCTGAAACGGATGAAGACAGTCGATCCTTTTGAACCCAAAAAGCCTGAGCCCAAATATCCGAATGCACTACCTGAGGACAACAAATTACCTTCATGGGTTCGGGTGGAAATTCGGAAACAAAGATTGAAATGGGGTCGTTATAGCGATATGTAAACGAATGCAATGTGTTAGAAAACAATAAACTGTACTCGAAACTGAAATATCTGCCACGCATGAGCATCTGTTGGATTCGATTTGTACCATAAACAATATATTGTTTGAACACTTAACATCTCTGCAATATTTTAGTTCATGAATGGTGTATTTTAACTTGGTTGAAGAACGGATACCATTTGAAACAAGAAGCAAGTGGTACTATTCAAATGTTCGTAACACTTGGTTACTGACCGACCTTTACGAAAGGATTCCAGTTAAATAAGGATCATAAAAAAGGATCCATAATGGAAAGAAATTAAAAAAATTTGTGAAAGGAAGGATAGGGTAAAACAGTTTTCAGTACGGTAGACGTGCCAATTCTTCAAAGTTTATTTCCTCGATTTCTTCGGTGATTTTCTGTGACGGTCGCCACTGGAGGATTCCCGACTTCTCTTATGCCCACCTGATGATCTGCTTGATGACGGTTTGCTTGATGACGGTTTGCTTGATGATGGTTTGCTTGATGACGGTTTGCTTGATGAATGCTCTCTGCTAGGCAAGAAGAACATGGCACATTAGTAAGAATATAAAGTATGGCTACAATGCAAGATATTTCATTTAATATTGGATTGTTTCTTCGTAATAGGAATTCGTAGCCTCGCCATCTTGTCATCGAAAACATGCACAAATACCCTACCTTTTAGAGGTTGGAGGTGCAGCTCCTTTACCTCCACGGCTTCTGGAGTACTCGTCCTCGAAGTTTACATTTTCTCGGTCGGCTTCCGCAGCTTCACGCTCAAGATCAGACCAATCTTTTCCTGATTCATCCGAGCTACCACCACCACCATCCTCACTGCCAGAGTCACTGTCTTCTGACATATCGGACGAATCCGCTTCTGAATATTCACTGTCAGATTCGTCATCTTCTTCATCATCGACGTCCGTCGGTGCATATTCATCTTCCTCAGATTCTTCATCTGAACCACCATGTTCACTGCCGGATTCGGGATCAAGGAAAGTCCATCCACCGGTCTCAAAGAATGCCTCTGGATCGTCGGTAATGGTTTTCATAATTTTAGACCAATTCAAGGATTGTACGCCTTCTGTATAACGAATGTCGCAGGAGCTGCAAACAGAACAATTTGTTACGTATACCGAATTCAGATTGCTACTTTCTTGTGTTACTTTAGCCATTCCTTGACGTGGTCGAGCATATTCATGGGTACGGCATTCACCATGGCAACTTTACGATGATAATTTTTGAAAACGAAGACCATATCGAAGTTCTTCAAGTGAAACTGGACACGTTCGAAATGAACTAATTCCATGTCTTCCAGTGAAATTACGAAAGGGGGCTAAAAATAAAATGTCATTAGAATATCACGGTATATGGCTTACACATTTAGACACTTTACCCATTCTACTAAATTGACGAGGCATCCGGAGGTGGGTTGAAGGAGAACAGTGCTGCGGAATGGCACACCAGGGAAACCTAATTCCCGGAAAGGGGCATCAAATTCCACCTCATTCCTCGTCATAGTCTCAACCTTAAACAAATTCATTAAGGTACCTTTAAAATAAATTTTTCATAATTAGAACATACTTTTTCACAGAAGGTTTTGAAAGCTGTTTTCAATTTATGCCTCAGTTCTCGTTCAGCCTGTTCGGCGGCTAAATCATCGCGGTCGTGCATATGCTTGGTGCTTGCCGAGATCGGTTGTGATTTCACCTACTTCAGTGTAAAACTGGACATCATTGTGCTTTTTCTTGCCAAACATAATAGCGTTCTGGAATTTTCGTAAAAAAATAAAACGTTATTTTGGTTCAAAAATGAATAAATAAAATAAATAAATAAACAATGTAAGTAAATCCTGGCATACCTTTAAATGGAAGTGTAAAAGAATAATCATCTCGCCATCACAGGGTTGGAAAATAGCATGTTTGATGTTGTTGTAAAGGATGTCTACTTTGTCTCCTCTTACAGATGTATAACGGAATCCATTGGTATGGGCTTCTAGCGAACCCAAGATTCGTTTTTGAGCCACATTCGGTCGAATATAGAGGTCTTTCAGTTTAGGATTGGCTTTGTTCTGAGAAAGAAGCAACGTATCTTGCTTGACCAAATCTTCTTTTTCTTTTTCTTCAGCCTCGCGGGTTTTAAATCGCTTTTGCACTTCTTTGATCAATCGGAACGCTGTGTTAAGGTTCGACGACGGTGACGACAGTTCACCGGGTTCTTTAATGTTTGTGCTTCGGTATGTACTAATAAATCATTGCATGCCACACAAAAAAAGGTAAGTGTGAGCGGTAATAAACAAGTAAAACAAAAAGAATAAATTTACTTACATTTCTTTAAGGAATGTGGCTTCAGGATTTGGAAATGCCGCCGTTTCAGCTCTTCCCATAGCTGCTCCCGGATGGAAAAAATTTATACGCAAATAAGTGTAGTCTCCTTCAACACTTTGACTGATATTCTTGATTGTCGAAATGTGAAAGGGAACCGGAATGCCGTAAATAGGCATGATGACCGTTTCATACTTACGATCTAAAAATTTAAATACGGTTATTTCTCTGTTGGAAACAATAACTTAGAATCATGCAATAACGTTACCAACATATAACTTCAATTCTTTTACTTCGTCTTCTTTTGGCAAGTCTTTCCCGGATTTATACGACACGGTAGATTTCCTAACTTTCTCACTATCCAAGCGACCCTAAACCCGAAACTATGTTTTAAAATTTCTTACTCTTTTACGTTTCCTTTTTTCCATTACCTTCTGCTGCGCCAATCGAAGTTTAGCTTCTTCATTAAGGTGAGACGCCAGTTCCTTCTGATGTTGTTTTCGTTTTTCTTCAGTGGAGGTTTCCTAACAAACAATTTGAAAAACGAGATGTTACCTATCTTTTAATATCATAAAAGATTTCACGATTGCATTCAAATTAACGAAATACACATTTAATCATCTACAACAAATAACAAAGATCTAAACAACAAGCCCGACTTTAATATTTTTAACACACAAAAAAAAAAATAATTAAATAAATATAAAAAAGTAAAACTGAAGAACTTTGCAAAAGAAAACAAGAAGAAATTTAGAATCTTACCCTGAGCTTCGAATCAAGAATTGCAGTTCTTTTGCCACGACCTAAATTTTGAGGCTGTCGTGATGGCTTTTCATCGTCCTCCTCTTCTTCTTCCTCTTCATCACCCGATTCATCTTTAAGAAAAATTCCAATGTTCTTGATCCTTTTCTTTGACGCCGTTAGTACGGTTGCAGGCCCCTAAATGATTTTTTATTTGTAAATTACAAGGAAAGAAAAAAGTAAACGAGTAGTTTTGTAGCAGCTCACCTGGGATACAACGACAGTGTCGCTCAAAAACAAAGCATATTTTTTATAGCTTTCATCTGTGCTATCAGGATTTTCAAGATCAGCAAAACCCAGGTTAACGTTGAATACCATTCCCTTTTTTATAACTGCGTTATTCTTTGGTCCAATTACTAAAGAGCTTTCACGAAATTCAATTCCGGTAACAAAGCCTAGGGTTTTTGTCATTTTATCCAGTAGTTCAGGTTTTTCTTTTTTTACATATGCCTCAGCAGCATTGTAGACATCGCTTAGCTTCGCTCCTTCGACCAAAGATTTTAAAATTTCGTCCTCAACCGACAACAGGAAATTGTACGTATCCTACAGTAAAAATTAAAATAATTATTATTATTACTAAAAAAAAGGAGATAGACTAGATCGCGAAACTTTCTGGTTTTTACCTGCATCTTTTCAGTAGGGTTGACAAGTAGGGTTCGTCCAATATTGGAGCAATAGGATTTGTAGCGTGCACCTAAAAGACAAACGATGGCTCCGAAATGAAGAGGTTTATCATCGCTGGAAAGTGCAAAAAATAATAATAATAAAATAAGTATAACGGCAGGTAAAAAACGATTTTGAGTACCTGACTGCGCTAAATTTCAGGCTATAATTTCCTCCACTCTGGATGATGGCTGGGTAGCACATATCGACTTGGCCTGTATCGACACCTGAGACGTATTTCTTGTCCGTTGCTGCGTTCTCCACACCCTCTGCTAATTTAGAGTGTTTGACCTTGAAGAAAGTATTACAATAATCCTTTTACATTAAGTTGTCTTTGTATGTCACACCTTTTTATCTGCATCAACAATTTCCATAACTTGCTCCTTGAGATATTTGTTGAATAAATCAACTGACACTTGACAAGCTTTCTTAATAACCATAAGTTCAGACTCTTCTTTGGGAGCCATCATATAAGCTGCACCAGAACTTATGTCAATTGTTCTGCAAAAAGAATTTTAAGGGTCACAGATCTCAATTACCTACAAACAATTTTAGTAGATTTTCTTACTCAAATTTTTCTTTTTTGATTGCAGTATTCCATGCATCCATAAACTCCCCGTGAAAGCTATCTTTTGAAAAAACACCTAGTTTCTTTCCTTTCTTTGATTTTTTCAATGCTTCAATTAATTTCACAAAATTTGCCTTATCTTTGTCACTCTGAAAATTTTAAACAAGAAAAAGAACTCTGTAAAGAAAATAAAACATTAAATGGTATGTATGATTTAAAATACTTACTTTATCTCGAACCAAGAGTTTAACGGCAGGCAAGCCTTTCTCTTCTTTAACAGCTTCCAGAGGCCTTAAAAAGTCTATTTTTTTCTTGCTTGCAAGAAAATAGATGGAATCTTCACATAATGCCATTACTGTATCAGTTAATTCATATCCAAGAAGCCATGATTGTAGAGCAGATGTCTTGCTATACACAACTTCTTCGTCCGCCCCCAGAGCTGTAACCAGGGCATCCATATCTGCAAACCCAATATCAGCATTTGATTCACCATTCTGAGATAGTGAATAATTAGGTAGTATAAGAAGATTCAACTGTCATGGCTGCTAGATGCTAATTGTAATTTACTTTCCAAGATGAATAAAACCGTTTTATCCTCCTAAAGAAAACCTCTTTGTCAGCTGCGAGACTTCCCATGGTTAGCAGGAAACGGGAAGCATCCAAGTAAAATCCGTACTAGCGTGTTAACTTTTACGTTTAGAACTCGAAAAAATAGATTAGCGCCGAATAATGCTACAAATACTTCTCAAACCCGAGTCGAAATAATTCACAACGTAGAACGCACGCACGTTTTCCCTCCACAATTTCTGCTTTTTTTCAGAAACAATAACGCCAAAGTTGCCAATATTTTTTATTGTGTTTCCGCCATAGTTTTTAAATAAATTATAAAAAAAAAAAACTTTCGGTGTTAGGTGCTAGAAAAGATGCAATGATTGTAACATTTTAAAAATAGTTCATGAATGCAAAAAAATATGAAAAAATCAATGTATTCTTTAGTTTACTTCACATTTTGACTCTTGAGATATGAATCTGAATAATCTGATCAACCTGTATAATTTTGAATCGGACTTCGGATGCGGTTCTAGTTTTACTAGCAGACTGCTCGAATTGTCAAATGTCAAACAACCAAAGATAAAAACGCTTAAGTAATTTTACCGGGTTACCGGCGCTCTTTACTGCATTTTCATAAAAATATGTCTGTGGTGCAACAGTCGTTAAAATGTGTTTTTTGTCAGATTTGTCAAGGCCTAGCTCCAGCAAGTATCGTCCATCAGGTTTGCTCTTGCTCCCTCCGTTAGCTTTCCTTGTTAAGTTACATATACCACATGAGACGTATTACTTAGATTGAATTCTGATTTTTCTAGTTGCCTCTATCGGTAAAAAAATATATCACTCGCATGTAATGGAGTTCAAAAATTTTACAAAGTATTGCTTTCCTAAAAAACACCAGCAATTATGTAAAATTATAACATGCTTTATCACTTATCCATTATTTGTGTACCTAGGATCTTAAATATTTGGCATTTCGTGACATCAAACCAGCTTCAAAGAACCATCTTCTAATCATACCTAGAGAACATATCACAGATGTAAAAAGTCTTACTGTAGAAACTGTCAAGATTGGTAAAATAGCCTTTTAGTTACCTATTATAATGAATTTACAAAGTTAGCTCCCTGATTTATAAGTTGAGGAGATGGTTGAAATAGGACAACAGCTTGTGAAAGAACATTTAGGAACCTTAGTTGATTACAGGTATTTCATGTTGTAATTTTGTGGTGTGGAAAAAGAGGCTACACAAAACTTGATTAAAACTGCAGAATGGGATTTCATTGGCCACCTTTCAACTCTGTCAAACATCTGCATCTCCATGTGATTTTTCCGGAGCAGAGTATGAGTTTTATAGGCCGTCAAGTATTTCGTCCTGGAACCTTTTATTTTGCAACGGTATATATTTTCGCTACCAGTAAACTGGTAGAAATAACAAGTGTACTCTTTTTCAGCCGGAAACAACAATCGATTGGATCAAAAAGCATCGCTCTTCGTCTCTGTAGCAGATGACTTTCTTGTCTTCAAAATTTTGACCTACAGTCGAAAATTTAAAATTCTGATAATTGGATACTGCCTAAGACATTTAAGTTGCATAGTTGATAAAAATACATGACTTGATCAAAGATTGATTGTTTGCCTGACACCCATCAATAGCATTTCATATTTGCGCGGAAAGGAACGAAAATAAACAAAGATAATAAATATTCATATATTCGAATTAATTCAAAATCATTTGTATTTCCAAAAAAATGAAGACTAATAGCGGATTTACGATAAATGAAAGAAATACATAATGAGCGCGACCGATACGTGATCAATTGCAAGAAAAAAAATTCATTAACTTCAGAAGTATGACCCAAACGGGAAAAAGTAATTGGCAATCCATATTATGGAAACTAACCAGCTAGGTAGAAGTAACGGTGGTTACTTCTTGTTTGCTAAACAATTGGCCTAGCCAAGCTTGCTTTAAAATTTCCTGATGCTCAGGACTTCGCTGTAGAATAAGTTGCAGAGAGCTGATCGTTCTAAGCACCGTTGCAGGTGCAATTATTCCAAAATCATACAAGTTGGACAGATGAAGTATAAAATTTCGATACAAATTTCTTTTTAGTAGTTCCTGGCCATGTGCATCCAGGAACATTTGCAAAGCCACACCCATCTGGCAGTCTCCAACGTAACTGAGCAACCAATGTAACAGTTGTAATATTTATTTAACACGATCATTCTACGGTCTTACTTGTGTTTGAGAACATGGAGATTCCACAGTTTCATCAGCTCTTTTTCTCCTTCGTTCACGTCAGTGAATTCGTCAATCATCATGCAGGTTTTCGCCCGAAGCCATTCGGGATCTGTTTCGTTTTCGCTATCCACGTCTAACTCTTTAGCTTGTATGGGAAGACAGGTCGATGTGTGATGATATAGTCTAACTCAATTAGTAATATAAAAAAAAGTGTTTGCATTGAAAAGAAAACTTTTATATTCCTACCTGTTATGTCCAGTAATAAAAGGTCGCTGAGTTTCACATACTTCATAGCCGTCATCACCTTCCGCTTGTAGGGGATCCTGGCCGGATGCCCGCATACGGCGTGGTCGCCAAACCAATGTGGCGGTGATCGGAGTTCGCCGAGTTGGACCTTGCCGACCGAAAGCGGCACCACCCGATGAAGCCCCCAAAGCTAAAGGCTGAGCTATGAGATCGTGTGGGTTGCCTGAATAGGATCCATCATAGGCATCATTCACACTGATGTCAATTCTAACATGACCCTTTTCCGTCCCCTATATTAAATAATAAAACAAAAAAAAAAAAAAAAAAAAATTAATTAGTTGCAGTTTTAGAACCCAGTTAATCAGAATTCTACTATAATAGGAAGTATACGCACAACATGACTAAAATTAAACCTCGAGTGACACAATCTCAAGTGTTTTAGAAGAGCTGGTAGTTGAAGGCAGTGTAGCGAGCACCACGGACAACGAAAGTCACTCCTAGTTTCCGTCTGCTGTCGTCTACTTGCGTTATACAAGAACTGGTAGCGTACAACCGTCGGTTCATCTACACTGTTAATTTGACTCTTTTCCACGCTGCTGCTACTACTACTTGTGCTGCTGCTACTCTTGTCAGTGGTCTGTGTAGAGGCCGACGCAACGTACGGCTTCGGTCTGTCAGAGTAAAATACCGAAACAAGATAACAGGGATTTGAAAGCATGTTGACTTGATGTACTTACCGGTCAACAAGCGCTGAAATAGGATCATTTGCCCATTCCAAACGGAATTTAAGCATCGGGCCATGAATTAAAATATTTAATGGAGGAGCGGTATGTGAGGAATCTACAGTGCTCCAGGAGGCGTTTGCCAAACGCAAGGATTTGTCTGAACCACCGGGAGACGTCCCATTTGATTCCGGTGAAGTTATCTCTTTCATTGCAAGTTCATAGTCGCCATCGATCAAAAGACAACGAGAATGGCGATCGTATACAACCAGTTCGGCACCAAAAAGCCGCGTTGTTTCTTCCAACATTCCAGTAGTTAGTGATGCGTCACTGAGACGACGGCGTTTAGGCTGTGGTTCACTTTCTGATATTATTGGCGCAGAAACTCGCAATAGCAATACGTATGAATTGCCCTGCAATCATTTTATTAAATGGATTGTTGTTACGCTTTAGTGGTTTTTCAAAAATACTACCTGTTGGCCATTGCGTAAACTAAGATCTTCGGTAGCGATCGAGACCGTCGGAGCTTTCGGAGGGGGTGAATCTTCATTGGGATTTATACAAACTTCAGTTGTGCCAACACTTATCTATCAATGAAAAATGCTTTGTCCAGATACTTTTCCAATTTTAAAAATTTTGACCCACTTGCATAATTGGCGAGGAGACGTCTTTTCTTTTTTTATGTCCAATTTGTAATAGAAGGGTTTCGACCTTCACCGGTTCCCGACAGCCGTTTACTGTGACATACGTAACAATAAAAAAAAAATGTTTTCAACTCATAAAAGTAACCATAGAGCTTTTACCTTTTGGATCATAGAATCCAAGAAAAGTCAATGTCATGAATTTAGACCGAGTATTTACATCATTCTGAGAATTTTTTTGAACTTTGCTGTCTAGCAAATTCACCAGTTTGCAAGTTTTTCTGTTTTGATGGTTTCTGGTGCACCTTCCATTCATGTAGCTCAGAGTACGGTGAAGGAAGATAGGCTATTGAAGAAGAAAAATGTTGCCCCAATTCAATTTCAACTTTATCAAACATTTAATAAATACTACCGATAGAAAGTGGCGTGTGCGAAGATATCTATAGATCTGGGTAGGTTCTGAAAACAGCATGTGTGAGTATTAGGGGAAAACAAATTAGAAAGAAGAATAAAAAGGGAAATTAGATAATAATACTAAGAAAATTGCATGATTGAACATTCTTGTGGACATTTTTTTATGACTGGAACACCTGTTGCAGTTTAGGACAAGCCTAAATCAGTTAATAAAAATGTAACTTCACATAAGATATAAATTTGTCACTTACTTTCAAAAGCTTGAAGAAAGAGTTCATGATCTGCTTGAACGGAATCAGCAACACGACCGTTATTAGTGGTGTTTCCTCCTTTGGATGACGACGAGTGATCGGTGTCTCTTTCCTTTTTTTTAGGCCCCATGATGTTTGTTAATATAGAACCAAAAACTTCCTTCACATACAGGCTTAGTTTGTCGAAATAAAACCGACTAAAACTAAAACACTAAATGACAGTTTAAAAAAAAACCATTAATTTTTTTTATCGAAGGACCCCAAACAACAATCAGCCGCGAATATAATTGTACCACATTTCACAGCGGGTTGCCAAATTTCTTTTATTTTCAAGTTTTTGAAAGCGTAAAAAAGTAACAGTTGATTTTTGGGTTTCAAAAATTACTATCAAATGTTTTGCTCTGAATGGTGCAATCCAATTATCTACAGCATTTTTTATTGATTGGAAATCTGCGTCATTGCGTGTACAAATGCGAGTTTCCGAGATCAGAGATGCGAGATGCGAGCATGCGACTACGATTCTACAACTACTAGTCCCCACCCCCAGAACCTGAGGAAGCTCAGCTGCCGGAGGCAATATAATGTGTTTTTTTTCGTCTGCACTCTGCTTTACTTTTGTCGTTATAAATATTGTTTGTTTTAGAGCGAGTTTGACATTCGGTTAAGTTTTGGACATTGCCATTCAAATTTTGCCTCGGAGTCAATAAGGATTCACATTTTGGCTGAATATTAAAGAAAATAACCTTTTCGCTGTGGAAAGAAATGGAAAAATTAACATTGATTTCCGGGGCATTATTTCTTACAGCCGATATATTTGCCATTGTTGCACTTGCCTTACCATTTTGGATTGTAACTGACGTAGGAGGTATGAAAATTAGAACAATTTTATGTTTTGTGTGATGGCTAACTTCAGAAACTCTTTGTTTTTAATATATGCAATGTATCATGGACATACCAACAGGAGAAACTTCTTTGGGATTAATGTGGACTTGCACCACTCTATATAATCGGCCAAAAGTATGCTTCTCTCCTGATCTCACTCCCGAATGGATGATGGCACTTGTTTGCATTTTTATTGGTTGTGTGTGCATAACAACAACTGTTGTGTTACTAATCTCGAGTCATTGGGATTACAATGTTGTACCATATGCAAGATGGGTTGGATTTGCTGCAAGTAAAAGAAATTCTTATTCAAATTATTTTAACTATTTTATTTACCTATTTATTTTTGTTCTTATGCAGTGGTTTTATTCTGCTTAGCTGCTGTTATCTTTCCTCTTGGATTTTCTATGTCTGAAATTGGAGGAGAACCATACCAGCTACCAAATAGTTTCCAAGTTGGGCTTTCTTACATATTTTTTGTTCTTGCATTATGGATTACAGTCATCTCAGAACTGTTTGCTGGGAAAGTATGTTTACCACATTTTTGATAATTTCTGTACTCTTTTCTGATTTTTTCTGAGAGCGATGATCCTAAACTATTGTAAAACCCATTGACAGCAGATTGTATTTGCGTAATCTTCGAGGTGGTATTTTTTACTAACGGATCTCATTACAAATTTCATTTTTTTGTATTTCCCTTTTCCTTCTTGGATATGAAACAATTTACTGCAAAAAAAAATCATAAATAATGTGAAACCTAACGGAGAAGCTTCAATTTTAGTTCGCCCTGGTATTATGTATGCAATTGTAGTCAACTCGTTGATATCAACACGAATTTAAGAGAGTGATTCATCGCAGAGTGTATCAAGTTGAACATGCTACGATTTGTTGAAGCCTACAACCATTCTCCAGCCAGATCAAAAGAATAGCCGGAGGTACAAAACGTATATCGAATTATAATCACAGGTGCGCTTGTGAGTAGATATCTTCTGATGGATTGGTCGAATGTGTATGATTAACCACATGTAATCAGCAAACCTTTACTTGGTTTGGGTGTGTCGAGTAACCTCGGCACACGGAAGTCTGCGATGCTCGTATAGAGAATTTCTAGTGCTTTGAATCAAAGGATGGTTTGATTATAAAGGCCATGAAGGTCGTACAGATGTACAGGAAGCTGTGGCCAGTTTCGCCGTCGAAGGCTTTGTTGGACTCGATGGATTGATTCTATAAATAATAGCCTTTGCTCTTCCTCCAACGGCATCCTACATGGATACAATGAATATCCAAAAAGATTCGTTATTTTAAGATTTCATGCCTTGTATAGTGTGGTTCTCTTACCAACTCTTGTTCAACCTCTTATGGTCGGCGCGATCTCTGTGATCCAGCGTGCATCGCATTCGGTCCGGATCTAGCGGTCTCGGCTTGAAATCCATAGCGTCAAAAAGTCGCTCCAATTCTGTAGATGCGTTGCGACCAAGTAACTGCTCGTAAAATATGACAGTTCCCTTCTCGATTTGCTCTATCCAGCGGATGGCATGGTCCGCCCAAGCGTAGGCAACAAATTTTACGACTTTATTCCATTGTGGTCCCCGGAAAGCTTCTTGGGGAGCCTTCCCTACTTTCCCTGCTAGCTGCCAATGCCGATACGTGAAAACAACATCCATCGGGTTTCGCAGTAGAAGAACACCTCGGTAGTCATATACATTTCGAAGTATATCCGAATAGCCCTAAAATTCAGATTAATTTCTCAAACAAGGCCCAACGTAAACGAGCAAGGTACCAACAATTGTTGTAAGTTTGGGTTTTAAAAAAGATTTTCTATAATCACCTCGATGTAAAGTAGTCGAAAATAATCAACCATTCCATCTACAGTGATTGTTGCTTCATGATCCTTGTCAATTATAGTGCATCCACAAAAAGGATCGTCTCTAATACCGAGTTGATCAAGGCCTACTCCTGCATAAAATCAATTTAAAGGATATGTTAAGTTCAACAATTAAGCTATCGTAAAACACGTTCTTTGGCAACTCGAGAAATAAAAAAAAAATCCACATACCTTCCAATTGTACTGGAGGAGGATCCTGTTCATGAATTGAGCCTGTGTAAATACCTGTAATACCTTCAATCATCTGCCTCGTCCAGGTGACGCCGCTACCGGGAAATGATGTCAACGCCCATTTAGGAAGGCTATCTCTATCTGCCAACTAAATAGCAAAAAAAGTTTCAAAATACCAATTGCCACCCTTTAGTTTTGTGGACATTGGAAATTACGAGAAATCATACCATTCAAGATATTCGATTACCTGAACAGTAAATTTTTTGCAAGTTGGATCATCCTTCCAAGGATAACTCACAAGTTTGTCATGCTCGTTAGCTTTAGGACGAACTTGTTTGATACTGTTTCCCAGAGACTCAATAAGTGTCTTAGAGGTCAAGGCAACAATTGGTAAAGGTAAATTTTGATTATTGATAATTGGCGAAACATTCGCCAGAATTAGAAAACGAAAGGTGTACGCACAAACTGCCGCTGTGCCGATGACGAAGACACGTTGACAAAAAGTTTTCTTACGCACCATTTTTATAGTCAAAAGCCTAACGCCAAATACTTTCTTTTACACCCACGATTCTTCGAAATAATGTTTAACTATTGCGTTTTTGGAAGCGACAAATCTCAACTTCTTCCCTTGTTGGAAAACTGTATAAGACTAACTGTGCACACCTGCTAACGAATTTTGAATTGTTTGATTCCTCTAGGCACAGCCTTCCAGTCAATTGCTGGTCGGTTGAACGTGATAATTCAAGGCTGTTTCTTTGTTAAGTCTCCTGGAAATATCTGTAAAACTTTTTCAAATACAGAAACTTAAAATACGTCACGAACATTCTTAAGATTGGTTCAAACTTTGTCTTCAGCAAGAAACCAAGTTTTGAAAATTTTCGGTGAATGTGTGGTGTAACAGAGTAAACAGTAATGTTGTACTAATTAGCCGAAATAACATTTACATAACGCATTTATATTTTGTATGCAAAAGTTGGAGTAAATTTTTTTTTTTTTACCGGCAATTCGGCTGAAAAACGGTTTTCTAATCAGTCACAGGTCGAGATTTTCAAGGCTGACTAAAAAAACTATTGAACATTGGTTGTTTATTTTACCTGCTGCAATGGGTAGTTGGGATTGTGGCACGTCTCGGTCGGGCGATCCCTTGGCACGATAGGCTGAACGAACCGATGAACAGGTCACGTTGTTACTGGGTGATGTTGGCAGAGAGGCGTTAACGATGGCGAACCAAATCAGCAACAGGAGCCATCGGTGAGGAAAGAAAACTAAAGGGGAAGCCATTTTCACTTTGTGGGGGCAAAGTTGGTGAAAACTTGTTGCTCTTTTTTCGAGTTTTGGCACGATGCGCCGCGAATGGCGTGGCGAGGCAGAGAAGAATGGCCGCTGTCTTTTTTAGTTTTAAATATTAAAATAGAAGAACCACAGAGAAATCTGTATTTTAAACTTTTTTTTTTCTTTTCTAATTTTCTTCCCCACTTTTTTTTCGACGGCCTTGGAATGTTTTCGAGATGGAAATTTATACAAATCACTCCCGACTGCCGGACGAATGAATCACCCATCGTTGTTTTGTTGTTTTTGGAACTTTTCGATGGCTCTCTCTATCTCTCTCTCAAACTGACCCAGAATGAAACACACGAGCGGTTGAAATTGATAAGTGAATTTTGCACACTGCCGACCAAAACGGAAACGATTGAAAAAAAATTTCTTGTCAAAACTTGGCTTGCAGCAACGAGGATGGGAAACGGAATATGAACAAGCGAGGAGAGACAGGACGCGGCAGGACGCACACGCGAACCGATCGTTACTTGACTCTCGACTAATTCGACTAGGAACTTTTGGAGGGAAACGAGAAATTCCCTCTAACCCTTTGCCTTCGTCGCTATCAAAATGACAACAGCACCAAACAGACTGCGCACGTCAATGGCGCCAGGCTTTGATACCTCAACGGTTTGGAGGGGAGTAGGCAAAATATACGAAGAAATTGAAGCGTTTACGCCATCTAGTGGTCATATTTTAAGCCGTTTTCTGCCATGTATATTTTATTTTTACATAAAAAACCGTCAGGTTTTGACAAGATTTTATATTTCTTGATTCTGCGGTTAATGTAGAACCTACAACGATTCAGAATACAAACTCTGTATCACCCCAATCAAGACTTTTATGAGTGTTTTTCGTTGGATTAATAATTTCCCAAAAAATCTACCTGTACGCTATTTGTTCATTTTGCTTTTGCGGGAAAACCATAACAACGAGCTTGCATCTCGCTATTATTGTAAAAATCCTCACGACAATCCTTGCAATCGTATTCTCTATTATACTGAACTTGCTTGCTGCTTGCTTCATGATGACAACTAATTTGAATTTCAGCTTGCCAGCAATTCAGCTTGACTACAAGCAAACAGCATGATCAACAAGTGGCCGGCCGGAACATTGGCGTCTCGATAACCGACTTTGAGTTGGTCATTTCCATAATATTTTCTGCTTTTACACGGAATATAAAAACAATTAGTGCCTGAATTGTATGTGAAAAAAAATACTGAGCGAGAAAACATAAAAGATAATGCCACAATTTTAAAATTGAATTTTGGAAATTAAAATTTCGAGTTGGAATGATACATGCTAAAAAGCTTGTCTGCGATAGATGAATATAGGCAGCCGCATAGCTAATCTGAATTGATCGATATTTCCCTGACTTTTAAGTTCGTCATCAGCGACTAACAAGTTATCGAAAATGCCTATCAATATTTCATTTCCGAGTCCCAAACTTTTCCCAGGAAAGAAGAAAGATTTTCCAAGTGTATCAGCGCGGATCAATTCTTTCGGTGACCGCAAAGCTGTTTCCAAATTACCGGATCCCAGTGTTTCTGGTGCTCCTGAAAAACCCAGCAATGGTTCCAAACCTGCCAACGCGCGAGCCACGGTTCGCACGACAATTAAGAAAGAACCTCAACAACCGGCCAAGAAAGACGCGGCCAAACCACCGCAGCCAGAAAAGACGAAACCCGTACCTTTCCGTGCTCGACCTGTTCCTGCTAGCACATACAAGCCACCTTTCCAACCTACGGTGCGCAAAATCAACAAGGCCGTTATCGAAAAGGAGCAAGCCCCCGTGGCAATCATAAAAGAGCCCACAATCGCCAATGAAAAGGAGCAAGCCCCCGTGGAAATCGTAAAGGAGCCCACAATCGCCAATGAAAAGGAGCAAGCCCTCCGTGGAAATCGTAAATCAGCCCACACTCGCCATCGATGTAGAAATTGCTGAGCCGACCCATGAAGCTGCTAGCTGCGAACCTCCGAAGGTTAATGAACCGAATGGCACTAACGAAGACGTTTGTAGTCCCATTGAATCGGTGAATGAACCGGCTGAGGCAAGCAGCGCGACTGAAGGCGCTCGTGCGTTATTACCTGATCACCCGCAAGGGCCGGGCATTCCCCCATTTTTGCCAATGGTATTTATCAAGGATTGCATAAGACCTTATGTCCCTCAACAATGGAGCCATTACACTAACCCACCTGATTACGGCAATCTCTACGATGCAAATGGCGCATACTTTTGGGATAGATCCATGGCCAGCTACCATTGTGTTCGTATGTCACAAGAATGTTTCTATCAACATTTCCCTGAACATCGTGTTGGTGATGGAGCCTTGCCACGATATGATACCCAAGGCTATGGGGATCAATCAGCTAACGTTCGTGTCCGCAATGTCTGGACGAGAAAACCACATAAGGCTGAGTGGAATGCGTCCTACCAACGTAGATTGGCCAGGAGAGCGAATGAGAGAGCCGAAAGAGCTGCAGTGATAGCACAAAGGGAGGCGGCTGAGGCTGCAGGACCCCAAGTGCCTCAGTGAGTCTTTATTTCCCTTTTTCAACACAGTGTGTATCAAAATTCTTACGTTTAACCTTCTTTCGGCTTTCCTCTAATTCTAAACTTGCGAAGATGTCCTTCCCCAATACCAAACCAAAGGAACTGGGCGGTGAACCCTTAAACGGAGTTGTTCGTTGTTGTATGTGGGGACTAACCAATTCATGTTTCCTTTCTGTTTCAATTGTTTTCTTCACGGCACAAGCTTGCGCTGCAAGTGATGGGATGGTGAGCAATATTGCCATCTCTCACTAGCACGCACTCGCCGGAAGAAGACCATCACGAGAGTTGATTGTCTCGTGGTGATGGCAGAGTTTACAGGTTGTCCTCACCTCTGCGACAATGCGCAATTACCTTTAGGGGGGAGTTTTTCCTTAAATGAGCCAACCAGTTCTGGAAGTGCGCTATTGGCGAGACATCTAAGCAAGTATTCTTCTCTTTTTTTTCCCCTTTTCTTATTATTTTTTTTATTGTTCTTGTTCGGCTTGTCTTAATTAATTTACTGTTCTGTCAGTTTATTACAAACAAAATTTTAAACCATTTTGATTACCCTTTTTTTCTTTATTACTAATCGGATTTCAATCCTGTCCGTGCGTTATTCAGAGTTATTCTCAAAGTAACTCTAACCTGTAAACTATTACACTTATTCAGTAAGCAACTCCACAATTATAGACAAAACCAATTTTGAATAAAAAAAAAAAAGGCAAACCCGCACAAACATTAAATTAACAGTATACGCTATACATTATTCAGTTTCACGATACAAATAATGTCGAAACAAATATCCGGCAAATATCAAGCGCTTACTGGTTGCGCCACCAGAAAAACAAGATGTTTTCTTGCAGATTTTATGTACGTTGTTTCATAAACGACGGTAATTTTTTAGGCTTCAGACATTCTGTTTTTTACTCCCATCTTCATTTCGACTCCAGTTTCTTTTGCCTTCTAAGCTACGATAGAATAATATAATCGAGGGCCTGATGGGATCGTGGTTCGTAGGTTTGATTTAGTGCGATAGCAAACCTAATGAAATTTTATCGAATTCACTTTTTGTTCAAGATGTGCAGTGTATTGAAAAGAACTAATTCTAATAACAACTAAAAATAAAAACTGATCTACAAGCTATATATGGAAGACTTGGCACACGTACAGTTCATCAAGAACAATTTGGATCTCCCACCGTCCATCGATTAGTATTGGATATCATATGTAGAATTGTCTTTTCAGTTACTCAGCAGTTTAATCGGTAACAGTGCCTTCGGTCGTTTTTTTTTTTTGGGGGGAGTTGGTTTTGTTTTAGTTTCCCTCGCTTTGTAAGCCAGGTTTGGATAATCGTGGGCCTAAATTTGTTTGAACGAATTTTGTTCGATAGCATATCTAATGAAATTCAAGGTGTCTATCGAATTCAAGGTGAGCAGTGTATTGACAACAACTAATTCTAATAAACAACTAACAAAAGATTAATCTACAAACTATGGAAAACTTGCAACACGTTTAGACTACAGTTCATCAAGAACGATTCGGATCTCCCATCAATTAGTATTGGGTATATTTATGCCAACCTTCAAGTTAAGCAAACTACGCGGCTTTTAGGATATAACGGAGTTGCCCTTCTAGTTACTCAATTTAACGTCAGTGCCTACGGTTATAACCTTTGCGAAATCGAATGTGTTTGCTCAGGCATAGGGGAGAGTGGGGCTAGTTGGCAGGAGGGCAAGTTTGCAATTCTTAATTTAGACGAATTGTGTGAAAGAGGTTTTATTGAAATAATTCATAGTCAAAGATGTTTATCGTGCGTACATTTGTGCAAAGTTTTATAAATTTATCCCAAATAGTTTAGGAAATAGAAAATAACAAAATTTTTTGCGTCAAATCCACAACAGTTGCGTGCTTGGTATTCATCAATTTGATCTTTTCTTGGTATGCATATAATTTTTAAAAAATATTAGTTTTATAGAAAATTGTGTTGCGGATCACGACCCGCCACCTGACGGACAATTAACTAGGTCGGGCCGACTAGTTCGCAAGCCCACTATTTTTGATTTATAGTATGTGTAAGGCCGCCAGGGGTGCTGTGTTCAGCGTCTTCTTGGTGGCCGATCTCGGTTAATGTTCTTTCTTCGCAATTGTTCAACAAGGTAGAGCAGACGCTATTATAAGTTGTGTCAGAGTCTGAATAAAAGCTAGAGAATCAGCAACAATTTACCTGAGTCAAGTGTCTTCAAATCAGTAATTACTTATCAGGTATTATCAGTAAGAGTAATTATTGTCAATGGTCCTTCGAAACTAACTAGTTTTTAAACAGAATTCTGTACAACTCGATTAAGTAACACTGCTAATAGGTCAAGCCACGCTACAGTCGTGTCAAAGAAAGAGTGTTGAGCACCTTGCGTAAGCATTAGTTTTAATATACTTGATAATTTACACTTATTTAAGTATTGTCGTCCTAACTATCACTCCCTTTTTGAAAGAAGTTAGTCTAAAAGCTGAATTCAGCCACTCCAGGGATGTACCCGAGAAGAACTCCAATTAGTCATGAAGTATCTCAGCGTATCAATGTAATCTAAGTTACAAGATAGTTCTAAGTTAGTGTGTTAATCCTTCTGCAAACAGTATCTCAACAGAATCAGAAGACTTGGGGCATATCATGCTCGCATCAAATTTGGTGAATTTGGCCCAAGTCTCACCGAACCTGTAGAACCTGAATACAGGCCATTGCCCCACGGTGTAACAATTGATGCAAAACTAGGTGCCTACGAAGAAGGTTTCTATAGCATTGCCATCAAGTATCTTCCCCGTGACGAAGCTGTTGCCATCACCAACATCAGAGTGAATGCTGACTATAGAAGATACCTAAACTTCCTGAGAGGATTACCGACTCGTGAGCCAACGCCAAGAGAACAAATTCATCCAGAGATTCCCTTGCCAGCTGTGCTCCAGCACCCAACACCACGTGAACCAGACTACGGAAGCACTCCGATTGCAAGGTTTTACGGGTACCAAGGACCTAGAAGCCATCCGAGGTCGCGTGGTCAATCTACCGTTGCAGAGCAGTCAACATCTCTAGCAACCAGGAACGTGGTCGTTCGCAGCCTTCTCGAAAACGAAAGAAGAAGAGAGGCTGAGGTTATTGAACAAGAAGTCGGTGCAGAAGAAACTGAAGACATCACTGAAGTGGAGACCAATTTTTCGATCAGAACAAACGATTCTGAGACTATCATTCAAGAAGAAAGTGAAGTAGAGGAGACAGTGAAAGGAGAGAGTGAAGAAAGCGGTTCGACCACATCTGAGGAATTCATCTTGTCCATCAACGAACGAGAATTTTGAAAAACCTCAGCGAATTCGCTCAAGAAGAGGCTTCATTTTTTGTTTTAAATTCCCTTCGTGTTATGTTAAACTAAGATCTTAGCCATCTAGTGGTAACAAACAAATTTTTTGTAACTCGACGAATACGTCAATAGACTGGTTTTCAACAAGCATATTTTCTTGTTGCTTTCTCAGAATTTAAAATACTGCCTTGAACAACTTTAATTTCCTTTTCCTCAAGATCGATTCTCAAATTCGTAGATTACTGAAATCAGTGTAATTCCAAACAATGGCGACCGCAAACAAAAAGCAACAGGCGCAGACTTTAACGCTCTTAACAATAGAGACATTGGAAAGGGAATTACACAAGAATTTGAAAAGTTATGATGAAGCTTGCAGAGACAATTTGTTGGAAGCAGCAGAAACAGCTTACGAACTAGCTGATGACAGAGCGCTAAGGCTTCTTAAGCATTATAGAGATGTCATACCCCAACTAGACGCCGAGATGCAAGCAAGATATGTCGACAAACACGAAGAGTTTGTAGACCGTCATCATACAATGGTTATCGATTGGAAAAGAAGAAGGCCAACTGCACCTTCGGAAAGAGAACCCTCTGAACATTCGGAAAATTCGGAGGAAGAGGAGACAACTCCGACAACAACAGGAAACGTTGCGCAAGCAACAGGTGTACAAGCAACCAATACAGTTGCACTGCAACAACAGCAAAACTTCATGAGCATTGCTCATCTGCTACCAAGAATTGAATTAGCCAAATTTGAAGGGGATTCAAACAAATGGAGAGATTGGTGGGCGATTTTTCGAACACTTATCCACGAAAATCCATCACTACGACCCATCGAAAAATTCAGCAGATTGAAGATGCACATGAGCGAAGACGCTGCTGGTGCAATATCATACCTGGACTTAACAGAAGAAAATTACACCAAGGCAATCGACATTTTAAATGGGAAATACAACAGGCCGAGATCAGCAAGAGCAGACCACTACATCGCAATTACGGAATTGCCTAGGGTAGATCGAGTAGAAGACTACAAGGCAATGAGGAAGTTGCACGACAGAGCAATGGGTCACGCCTTGAATCTTGGCGACTTGGAAAAGAATTCTGCACAAAATGAAGCAATTTCAGAGATAATTACAAGAAAACTACCTCTTGAATTAGTTTCAAGATGGCATGGGGAAACAAGAAGATCCCGTAAAACGTTAAAAGATCTCTTTACCTTCATCGACAGTGTAGCAGAAGATTGGGAATATGCGTTCTCGACTGAAAAGAACGAGAAGAAAAAACCTAAGCAAGAGGCTACTGAAAAAGCAAATCGAGTTACATTTGCATCCACACCAACGGCAGCGGAATTAGCAGTGACAGGAACTACAACAATACATCCGAAAGATCGAAAAGAGAAGACCTCAACAACAATAAAAAGACCATGTTTGTTCTGCAAAGACAAACACCCCACGTACAAATGCGAAGTCGCAATAGAGAAGAAACTAGAGCAAGTTCGGAAGGAGAAAAGGTGTTGGAGGTGCCTCGGACAGAGTCACCAAGTGAGAGCCTGTTGGAAGACAAGCAATTGCGCCAAATGTGGCAAGGGTCACCATACAGCCATCTGTAATCAGACAGTTCGGGCGAAAACAGTGACAGCTACGGTAGCAGCGTCCCCAATGTTAAAGGCAGCAGATGACGCTCCACTCTCAATAGAAGCACGCCTATTCGGTGGCGTGTACGTCCAAACAGCAACTGTTATAGTGGAAGGGCCAAACGGTTGGCACAAAGCTATAGCGTACATTGATCAAGGATCAAATGCAACACTGATCCGAAGCGAACTCGCTCAAACTCTAGGACTTCAGGAAGTGGGAAAAATCAAATTGAAACTTCAGGCAGTGGGTCATCTACACCCAGAAAAGGAACGAAGTGTAAGAAAGTTACGACTACGCGGGATAATTCCGGATGCCGAATCAATTGATTTAGAGGCGATTGAGCAACCCGAAATAGGAAAGGTTGCTGGATCGACAAAGACCGAATTCGTCAGTGAACTCTGGAACCAAGGTTACAAGTTGGCTGATGATAGAGATTTTGAGCGGGACAGCAGGACCTTGCCAAATAGACATTTTGATTGGAGCCAATCAAGTCTGGAAGGTACTAGGCTCAAAACAGATCGTTTCGAAGACTGGAATTAGAGCCATCGAAAGCAAATTGGGTTGGTTACTACTTGGGCAGGATGAGACAGTTGCGATTTCCACCACTACGGCGATCGGCTTCCTCCTAAAGGCAAAAGAAGGAACACCACAATACCCAATGCAAGGCCCGAATTCGAACAGAAACGATGAAATTGATTTTGCGAAGTGGTGGAAATTAGAAAGTCTAGATCCACTAGAAAATGTGCCACTTTCGGATCGCTGGAAATCTTATACAGACTCCATCAAACAAGACGAAGATGGACATTATGTCGCACCGCTCCCATGGAACGGGAACAAAAAATACCTCAGCAAGAATGACGCCATGGCAGAAGGTCAGGCAAGGGCGCTGATGAAAAGGATGGAGAAGGATAACGAGATGAAGACTTCATACGAAGCTGAGTTCAGAAAACTGAAAGAACTTAGATTCATCTCTAAAGCAGACACCAATTTTAAGGGTATCTACACGATTCTACCCCATCACCCAGTTGTCCGTAAAGACAAAATCACCAGCAAAGTGAGACCTGTTTTCAATGGTTCTGCGAAGCCGAAAACAGGATTCAGCGCCAACGACTGTCTCGAAGAAGGACCCAATCTGAATCCTGACATTCTTGATGTTATCCTGACGTTTAGGCTAAATCCAATTGCCTGGACAGCTGATATCCGACAAGCATTTTTAATGGTAAAATTGCTAAACGAGGACGCGGAAGCGTTAAGGTTCCTTTTAGAAGACGAAAACGTCCCAGGAACGCTGCAGACCTACAAATGGAATAGACTACCATTTGGGCTAACATGTAGCCCGGCAGTGCTCAGGACCGTCCTAAAGAAACACCTCGAGTCATACAAAGGCGAACTAGCAGTAAGCAGTCGCCAAATGTTACGGCATCTATATGTAGACGACTACTTGTCAAATGCGCCTACATTAGAAGCAGCAAAGACCGTAATCGGTACGGTACTCAAACTTTTTCAGAGGCAAAGATGGAATTGAGAAAATGGGTAACAAACGACCCGCAGCTGCGAGAGTATCTACAACAGAGCAATTTGACAGACGACTCATCCGATTCGTACTCGTGTCTTAATTTAGACCCACAAAAGGTACTAGGAGTGAGGTGGAATACCAGCACAGATTGCTTCTATTTCAAGTCTGACGTAATCGTAGATGTAGCCGCAAAAGTAAAAGTGCTAACAAAAAGATCGTTTGCTAAAATCTCGACCAAGCTTTTCGACCCCCTTGGATTCATTGGACCCATAACACTACAGTTCAAGCTACTCTTCCAGGAATTGTGGCAAGAAAAAATCGGATGGGATGACAATGTGAATTCACAAACGGAGAGTCGATTCAGAGCTATAGTGGAAGATTTGAAAGGTATAGACAGAATCCAAATACCTCGCATGATCTCAACAGCACCGACAGATGTAATTCAAGAATTACATGTATTCTGCGACGCTTCAACAAAAGCGTACGGAGCTGTAGCATACGCCAAGTCAAGAAATCCTGGATTCATCCGACTTGTTTGCTGTAAAACTAGGGCAGCACCACTCCCGAAAAACGAAGTTTCACTACCAAGGCTAGAACTGCTTAGCGCCGAACTCGGCAGTGTCTTAGCTGAACGAATCGTAAACGCAATTGACAAAGTGAAGTGGGAAGTGACACTATGGACTGACTCTATGGCAGCGTTAGGTTGGATCAAAGGAGATCCAGGGCGATGGAAACTATTCGTATGGAATAGAGTAGAGACAATTCAGAAGAGATTCAAACCAGAACACTGGAAACACTGTCCTGGAAAAGACAACCCAGCGGATTTCGCATCTCGAAGTTGCTCCGTCAAGAAGTTGACAGAGGCTTTTTCCTGGTGGGGAGGTCCCTCCTGGCTGAAACAAGAATCGTCTGAATGGCCTCAGCAAGACAACCCAACTTCGGATGACCTACAATTAATGGAAGTCGAAACGAAATCCAAACAGAGAATGCAAATTCTAGCAGTTTTCAACATGCCAGATTGGTTGGATTCACTGGTTTTGAGAGTAAGCAGTTATCTGCGATTACTGAGAACAATAGCCTGGATGTACAGACTCATGAAGAAGTTACCGCCCGGTAAGGCAATAGAAACAGTCGGAGTAGCAGAAATTCGTTGCCTCTCTGTCTGCGAAATCAGCACCGCCGAGAACTTCATTCTAAGGACTATTCAACAGAAAGCGTTCCCAGAAATTTATGGATCCCTTAAAGAAGGAAAATCCAACAAGAAACTGCTACGCGATCTCGACACATTACGACCAATTTGGGACGAAAAACAACAACTGATACGAGTGACAGGTAGAGTAGGTCCAGCCTTAAGAGATCTACTTATTGAACCGCCGATACTTCTCCCTGCAAATGAGAGAATAGTCGACTTGCTGATCCACCATCATCATGTCAAACGGAAACACACCGGTGTTCAATCAACATTAACCTATCTCCGTAATCGGTTCTGGATTATTCGTGCTCGACAACGCATCAAGAGTGTCATCAAGCATTGTGGAAAATGCCAACGAGCTCAATCGCGCCCTTTCGACGAAGAAGCCGCTTCCATGCCTTTGGATCGTACCAAGAAGGCACAGCCATTCGAAATCATTGGAATTGATTATTTCGGGCCGATGTACGTTTTGGAAGAGGTCCTTTTGATTGAGAAAGACAAGGAAGGGAACGATGTCGAGAAAACTCGAATTGGTGAAAAAAGGTGCACGCGTGTTTATTCACTTGTGCCGTCACAAGAGCTGTACATCTTGAGCTCGTGACAGACCTTACCACGAAAACGTTCATGCTCGCTCTACGCAGAATGATGTCCAGAAGAGAAGATTGTAAGACAATCTATAGCGATAACGCATCAACATTCACATGCGCCGCTAAACTTGTAACAGAAGACCCTACTTTAGCAAATTGGCTATCAAGTAAAGGGAATTGAGTGGAAATTCTCTCCGAGCTTGGCACCCTGGTGGGGCGGGTTTTGGGAGAGAATGGTGCGTTCGGTAAAGGAGCCGTTACGCAAGGTATTAGGGAAAATGAAGGTGAGCTACGATCAACTTCACACCATCCTGGTGGAAATTGAAGCAATCGTGAACTCACGACCTCTCACATATGTTTCCGGAGACGCACAAGCGTATGAAGTGCTATCTCCACAAAGACTTTTGACTGGAAGACAGCCTGGCGCCACGACGGAGACTTCCGAGCTGACCACAATGAGCCGCAACGAGCTGATCGACTTAGATAAGCAACGTAGCGAACACGCTCTAACTTGGTGGAGGCTATGGCAAGAATCTTACTTGTCCGACTTAAAAAGATTCCATTGTCGCAAGGGAAAGGGTACTAGAATCCCCCGCGTTGGCGAAATCGTCCTGCTAAAGGAGCCAAATATCAAGCGTGTTTCGTGGCCTACGGCCATTATAACGGAATTGATTCCCGGCTATGACGGCAAGATACGAGCTGTAAAGTTACGTCTTCGTTCAGAAAAGGAAACAACACGAGGTCTCCAGACCATTTATCCATTGGAAATTCAACATGACGTGGATCCGCCCGTCAATGTTTCCGTAGACGGATCTAGAGGAGCCGAGGCTGGCCAAGAAGAAGGAGGTGCATCCGCGCCTAAGAAGAAACCCCCCCGCAAGAAGAAAAAGGAATCGCCGAGGAGGACTCGCGATTCCGGTGGGGGAGGATGTTGCGGATCACGACCCGCCACCTGACGGACAATTAACTAGGTCGGGCCGACTAGTTCGCAAGCCCACTATTTTTGATTTATAGTATGTGTAAGGCCGCCAGGGGTGCTGTGTTCAGCGTCTTCTTGGTGGCCGATCTCGGTTAATGTTCTTTCTTCGCAATTGTTCAACAAGGTAGAGCAGACGCTATTATAAGTTGTGTCAGAGTCTGAATAAAAGCTAGAGAATCAGCAACAATTTACCTGAGTCAAGTGTCTTCAAATCAGTAATTACTTATCAGGTATTATCAGTAAGAGTAATTATTGTCAAATTGTGTCCTCTATCGAACTGTAACAATGGATTTGTTTTAATCAATTATAAAGGAGTAATAAAAATTTTTATTTGAATAAACCCCGGGTTGGGGCAAGTTGATACATTGCAACATGGGGCATGTCGGCATAGGCATTATACATGCATATGTATAGAGTACATGGCCTGTCAAAATGTCAGGGAATTGTAAGTCAAATTTTTGCTAGATATGACTTATGGTGAACAGTGGTATGCATAAGAGGCCAAAATTTGGCAAATTTTAAGTGTTTCACTTTATACGATGTTCACCTGTGAAATGTTTGCCTGAATTATGTATATTTTTTTTAATTTTTTGCATTTAAGGCTATTAATCTTTATGTAAGTTATCACAACTTATTTCTGAGTTTCCCACTCTAAAATAACTATAGGATTTTTGTTTATTGTAATGTTATTCTAGTTTGTTTACAACATCAACATTTCACTGAAATACGTATTTGAAATACATGGGGCCAACTTACCCCACTACCACTGCCAACTTACCCCGTTAGTGGGGCATGTAGGCAAATTTTTTTTAGCTTTTTGAACGTTGATTTCGATATGAATTCTTCAACGTAGATCAAATAAAAAAATAGCACGAGAAAGCTGGTTATTTGAGCTTTCTTTTACAATTTTTTGGGTGTCAAAATATCAAAAATTAAAGAAACCAGAGAAGAAATAAAAAAAATTGTACCAACTAGCCCCACCCTCCCCTACTTCCCATGACATAGTTTGCCAGCAGTTTTTCTCCTCTTCATTTGAATTATTTTCGGGTTTCTCTGAATATGCGTTGATTTTAACCTGGACATATCTTAGTAAGTCTTCCAGGTGTTGTGTATCTTCATCCTGTTTTTTATCCAAATATTCTTTTGACAAGGTAGTTGCTAAAATTTTTCTTCAGGAGGGAAGTGCATATCGTACAAGGAAACAGGAAGCTGTGGCCACTTCCGTTGGCGCAAGCTACGCTGCACCGTGTGGATGGATTGCAACAGCTTTTGACGATGACCTTCTTCAAGTACAAATCTTGAAGTAATACGAAATGATCGAAGATATAGCGAATGAAATTGTGTCAAAACTAAACTTCGAGTGAAAAACCAAATAGATTGCTTTTAAAAACCCACCTTGTTTTGTTGCTCCTCTTGTATTCGCTTTGATTTCGATGAATCAAAAGACATCTCATACGCTCCGGATCTAAATGCTGCGGCTTGAAGTTCATGGCATTTAATAAACGTTCTAGTTCATGCTGTGCGTTGTCACCAAGGAAATTTTCATAGAATATGGCTGTGCCCTGCTTCATCTGCTTTATCCAACGTATTGCGTGATCTGCCCAGGCAAATGCCACCGCGTCTACCAGTTCGTCCCATATCGGTCCGCGAAACGCGTCCTCCGGAGCTTCGTTAAATTTACCAACCAACAAGTGATTCTGGTGGGCAAATACCACGTCCATTGGATTCCGTAACAGTAAAATTCCCCGGTAATTGTAAGTTGTGTTGATTATGTTTGAATAATCCTGATTTCAGATTGATTCTCTCTTCATTAATTCCTTCCATTTAAACATTTAAAAAATGTGATATGAGGAGAACAGAATGCTTTCCTCACATATTCTTCTATCTCTATTGAATGGGAAATACATTTCCTATTGTCTTGCAAAGAAGAATTTTTACCTTCAAACGCTGCAGATAAAATTTTCGTTTATAAACTCCCTCTGTTGCCTCGTGATCTTTGTCAATGATTGTGCATCCACAAAATGGATCATCGGTAATCCCCATGTTGTCTTCATCATAAATTCCGTAAGAAAAATATCAAGTTTAATTTTTTTTTTTTAAATAAATATTTGAAAAATTATCAATAAAATCACTGTGGTCTCTGAAAGGAAGTGGATCTCCTTTATGGATACTGCCAGTATAGATTCCAGTTAAGCTTTCAATCATCTGCCGAAGCCAAGTGACTCCACTGCCGGGAAATGATGTTAATGCCCATTTCGGTAAGCTATTTCGTTGGGCCATCTAGAATTATGAGACGTCATTTGCTTTTACGTACTCTCAAAGACTCTCACATCATAGGGATATCATTAACCTGTATTGTGAAGTGTTGACAAGACGGGTCACCCCTCCACGGGTAAGTTATACGTGGATTATAAGAAGCATCAATGGATGATATATTACTCTGCTTTTCGTCGTTAGAAATGAATGCAATTGCATTCTTAACACCCAGCTGGGATGACACTGAACTATTGTTTTGTTTAATTGGCGCTTTGAATATGCCTAATCCTAACAGCGAAACTGAAATCACCGTACACGTAATGACACGAACAAACCAGCGGCGTTTTTCTATCAGCATATTTCTTTAGCGATTTACTTGTTTTTATTGCACCTCGCCCGTGTTGCTGGAAGCTGCAAGACTAGACATCACACACTGAAGCAAGCTTTAACAGTTCATTGTAGTTTTTATAAGCCGGAAGAGAACTGATGTAAGAGCGGATAAGAATAACAGATAAAAGAGGTTGAAGTCTACGGGTATAGGTAGCAAACATTGCAGCAATGAAGTCACGCGAGATATTCCTCGAGTTGCATAATAACGCTCGTTGTAGTAAACTGGTTTTGCTTCTCCTCTGCCAATATTTTTCTTTTTTTTTTATCTGATGAAATTTGGGAACCCAGAGGGTTTTCAAGTAAAAGATCATCACATAGAGATTCAATGCCAAAAATGTTTTCCACCTTCGGCTATATAAACACACCAACCATTTTCTAGCTCTCTGTGACCCTTCATCTCATGAATTGTAACTGTTTTTAAGTTGGAAACCCACCAATCAGTTTGTTATACATAATAATTCTTACATGTTATACCGGTCGTTTAAAATACCTAACACAGACGATCACCCATTGCATATTAATTAGGCTACAGGTGTGTGGATATCTCTGAAGCAGATGTGTTGACGGACCTGTAAATCGAATGCGTTTACTCTGTAGCATACAGAAGGGCAGCATAATTATTTTATAGCAGCTGATTAAACATAAAGCGAATCCCAGCCGTTAGTAGCAATAGCTCTTAATCAAATTTGCCACGATAGTCCCCCCCCCCCTGTCGACAATGAGGCTACCTATTTTCATCAACGTTGTACCCAAAGTTCATCAGAACGATTCCTGTCATGAAGCTACAAGTACTCGTTTTATTCGCCACTTTGGCTGTTGCTGTGGCCCAAGATTTTCTTCAGGAAGATGAAAATCGAGACTCCACAGACGATGCTGATTGGGAGCGCTTTAAGGTTTTTATCCATTTACCATTTTGAAATAGCAATGTGACCTCCTTAACCGACACCTTTTCATGTACAGTCTAAGCACAAGAAGAAGTTTAAGAACAAAGATCGTGAAAGAATCCGCAAAAATACGTTCGTGCAACACAACAGGCAAATCAAGAAACATAATCAAATTGGGAAATCAAGCTACAAGCTACAAGCAAATCAGTTCGCTGATTGGGTAGGCATTGCTTCTCTCACGTAAGTAACCTCTGTATGTAACGTGCATATTTCCCTGTCAACAATCAAGTCAAATGCCGAACTTGAGCAATTGAAAGGAGAAATCGATACGGACAATGAAATTCCCGGACCGGTCGTCAGTACTGATATACTTCGACAATCTGTTCCCGACGCTGTCGATCTGAGAAAAAGTTCTTGCATGCCAGGTGTTAAGTATCAAGGTAATTCATCGACTTTCCTAGTGTCTTAGAGCTATGAACAATGCCGTACCACTCTGAAGAAAGAAATCAAAATTTCACTGGAGGCATTTAGACTTTGTTAAGTCATTTTTGGGTTGGATGACTTTGCTTTCTTTAGTGAAGAATATCACTATTCATTCCGTCTGTCTCTAGCTACGTATTTTTGAATGCGCAGTCAGTAGTTTTGAAAATCTTTAGCCTTCAGGTTGAATTGAGATTGAGGGGTTAATGATGATGATGTAATTTCAAGGTGGTTGTGGTTCGTGCTATTCTTTCGCTGCCACGACTCCAATCGAATTCCAACGCTGTCTGAAAACTGGAAAACTGGTTACCTTGAGGTAAGTCTTTGATGCATAGAAACAATTTGTTGCAGAGTTTGTCTAATCGCGTTCCATGAAGTGAGGAGAACATCCTTGACTGTAGTCAGAAATATGGTAATGCCGGCTGCAATGGAGGTACGATTAAATTTGATAGAATATACGGGATAAAACGAATTCTATTTTACTATTATTGGTTATCGTATTTTGTTTATCGGCTAAAGGTCTGGCCTTGCGCGCTTGGAATTATGTAAAAGATATCGGCATCAATACCGAACAGGCTTATCCCTATCAAGGCGAAGTATGCAAACGGAAATGATTTGAACTTCATCAAATACTATTGTTTTTTTTCGTTGAATTAAAATATTAAAAAGGAAACCTTGTGCGAGTATTCTGCAAGCAACTACGGAGGCAATGTCACCAGTTGGGCGTATGCGACCAGGAGCAATGATGAGGAGGTTATGAAGGCTGTCGTTGCAAACTACGGTAATTAGACTACCACATGATTTTTTCTTGTAAATGAATTTTAGTCAAACTTGAAAAATTTAATATATTTATGTTAATCTGAAGGCCCCTTGGCAGTGTCGATTGACGCCAACGACTGGGAGTTTTACAGGTAAAAATTTAGAAAAACGGACAAAAGATTATAAGAAAGTCGTTTTATGTCATTTAATTTCCGAAAAGTTCTGGAGTGTTCTCAACCCCTACGTGCTCGAATGTAAGTACTGATCAAATATCTTTTGCATGTTGCTATTTTGATAAAAAATTTGACCATTCATTCTGTTTGCAGACCAGTACAAATCACGCTGTCGTCATAGTGGGTTATGGAACGGATGAAAGTTCCAAAAAACCTTACTGGATTGTAATAGTTTAATTTAATTTATTGTCATGTCATACAATTAATCTGATTCACCTTTCCATAGGTCCGTAATTCATGGGGATCCGAATGGGGCCAAGGTAAATAATAGAATAACAAATTGTTATGCGTCATATCTTGTGGATGAATATTTTTGTTTCACAGACGGCTACATTTACCTCGAACGCGGTGTGAACATGTGTGCTGTTTCTAAGCGTGCTGTATTTCCAACAGCTCATTAATGAAGACATATCTGTATTACGTTAACTGATGCACAGTGACATTGCTCTGGAAATCAATTGCATAGAATCAATGGCAAAATATACGAAATATAGCTGGTGGTAGTGTATTGCAAATTAACTTGACGAGAATTTTTTTTTAATCCAAACCAGCAAGGCAGAGAGAGATTGCAAAGAAGAAAAAAACAATGGAAGAAAAAACATGAAAATCCAACACTATCTTTTCATTAAGGTAATGACACGTTCGAGCTTATCCATTTCGACTTCGATGGTCCTGGAGCTCTCGGGAACTCGGCTAACTTTCCTTAGGTTAGGGGACAATTTGAGACACGTCACGTGACCCCTTTAAAAAAAAAGACATTTCTAATAAGTAAATTCAATTATCGATTTATTAGTGCATTAATTTACTTGTCATCACCAACCAAAATGACTGGATGGAAAGGTGCAAAGCTCAAAATGGTCGGTTGTGCTCTTCTTTGTGGGGTGATCCGCTGGCTACACAAAGGTTTGTGCAGGCAAATATTCAAATCGTAGATAAGCACTTTTCCATTGCTCGACATGCAAGCAAAAGCTGTCGAGCTAAACGGAGAGAAAGCACAATGTTCGACGAACGATCCCAAACTGATCACCACCAGCGCTTCCCTGCGTCCATTTCAAGTATGAAACGAAATTATATGTTAATTCCCCTCAAACCGTATAGCTCATCAAACCGTAGAATCGCAACTCACTTCTCCCGCTGGTCCCATATTTTAACTAGCCAGTCGGTACCGCAGGTAATAAAAACCTGATGGTGAAATGGATTCCACTGCACGGTGTAAATCGGACCTTGGTGGGCGTTCACAGGTCCCCAGTTGAGAACTTCGCCTTCGTTGCTAACTGGCCACAGCTGGCCTTGATCCGTTCCAACCAAAACCATTGTGTGATTTGGATGTATGGCCATACAACTGCAGGAAGCTACATGTCGTTTCCGTTGGTTGCAGCAATAATTGCGTCATTTAAACTTTCGTTATTACCTGTCAAGGCCATGGCTCCTAAGTTGTTATCTTGCAATCGATTGTCGCCTTGGAAGGGCAATGTAGTTAATTCTGTGGGATAGAGTTCACCCTGCACAAAGAGCCACAAGCAAAGGCAGCCGTCCATCGAGATGGAAAACAGTCGTAAATTGCTGTTTCATTCAAAGGGATTTAATTAAGTAAATCCTTGTTGACATTTTAGATTAAACAAGATTTACCCGTCACTCATGTCTCCATGCCAGCTCACCTACGAATTGAGTCATCCATGCAAAATATAAAAGGAAAAGCAGATAATGTACTGATTAGACTTTTAAACATCAAGTTAAATTTGCCACCTGAGTAATGGGCACTGTCCGTTTTCCCCTCATTGCTGAACTTCGATAGGTAATCAAATTAGTAATAGAAAAAGTTTCGAGATCCTTGCGCACAGTCAAATCAATAACGGCGACATGGCCATCATGCATGCCGACGGCCAAGAGCTGCCAGAATTCCGGATGAAAATCCAAACTTGAAACACCAGCTTGGAGTTGGACAGAGCGTTCCGGATGAGTGGGACTTTTAAGCGAAAACACACAGACCAATCCCGACTCGGCTGTCATATTGTCTCCTTTTTGAAAACCGAAAGAGCGTGAAGCAAAACAATAGCGCTACAACAACTATAGTTCACTATACGTACGAGATCCAAGACCGATGGCAAAGAGATCCTTGTAGTGCGGATTCCAACAAATTGCGGTGATGTGACTAGGCACTGCGTTACGCATCGAGCCGTTCTCTTCAAACATACGTAATAGCGTGGCCGGTGGAGTGAAACGCCATAGTGGCATTAGAGTTCCTTCAGGTTCACGATATTCATCTGCTGCATCCTCCCAATACTTGAAATCTGTCATCGAACATTCTGCATAATTTGGGAGTTGATTGGAATTACAAAAAAAAATCACCTTGGGCGATATCGTCATAAGTATTTTGGTTCAGCATTCGTTCAATGACGTGAGCGGTTGCATCGAGGCGAGAGACACCTGCTGGACTCAAAGCTGTTTCACCAGTCGGTTGAAAAATAACGGGTGGTGCTGCTGATGGGGTGGTGATGGTTACAGAGATGTCTGAAGCAGAACCTATTGGAACTGTGGACGAAGAAGTGGTGGATGGTACTCCACCTTTATTGACAGCCTCCACAGCATTGTTAATTAATGCTTGTTGCTGAATCTTCTGCTGCTGTGCAGCAAGATCTTGACGATACGCGTCGTGAATAATCCATGCATTGGTAAGCGCAGTAAACGAGACACGTGGAGGAGCTTCCGTCTGTATCGCGTGTGACTAAGCGAATTTTAAAAGCAATTATTTCGTTACTTTGTATTTCAATTAAACGTTTTCTTATTCTTACTCTTATGGGTGGAACAGTTGTCTGCGTGGCACGATCACAGTAACTGAAATGATTGATTCCTTTTGCTCCTTTACGTTTAACTAGCGATTTAGCTCCAGTCAGCAATTCCAGTGGATCCTCTTCCCTTTCCGTCATTGCTCCATGATCACTTCGGCTACTGTCTAAAGCTGCATTGCTCGTATTATTGGCTCCAGCAGCACCTGATGCAGCAGCCGTGTCGATCGAACGATCCCCATCATAAGCTTCACTGACTGTATCGTCAGCGTCCGATGTTCCAGCATCTACTTCCTGTCGAATTTCTGCAACTGCATTTCGTTATAGTAAGAAAATTGTACTAACGTAATTGAACTACAAAATGTGAATGTTAGTGCTACTAACGGGGGTTGAATGCAGTGTCAGAAACGTTAGTTGGCTCGACGTAAACCGATGACGACGTTTGATCAAAGAGTTCAACTGAGGAATTTTCTGGAATCAGTGGGATGAAACAGCGATCTGGGATGCTGTACACCACCTGATTCTTTGTTCGCTGCGGATCAGCTGCACTCAGAACGATTCTTACCGTTCCCGGAATTTCCTGCCGAACAGTTCCTTTCTGTTAGAGATTGTACATGTAAAATCATAACAATCCAGTCATTCTTGCCTCGTCGTCGTCAACGTTCCAGGTGTAATGTTGTGCTTCCCAACGACGATCATTTGGTTTCTGTAAAAGTTTTAGAACATAGCATTTGTTGCTAAATCAAAAATGTTTCGATTTACCTTTCCCTGCGCTTCATGTTGCTTTGCATCGGCAGCACGAATTCTGTTAACGAGGAGCTTGTGATGCAAATTACTGATGCGCTGTAGACGAAAAAGGAAAAGAACTGTATAATGCAAGCAGTATGCAAAAGAAAATGTGAAATAAATAATTTCAAATACTTTTTGAAGTAGTTTAGGACCCATTTTTAAACGCTGGTGATGGTTCTAGAATTGAAGATTGACAATAACGATTCAACACGGTTTGGTCGCTAAGCGCTGGAGTCGTCGTGGTGAGGGCACAGATAATCTTGATCGATACACCGCTTGCTTAGCAATTACAATATCTACAGAGTTTGCTTGCCAAAAAAAAACATGTAGGTATGTATGTGTAAACCCCGCTGTTTATAGATACATATTTTCCAATATTACTTTGATCTCTGTGCACTTTGCCTGTTGCAGATATACTACGATGAATTGGTGATTCGTGCCAATGACGTGGCAAAGATTCCCCAGTGTGATTTGCTGAAAGTAACAGGAATCTATCGAGTCAAGGCATATAACAAATGTATTGAGTTGGATGTTTTTTCATGTACAAACATGGCTTTCGTAAAAAAAAAGGCACACACTGAATGCGTGCAAATAATAAACTAGAAATTTTTTCGATAGATCGCCATGTACCAACAGTGCAAAAGCCCAAGGGGGGGAAAAAAACAGCTCATGTCTAAGGCTAGATAGGTACCCTCTGGTTGGGCTAGGGATAAAGTTCACGTGCGACTTGGAACCAAAATGAAGGACGAAGCTAGGCGTCAAAATTACAGAACCCAAAAATAAAGGACAAAAACAAGCAAAACTATGGCCGCAGCACCAATTTTTGCATATGTCGATTGCATGTTCAAGTTTCTGGCGTCTTTCTTGTACCGTTGCGAACTGAGTGACAACGTCTGTGCTTTATTATCCAGATCTGAAAGTAGGCTACCTCGCTGTAGGACATCGTCGATGTTGCGAACCATAATCCTTTGAACGTCTTGAAGCTCTGTGTTGATAGCGGTTAAGTTACGTCTAGTTCTAGAATCCATAAACGATCTTCTTGCCTTCTGAATGTAGGTATCTGATATGGAACAAATGAAATGACATTCATTATGTGGATTACAAATGAGGTAAAACACAGAGCATAACCAAATTCAATGAAGCTGTATGGGCGATTTACACTCTGAACCTTTTTCCCATAGAGAGAACTGAACTCCTGAGCTAGATCTTCTAGAAAAGAAAATGCAAGCTTCTTAGAGTAGCTTTGTTCACAGAGCACTAGGTAGCAGACATCTTGATGAATTAAATAACTAGAATTGCCATGAAAGAATAGTTTAATATACTGCAGTGAATTTTGTTTACAATTGCAACTTACTGGAAGAAATGTTGTCCAGTTTCAATCGTGCATTTGGAAGGACTCTGCTGATTCATTTTCCTGAAGAGCATCTTGGCCTGGTTTTGGTAATCCAGCACTCCTCTCCCCGACTGATTTGTCCCCCAACCATTATTAGTTATAAAAAACATATTTCAATCACATAGTAATTACTAGTAAAACTTTTTGCATTCAGTGTCATCATCCATATTTGTTTTTGGAATGCAAAGTTCAAGTAATATAGGCAAACAATAAAACAAAAAGTTTTTTTAGTTCAATGGGTTCTAAGAATATTCTTTGCTGATGACACCAAAACAGAACGGTTACAGATGTAAACAAACCTCCTCATCTTCGGGAATTGATGCGGCAAGAGGTAAACCATCCCCTACTCTAGCAATCCATGTCATGAACAACATCGTAGGCGAATTTATTTAAATGAATTTATGCTAGCTAATTTAAACAACACTATCACTTTGACCACCCGCCAATAGGTTTATTTTTCTTGAGGCTGCCGGTTTTGATCCCCCCTTTTTTTTTGTTAAACTTTTGACAGCAAAGCATTACGTGGCCCTAACTTAGACGTTGCCAGTTGAAAGCAAATATTCCATATGAATCAGGTGTTTCACTGACAAAATCTTCCTAATTTGCCTCTTTCAGTGTATGTAAATTAAATATAAAATTCTTCAGTTGAATTTTTTGAAAAATCTTACATGAAGTAGGGATTCAATAGTATTTTAAGCTTTTAATAAAGGATAAAAGTATGCTTTGCTAGTTTCCTGGGCAGACGTCACACAGTGGTGTTTATCGGTGAAAGCAACTCTCTAGTAAACCGAATCAACATTTTTTGTGTGTTTTAATTGATTCTTTGCTTATGTAGCTTATATTTTTACTAAACCCAGGTTAGTTCTAAAACCTATTTTCGTATTATTCCTATTTAGATACCAAATGGCTAAAACGTTTCTTTTCAATGGTCGATAATACGTGCCTTGTAAATGAGCCGAAAGTAGAGGTGGCAACAACATGAATATTTACCCGTTCTAGTTTTAATTATTGCGAGTGTTTAGTCAGTTTTTTGTATCGAAAAATTGTTTTCCTTTAAGCTTGATTTCTGATCAGTGATTTCTCCTAGGTTCTAGTAGGCTCGGGCATAAGACAATCAATTACAGAAACTATGTTCCTCAACAAACATTATTTGGATAAAACTTGTAGTACTTCCAGTAACAACCTAACATAATTTGTATAGGTGAAAATGAATCCGCCTAGGCCCAGTCGGCAAGATCCTGCTCTCTACCAACCAAGCAGGAATCCTCCACCAGCCAAACCATCTGCTCCAGGCAATGTGATGATGTACAACCCAAATCAGTATAATGCAGGATACCCTCCTTCAAATGGTTCTTGGGGACCACCAAGGCAACAGCCACCGTTACAGCAGCAGCAACAACAACAAGCTCCACTGCCAACTAACCAAGAATCGTGGAACTGGGATGAGAATGTGAACAATTTCCAAAATTATACAGAAGCTAGCCAAACAGCAGCTATGGTACCGAAACTTCAGAATGCTCCCCCTGCCAATCCCCCAACCATGTATAATGTGCCAGATTACTCCTTGACTCAGCAAGTGCCCAATTATCAACCTGAACATGCTGTCAACAACAATCAGTATGATAGTCAAGCTCCAAGCAGTAATCAAAACTGGGGTTGGAATGAAGGAGAAGATTGGGGATGGGGCAATGAGTTCCAGCAGCAAAATACTCAGCAGCCCCAATTGTCTCAGCCGCCTCTACCAGCCGGCCCAGTCGAAAATCCACAGCCAACCAACTTTCCAAACATGCCACCCTTACCCGGTAATAGTGGTCTGGAAACGGGTTTTAGCACCATGTCGCTGTCTAACCAAGAGCGAGAAGAAACCCAAGGCGAACAACAGGAGCAGCCTGCTTGGTCACAACCTCAACATCCAACTCCAACACTGCCAGAAGAATCAAATGCGGCATCGTGGTCTCGAGTACCAACTTGGGGATCAGCCCTGGATCATGAAAGTCCCTATGAACCTGGGCCTGAATCTTCCTATCCACGAGAGCTGGGCGAAAGAAACACTTTTGCTGATGGAGCGTCATTTACTGATCCATCTCAGTCTCTACCGCCGGCGCCCGCATCTCTCAGCAACGATCAGATGTATGCACCAACAGGAGTAGTTCAACCTGCCCCACCTGAACAGCAACAGCCATTGTACTCTGGTGGTCGATTGATGCATCCTCCACCATCGACGTTAAACTTAGGTACAGAATTGACTCGAGTCTCACCTACTCCCCAAATTGGGTCCAACATGGAGAAAACTGAAACAGGTGCCGATTTGGCTGCTCCTCTTGAGTCTGAGACGTCTCCCTCTATATCCATGAACCGAATCAATCCTAGCCTGTCATACGGATCGATGACAGAGGGATTCAACAAAGGACCACAAGGAATGCCGTTCACTGGTGCTGAATTTCCTGGAGCACCTCCTGTTGGTGGATTGCCGATATCTACCATTGACTTGTCCATCGGCAATCGTTTGCCGGGAAGTGGAAGTCGTTCTCAGTCTGGCACGCCATCGATGGAGCGTGAGAGTGAGCGACCTGATGCAGAAGGTGGTTACGAAAACGACCAACCAACTCCGCTCTTTTCTCAGCCACCTACAGCTTCATATGGAGCCATGGCTGAACGCAAGGTGGCACAAGAGTCACCTGTTGGAAGCCGACCTTCTTCGCGCCTAGCTGGATCGACTCCTTCCACAGAGACACCAATCGCCAACCCTTCTCCCTACCACTTACCAGGGGATGGTAATGCCTTTGTTCGGCCCAAACCAGTATCGAGCACTGGAAGTTTTTATCCAGTTGCCACCACCTCTCATGTTACAGCAGCGCCAACTCCGTTGGCGACCCCAGCTATCGCACGAGGTTCGCAGGAAGCGGTGGGCAGCGAATTCGGCCCTCCTATTTCAGCCGTGTCTCTTTCCAGGGCTGATAATTTGGCAACATCGTCGTCCATGTTGCCTCCAAGCTCCCAGCGTATGATTCCGGGCAGTGGATCGCATCCGCATTCACTACCGATGGTTGCTACTCCGCAACCACAACAATCACAGCCTCTACCACAGCCTCGACCACCCGGTACGGTAACTCCCGTTACCGAACAGAGAATTGTCACTGGATTCGCGAAAAACGATCCAGTACCTGTACCTCCTGTCGGTCCAGGGGCACCGCTTCTTGCTACAACTCCTCAGGGCCCTCCGCCGTTGCAACCGGTTGAAGAAGTGCGAACTCAGTCGCTCAGTCGTTCACCTCCGCCACCACATCGAAGCGAAACTATCGGATCGGAAAATCCGCGGGCCAACCCCAATTCCGGCATAACGCCAACAGGTGGGACGGCTGCCGGGAACGGATCAGTGGATCGATCAGACGATCGCATTTCGAATGACCGCGATCGTGATCGCGAGACAAAACCGCATGACCGAGGTTCTCGGGTGGAACGCGAACGAGGTAAATCTTTTATTTTTAAAAAACTACTTCATCTATGGCAATAAAACATTCGCATTGTCTTTTATGTTTTCTCCTGGTATTGTTTTTAGATCGTGACGATTACGACCGTGAAGGTCGCAACCGCTATCCGGATGATGACGAAGATGAAAGATTTTCGACAACGTATCGCGAAAGAGATCGTCGCTATGATAATGAAAGGGATCGAGAACGCGATCACCGTGACCCGCGTCGCTATGACGACCGTGATCGCGCTTACAACCGCCAGGATTATGACGATGACCGTCGTAGCGGTTATGGACCTCCTGACAGAGACCGTGCCCGCGATTCTCGGCGACGCGATACCCGACGGTTCGTTCTTTTATTTTTTATTCTTGACGATTGGTTGAGCATTTTTTTGTTTCGTAAAATATCCCGTGGACAATTTCGTACCATTTCCCCGAACCATTTCTTAAGATACGAGCCAATTGCTTAATCCATTGTGTCGACTTTCGAGAGACAAATGCCCGTGGATTGAATAGCAATGGAACCGAAATCCAAAATTCAGTGGATTGGAAAAAGAAAAGTCATAAAACGAATGATTATTACGGCTTTAATGTTGGGTGTGTTTAGAAGGGAAATATTTTAAGGAAAAAAGAAACGACGGAAAGTTAAACCATCACGTCCGTAAGGTGCTTGGTTTTCTTGCACTCATTTTATTTTGAAAAATCCCATTCCCCTTCTGAGTTTCTTTGCATTGCACAACAGTTTCTGTTAATTTATTTAGTTATCATTTATTTTTAAATCCACCTCAAAATAAGAATGAAAATTAAAAATGGGGTGATGGCATGGTGAATGGTTTCCATTAATTGAATTGGATTTGGAAAAGTATATTTATTTGATTTTTTCGTTCTCGCCTATCGAAAAGAATTTTGTTGTTGGTTTTCGTTTATCTTTGCCCAGCCCCGAAATATTGTTTGTTTGGCCTGTTTTGTGCTGACTTGGTAGTTGCTTTAGGTCGGAATATTATTTGACGGAAGCCGAAATGTACGAGCGCTCAGGTGGTCGCAGGAGCTCACTCTACGAAGGTGACAACGATCCGGCTGGCGAATTCAATCGCTCAGCTTACGGGTTCAACACTTCCAGGTCGGTTTTTTCTTTTCGTGTGTGTGTGTGTGTGTGTGCGTGCGTGATGAAATGAAACCAAACGTTTAAAGCAAAACAAAACGTTGGGACGGTGGTCTTTTCACACCTGATTGATTGCCACAATTGCTTTGTTCGTTTTTGTCTTCTCTGTTCACGATATCCGTGCTGCCTTGCTTTGCTTTTTAACAAAGAGTTGATGCCAGTTTTAGTGCACGCCCGTTTTTTTTTTATGTTTCCGGGTAGTTTCTATGTTCCCTGACCCTCCCGTTCGAGCTCTCTTTCGCCCAACGTGCAATTTTATCAGCCGTGCTCCACATTTCGATAGGACACACTGTCGACTTTGAACTTGTTTCAATTTACAGTTCATTTCTCCATTTGAGTAGGGACGGCCGACGTCGTGATAACGACCGTTCGAGAATTGATGATCGCTACTATCAAAGCTCGAGAGATGTCAGTGCAAGGTAATTCATTTTCACGTCACACATATTCCAAAAGGGAGATGTTAATTGTGCCCATTTTTTTGTTTTCATACAGAGCTGGTGCTGATGTTTCGGAACGAGCCCATTCCGAACGTGATTATCGCCATTCTGTTTCATCGGCCTCTGCCGGAAGACGCCGAGATCCACGTGATCTCTATTATCAACAGGATCCGCGTTATTACGGCTATGCCGCTCGCGATGCGGCTTACGATCCGTACCGCACTGGTGGATACCACCATTCGGCCGCCGCAGCCGCCGCCGCAGCCGCCGCCTACAATCAGCAGATGATGAACTACAACCAACAAATTAACCACGCCCTGAAATATAACTACGCGTTGTTCGAGGAGTTGCGTTTAAAAAATCCAGCCGCTTACAGCGAGTGGTACCGCAGCAACTATGCCCAGCGTTACACACCGACAGTCGTGACGGGCGGCACTGTCACGGCCCTAGGAAGTATCGCCGCTTCCGAGGCGGATCGAGCTAGCGTCCATTCGGGACGCAGCTCTGTCAATGAGGACCATCCTTCGATGTTGCCTAACCACTCTATCTCACAGCAGCTGATACGCGGTTCGACCACGGGGCTGGATCAGTCTCACGCTTATGATTATAGTCTTTATCAAGTACGTAGCAACCCTTTCGATCACTGCCATGGAATTTCCTGTAATAATTGATGGGTGGGTGTCATATCGTTGAAGGATGAAGATAATCTCCCGCTGACCACACAGATTCGGCCAACGCAGGACATGACACCTCATAAGTTTTCCTGCCCACACGTCATCGCCCGCTTCTCGCCAGGAGGTGTTCTCTTGCGTGTTTTACCCAACAGCCCCAAAGATGGCGTGGCGGCTCACATTGAACTTCACGATTTGAATGCCCTACTTGGCGATCTGCCCGCAGCTCAAGAAATGAAATTCTTTCCCGGTACATTTCCATTTATTTGTTTATTTTAAGTAGAGAAATTTTTGAAATCGAAAATTCATGTGTTTGTGCGAAACAGGGCCTTTGGTACCGGGCCAGACCCATAAACAGCAAGTGGCCGTCTTTTGCCAGCAAAAGATCCGCAGGGCGACGGAAGATGCCAACCAGTTGGTCGATCGACAATCGTACATTCTCTTGTGGGAGCTTTTGTTGCTCCTCCTCAGGCAGAATGGAACGATCGTCGGTACCGATATTGCTGAACTCCTCTTGAAGGATCACGAAATCCTCAAAGAGCCCATTGTTCAGGTAAAGAGGGTGTTCTTTGATCGATCGATGTACGTAGATGCAATATTTTTCCATGTTCATTTGATAGGAAGTGCCGGAAAGCGGCACGGAGGTGGCAATGGTGGCGGCAGATAGGACCCTCGTTTCGCGCCAAACGGAAGCGTCGGTGACGAAAAAGTTTCGTGAGTTGCTTCTGTTTGGTAACAAGAAAGAGGCTCTTGAATGGGCCATGACGCAGGGCCTGTGGGGTCACGCCCTCTTCTTGGCCTCAAAGATGGATCAAAGGACTTATTCGAGCGTCATGATTCGTTTTGCTAATGGATTGGCATTGACGGATCCACTCCAAACTCTTTATCAGCTCATGTCAGGTTGGACTATACGCCCTTTAAAAACATAATTCTTTCAAAACGTCGTTAAACGCAATCGACGACGTGTTTAGGTCGGCAGCCGACGGCAGTGACGAGCTGTGGCGATGACAAATGGGGTGACTGGCGTCCTCATCTAGCGATGATCCTTTCCAATTCGACATCCAAGTCGGGCAGCAATTCGTCTGAATTAGACAAGAAATCGATTGTGACGTTGGGTGACACGCTCTCGGCTCGCGGTTTCCTATTGGCTGCCCATTTTTGCTACTTGGTGGCCCAAGTTGAGTTTGGGAATTATTCAAACAAGGCGTCCAAGTTGGTTTTACTCTCTTCATCCAGCTCGTTGTCCTTTGACGGCTTTGCGACTAACGAAGCGATTCAGTGCACCGAGGTCTACGAATACGCTCGTCAGCTGGCTGCTCCGGAATTTACGATACCGTCCTTCCAATCGTACAAGTTTCTTTACGCCACTCGGCTGGCCGAGCATGGCCGGCCTGTTGAAGCCTTGCAATACTGTGAGGCTGTTGGCAACGTTCTAGTTAAATATGCGTCCACCTACTCACCGTCTCTCATCGACCAAGTCTATCAGCTCGGCTCGATGCTTAAATACAGCGACCCGCAATTTCTAACGGAGAATGACGGCACTTCATTAGGCGATCCATCTTGGCTGACGGCTTTGGAAGCGGCCGCCAAGACAGCCCAAGCCGATTATTCACCCACGATTAGCGGTGAAAAGTTGACTCCAGAGCAGCAAACGACTGAACCAGAGTCCCTTCCACCTAGTACCGATTATTCGTCCTATCAACAGCAGCCAAATGGGCCACAGTACGGTGAACAACAACAGAATACCCAGCAGCAGCAGCAGCAGCAGCCACAGCAGCAATTCTACCAGCCAACAAATGCGCAGCAGCCGGCTTACTATGATCAGCAGTCCGGTGGACAGCAACAACAACAACAACAACAGAATTATAGCGAAGACAGCAGTGTCCATCAACAGCAGCAGCAACAAGCAAACGAACAGCAGAGCAATCCGTACTCGTCTATGACCGGACAGGATTTGAATTCTTACGGCTCGTCTCAGTATAATCCCAGCTACAGTTGGCAGCAGCCTCAACAACAACAACAACAACAGCCGTGGAGTTACGGAGAAACGAGTGCAGCCAATGGAGCGCCTCAAACGGATTACTGGAACCCATCAAGTAACAATTTGGTGAGTGAATCTTCCGGATGTCTGTCCTTCTTTTTAGTCGGCCACGGCTTTTTCGCAATTTCCAGGTCGACCAGGGAAAGATCTGTGGAACAAGTTTTTTTCTTTTCTCGCATTTTGTCTGTGTGTGTATGTGTTGGATTTAACATTCGAAAGAGGGGGGTTGATATTTGAATGCAGAAGGATTCAAATCGGAGTGTTGCGGTGAAATCTGTTCGACGACAAGAGTCGAGAGATTCGGCTCATTCCGACGATGAGCACGAGGATCAAATTGATGAGACGGTGGAAAAACCAGTGGATCCGATGGCGACAGCTAAACGAGTCGTTTTCGGCGGGACTTATCCCATCGACCGACCGCTAACGCTTAAGTTTGGCGCCGCCGGAGCCGCTTCGTCTCGCCGACAACAGATGAATTTAACTCTCAAGACGCCGCGCACGTTCGCCATTGACGAACCCATCCGAGAAGATAATTCGGTCGAGGTCAGGAGCGTTCGGTCGATTGCCGATCGACTCACTTTTGACTTATCAGCATCCAATCTCGTCGTTTCCTTTTTATTTTCACATTTTCAACATTCCGCAACTAGTTGATCTTTGATTTCCTCTTTTTCTGTTCGAGCTCGTTCGGTTAATCTATTATTTTCATCGACCATTGTAGGTAGTAGCAAGTAATCTGATCTGTTGTTGTTGTTGTTGTGTGTGAATCCGAGTCGATATCTATATAGGGCTTGAATGCCGTTTTTTTTTTTTTCTTTTTTCCCTATCGCTTTTCTATTTTCTTTTCTTTTGAATTGTATTTTTGGTTTTGGTATGTTGCGATGCTATCGTCCACACACAACAAAAAGGAGCGACAACCGATGGGCGGAAAAAAAACAAAACAACAACAGAGGAATGAATAACCCTCCGTAACGGAGTTCTACCACTTGAATAGAGATATTTCTTCTACTACTATATTTATTTGTGGGTTCGAACATGGTGCGTACACACACACAGGGCAACATGGTTTGATGCTGACATTTTTTGACACAGCTTTTTATTCTTAGCCCGATGGCGATCACCGTGACAACACTCCCACCCGTCGTCTTCTTCTGTCGAAATCAAAGAGAGAAAATGCGTTTTCTGACATTTTTTTTTTTCTACTTTTCTTTTCTGATAAAAGAAAAGAAATCGAGTCGAAAAAGGACGAGAAAAAGATCTAGAAAAGTTTTGAATGTCAGCTCGTTTCCATAGCGTCCATGGATTGTTATGGTGATTACAATCCGAGTCCCGAAAGGTCGCGATGATTTGGATGATAAAGTTCTCTCTTTTTCGTTCTCTCCCCCGTTTTGTCAGAATGCGTATGAGAGGAACCCAAAAAAGAATTGTTTTTTTTTTTGACGAAAACTTATTTGTCTTTCTTTTACTCTTTAGAGAGAAAAAAGAACGTGGACAAGTAACGAAAAGTTTGATGGTCAAGTAGACCGCGAAAATGTGGACGGTTGCCAACCGTAATAATTGGCTGTATTTTCTTCTTTTTGTTTGCTTACGTCGTTAACGCTCCGCCTGTTTTATACTTTATTACTCGATCCCATTATTTTTCTCTTTATTCTTCTTAATATCAAGTAGTTTTGTGCTAGATTGCATACGGCTTTTATTTTTTCCTTTCTTCAAAAATTCCGCATCTGTTGCCGCTTTTGTTTGACATTCGTTTATCGTGTTTTGACACAAAGATTTTTTTTAATTTTTTTAAGTTGATATTAAGTCAACTAATTTTCTTTTTCTTTTTAAATTGTTTTCGAAACCTTTTTTAATTTATTCAATTTTTTTTAATTTTTACGTTTGTGTCACTAAATGGTGTTGCAGAGCGTGACGTCAGCTGATGAAGACGCCGGACCTAGTTCGTTCACAGATCCGTCTTATTTCAATCCGTCGGCGTCTTCTTCTCTGGGACCATCGGCAGATTCAAAACACACCGCGGACGACAAGCAGAGTGGCAAACAGGAGGGCGGCCAAAGTAATAACAGCAGTAAAGCTGCAGCAGCCGCTAGGGCTCAACAGGCCGGAAGCGGAGGCAGCTGGTTGGGTGGATTCTTCAGCAAGTTTAAACCCAAGACCCAAATGAAATTGCCCGACGATAAGAACCCGACCGTACGTGCATAATAATACTTGTATTAAAAACAAAAACGAGTTGGGTTTGACGTTCGTGTTCTTTCCCCGTGTGTCACGTTCGAGCAGATCGTTTGGGATCCGAAGAAGAATCAGTGGGTCGACACGGGCAAGGATAGCGAGGATGAAGCAGCCACTTTAGCACCTCCCCCGAAAGATGCCAGTTTCCAGTCGTTGCCACCCATGCCAATGACGCCGGCATTTTCTTCGCCCGCTCCGTCCTCTTTCACCGCAGCTCCTGCAGCCGCCAACAACAACAACAACGAAGGCAATAGATTTGGATTAAACAAAGGTAATTCGTTCTCGTTTTTTTTTGTTGTTTTTTTCTTGCCTAACATTTTAGATCATCTTTTAATTTTTGTGGCTTTGTTTTAACGTTAATAGGGCGAATAGGTCGAGCTGGAAGAAATGCTTACGTCAACCCGTCCAACATCAAAATCAGTGCGGTCAATAGCCCCTCGCCGTTGCTGGATCCATTTCCGGCTTCAACTCCATCGTTATCTGCCGCACCGCAGCAATTTTTCGTTCCGTCACCGGCCATGATAGATCCATCATCTGCACCAGTTGATTTTGTTTCATCACCCGCCCAACCCGACGGTCCGACCACCGCCACGCAAGGGCAGGCCGATTCCGGTGAACGATTCCTGTACAATCCGACCCAGTTGGTTCCACCGGCGGCTGTTGCTAGTGGAAGGCCTGGCCTTGCCAGTCGAGGACGATATCCGCGCTGAAAACGCGAAAGACCTTACAAAAACTAATTTGACGAGTTTGAAATAGAAGAAAATGAGGACGTATCCCACAACAACAAAAAAATAATACTTTAGATTTAAATGTTCATTCAGCAAATGAGTAGAATTAAAAAATGTCGACGTGAGCATCATCTCTCATCGGCCCGGACGTGTTTCCCTTACATTTTTTTTTTTGTTCCAAGTTACCTTTTGTTTGTTTTGTTTCCTTTTATTTTCTTCCTTTTTCACGTGGTGAAGGGCCGAACATTTCGCCGAGGGTCGACAGACTTCTCTTTTTGTAAAATTCTTTTTCCACTTCTTTCCTTCCAGTTTTTTTTTTCTGTGGTTCTCTGGTTTGCAATAGAACATCCGTTTATTATGTATTGATCATGGGTTCCCCCGCCTATCCCCCCTCACCACTCCCGATGCGTTACCGCGCCCAAACGGGTTGGATTCTTCTCTCTCCATTTCTATATCGGGTGGGAATTGAAAATCGTGACGCGCATTGGAAATTTCTTCTTCTTTTATTACTTTTTTTTTTGTCTTTGGCGGAGGGATGATACTTTATTTGTGTCAGATGAAAACAACAAAACATACAACTTGAATTCTTTATTTTTCCTTATATATTTGTGTATAATTTTTTTTTTCCCCAATAATTTCATTTTTTTTTTTATTCTATCTGTTTTGTCCAATGTCCACACTATTATTATTCTCTTCCCCGTTTGGTGATAGACTGATGAAATAAAATCCACACAAGCGATCCCATATCAGTCAATGGTAATCGTGTCCTTGAGGTATGATGATGTAAAGGGCAAACCAAACAGGTGCTGGTGGAATTTGACTGAAACGAAATGTAAAGAGGACTCCCACAATCTAGTGGTCGTAAAGACAAGGCAACAGATAGCGAAATAAACGGAAATATATTTACAGGGTCCACCAGGTAGAGAGGAGCGACTGAAACAACCGTGTCGAATTATTTTTATGATGGTCACTTTTGGTAGACTCAACAGTCAGCGGGATTACGATTACCTGTTAAGCACGTAAGACAATGTACCTGTCAGTGTACACAATTTTTTATCTCTGCGGATCCGTTGGATTTATGAGTTCTTATCTCTTTTTACACGCTCAACCAATGCAAAGTTAAAATCAATAGGACATTGTTCAAACTACATGATTCTTGGTTTTCGTTTACAACTGAGCACGTTGACAATGTTGTGTGTGAAAATGCGGTTGACAGAACTAGGAAATGATGGTCTGTCTACGAATGACCGAAATTATTTCGTTTTTTTTTTATTGTCGCCCTTGTATTCGTTTTTCGCTTGAAACTACACCGGAAATCGCTTAGGCAATAATGATAAAAATTCTCTTGACAAAATCGTGCAACGTCGTACAATTTTTCCTAGTCAATAATTTTACATTTCTTTTTTTTTTTAAGTCCTGGGTAAGCTTAAAGCCGGGGTGTTTGTACTCTTGAGCTGGTATACCCGACAACCTTTTGCGTAGTTTTACGGTCATTAAAAGCTCAAAAAACTAGTTACTCGATTCTTTCGAAAGTAATGTTGAAACAACAAACTTTTTACGTGTACAGCATTGCCCATAATAGACACACGCTTTTATGTCGTCTGCTTTGACATGTGTCTTTTTACTAGCTAGAAGTGCGCCCAGTGCCATACTTGAATCGTTTTCCTTTTGAAGGCTCGAAAAAAACAAACAAAAAGAAATCGTTAACCAACAACAACAACAACACGCGAGAGAATCCGTATGCTCTTGTTCTTTATCTCTTCTCTCGTAAAATCAAATACCGAGGAATAAGCCAACGTCGGTGACGACTTGGGGAGACACTGGTTTTTGTTTTGTTTTAGTTGGCTAGAGGTATGCGTAAATCATTTCGAAACAGGATATGCCATAAGTTTCTTTTTTTCCTTTAGGTTGAGAAAAAAAAATGCAATTTTATTATTTTTGTTGTTGTTGTTATGTGTTGTTGGAATTCTCTCCCTTTTTGTCATCTCGAGTCTTGACGGCACCTGCGGCGGCGGTGACAACAAACAATTCACGTAAGAAAATTTTATTCTTTTTCTCCATTTGGAACCGTTTTGGTTAGTTTCTTTTTCTTTTTCTTTTTTTTTTTTTTTTTTGTTGTTGAAGAGAGTTGATTACATTATACTTCCAGACGTATTTAGTATTTTTGGCAGGTACAGAGGGGACAACAGGTAATAACGTTTCATCAACGTTTTTTCCCAAACAATGTGTAGCAAACACAGTTAATAGTTGATTAAATTTTAATCCTAATATTTTTGGCGCTATGTAAACACATAAATATGGTGTAGCATCAATTTATTTGACTAGAATGGATATTATTCTCGTGGTTGCATAACTCGAATTTTTCAGTGGCCTGAAAACGTGTCATTTTTTTGGAGGGGTAGGTAGGAAAAAAAAAACGTCCAAATATTAATTCCAGTTTCCGTTCTATTTTTGGAAATGCAAGAAAGATTTCGCTCGCGTGAGTGCGACGCATTTTCCCCTGCGATCCAACAAAAAATTGGGTGCAAACGGTGTGTAACGATATTGAAACTAGAAAAAAAAAAAAACACATTTCATAAATTATGATAATGATGACGATGTGTTTTTTTTTCCCATTGATTTACACGTGAACTGATGCCGTGTTTGTAGTACGTTCCGGGTCTTTTCTTTCAGATTTCGAGTACTTTCCTATTAGATGTGTGTGTGTGTGTGTTGTCCGTCTCCACGTATCGTTCACGCTTCACGAAAGCTTTTTTTAAAAGGAGAAAATTTCTCTTTGTTTATTCGTTAAATTGAGGTTTTCGCCCTCCACACAGTACAACAAAATGATACAATGGCGGTATCAAGGCCTATCATGTGCTATAAAAGTCATGTCGTTCATCATTTTCTGCGTGTTACGGGGCGTCGAATAACCTTAACATTTTTCGGTACAATTTTTTCTCATCGTAAGACGAAAACGGAATTTGCGCTGATAACAGGAATCGTTGGTTTGAATTGACCATTTTTCTCTAGTACAAAACGCACGAAAGACAAGTGTAAAAATTGCGCTGCAATTAGTTTTTCTTGTTTGAAATTTCGAGGTATTTTTTCATCTGTGAAAATGCGACATTGTTCGAAAACTGATGGGCATGAAATAAATTTTAATTGGGCTTCCGTCCTACCTTTCTTTCGTTGGGGGAGGGTGTTTCCGTGTGTACCGTTGGATATATTTAAAGAGATCCTCAATTTGTCTTTTTTTTTTATGACAAAGATGGTCAATGTTTACAATTGTGGTTGGTTGCAGATGGTCTATAGTTTCTTCTCTTTTTTATGGAGGTGTGAAAAAGCAGATAAAGTCATCATCGTCATTACTACTATCAGCCGTCCTAGTTTCCAACGCTGATTGACGCCGAATATTCAAGAGGGCAATATTTAACAACAACAATAACAAAAAAAAAGGACATAAAAATGAGTTTGAATTTCAAAACCATGAAAACAGGGGTGGGCACTTAACTATTTTTACGATCCTCTTTCCTTCCTCCGCTTTTTGTTTGTGTCGTACGCACACAACATTTTGGGGAGGATATTTTGAAAAGCGCGCGCTGTGTATTACTGTAGCAAGTGTGTTTACACCGACAGGAGGAGTTATGGTCTGTTGGATTGTTCGTCCATTACGGGCCATGACAACACCAAAATTCTCGTCTTCCGTTTCCCTTCACATCATTTTTTTTTCCACAGTCATTTGTGATTCACTTAGAGTTTTGTAACAATTCAGGGAAAACTTTAATGAAAATATTTTAAGTGATCCGACAGCGTTGCAGTAAATGAATAATGGAACGACGATACGGGCGGAATCGGGTCTAATGAGAAGAATTTCCATTTTATTTCGAAAAAAAAGACAGAAAAAAACAACAACTAAAATTTGAATTTTGTTGTTGTACGTTTTTTTATGAGATATCCTATGGTAAGCCGCAGATGGCGTCGCATTTGGTTGTAACTTTTTAGATATTGGTGTGCGTGTGTCAAACCAAACAGCTGTCGTACGTCTTTCATGGCGTCCCTCCTCCTTCTTCTTTTCCAACTATTTCCGGTCCACATGGCCCCCTCCTCTTCTGACATTTTTTTTTTTTTCAAAGACGAAAATTGTATTTTCTCTCAGTCATCTCTCAAAAACGATCGCCTAGAGGCTCAAGAAAAGATGGCCGTTCCATCTTCTTCCCCCTCTCTGTGTAGGCACCTCATTCCTATCTCATGTTTTAATGGCTTTTGGACGACTCCACCCGAGAACTCTCATCCTCCTTCCTCCAGTCCTTTCATGCGTAGAAAAGAAAAAGGTATAGAAATTCTACACACACACAAAAAGGCTTTGAGATTCCAGTGTGATCATGCCTATACTTGTGACGAAGATTAGAGAGAGAAAGAGAGAGAGATTCACTAGGGTATTTGAAAGGAGGTGTACCAATTCAAAGAAGAAGAAAACTCCCGAAAAGTCATGAACGTAATGGTTAGACAAGGCTTCGTTCGTTTCGTTCTAGAATGTAGAGAACGAAGCGTTTGGGAAAGGTACAACTGTGATGAATACGAAGAGAAAGAGGGAAGAGAGAGAGAGGAAAACGACGCCGATTGGCTGGTGGCCGACGCCTTTCGTCATTCCTACCACTAGATGACAGCACAATCGTTGCCTTGGCCTTCTTTTGCCTTCTCGCCTGATGCCTATGTAGTTCCACCTCCACCATAACAGAGAAAAGAGTCGTCGCCCATTTAGTTGGTTGCTGTGTGCGTTTCGCGTCTCTTCCGTTTTTGTGTGTGGGGCCCATTTTCGTTTGACTCGAAAGTCATTCACATGCAGATTCGCCATTCTCGTGCATTCTCTCTCGAGTGTTTAGATGATTGTGCAACTTGTACACTGCTAATCCCGTTCACATACCAAACATCTCGTTTTTTTCAAAATATTCAAACCAAAATAACATCAGGGAAGCAAACTCGGCTGTTCTGAGTGCATGTGAGACTGCTGCGTTCTTTTTTTTCAAAGCCTAACCCGTGTGTGCGTCGTTGATGACGTCAGAATTTCTAGGCTTTGATCGACAGTGTTGTGAGTGAGGAAAAGAACACATCACTTTGTTTATTGTGGTACTGAGATTCCCTTTTTTTTTCATCGACAAGACATTAAAGAAAAAAGGAGGGAAAGCCTTGACGTTGGTGTTTTGTTGTTTGGCATCCGCGCGCGCGCGCCATTTTTCTTTTTGACAACAACAACGTAGTGAGTGAGCCTGTGGTGTATATCCAAGCCCCCCCCCGTCCCCCTCCTCCCAACAACAACAACCCCTCTACAATAGAGTGTTTCGAACAGTTTTCTTTTTGTTTTATTTTTCAGTCGTCCGAAATGGGTGCTTTATGGCCGCACGTTTCATCCGCCATTGTCCACTCGTTTGGATTCCAACGTACCATAGGATACAGAATTAGATAATTTCCGCCAAAAAAAAAGAAGCAAAAGAAAAGAAAAACAAGGTACGTGTTGTTCATTAATTTTTTTCCTTCTTCTCTATCCGCCGTGTGTGAACCTGACGTGAAAATTGAATCGTTTTCTAGATGCAATTTCCGCTTGAAATTGGCCCAATGGACTATGTGTGTGGTCTCGCTCTTATTTTTTCTCTCGTTTCTTTTTCCGTACATGTGTTGGGTTGTAGAACTCCACGATGATGAATGGGTTCTCTTTTTCTTTATATACACATAAATGAAGATATGCCTTTATCACATTCTCTATCTGAGCCTTGAAAAGAAGAATTGAAACCGCAATGACGTACGTTATGGCGTTTGTTGAATCGAGACATTTTTATTTATTATTATTATTTTTTTGTGGGTGGAAATATGTGACCATCTCGTTACACACACCCTTGTGGAAACCGATTCAATCATTTGTCATTCGACGTCGATCGAGCCCCTCCCCCTTCCCCTAAAAGAAGTGATCGTTGATAGTGTACGTTATAGTAGCGGTGGGATTATCTTTCATTGACAAATTTTCAACTGATAAGAAAGAAAAAAATACCCTACATGCATATTTTTGAGAAAGAAATGTGACAGTCACGTGATCGGCTCGTACGAATGTCGGTCATGGAATGCATCGAAGATGAGTAGGTTGGTTTGAACGGGGGAGGAGTCCTATTTAAAAGCATTCCGAAATAATCCAATTATTTTTCAAATGCAAAAATGAAAACAGAAATCATACAATTATTTAAATGGAGGGGGGGAGTGAGCATCCGATGTCCTAATTGTAAAAAACAAATTGAATTCCTCTCACTTTAACATTAATCAGATTTCGTTGTCTTTTTTATTCTTTCAGAGAAAACAAATCTTGTGAGGTAATCAGTAGACATGAACGTCATTTTTTGCGTGAAAATCACATATCAACAAACTTGAAAAGATAGCCATTAAAGAGCCTCTCTGCTGGTGGGAATGTAGCAATTCTAGTAGAATTTAAACCCTTCTTTTTTTTTTTTTTTTTTTTTTTTGAGCGTTCCGAAAACGGGAAACCAGTCCGCCGGCCATCTGTTGGTTAATCTCTTTTCCCTTTAAATTGAAGACTCAGATTTTTCTGTGTGTGTTTAATTTTCACACACACCGGCGCGTCTCATCAAAGAGCGCACAGTTAATAATAACGGAGTGTTAAAAGAAAAGAAATCTACTTCTTTATTGCCAACTTAATGAAAAAAAGAGAGGAGTTTGACACTGACTCGTCAAACAAAATTTTTTTACTCACAAGAAAAATGAGGAAAGGATGTCCGGTTTCCCACCGCTGAGTTTTTCATTGAAATTCACAATTTACTGTAATACCTTTTCACAAAAAAAATGAATTCATTCATTTAAAACGTAAAAAAAAAGTTTGAATTCATTCAGAAATTTTTACAAGGACAGACCTTTCGTAATTCTTGTGAAGCAATCAAGACTAATAATCGATAGATAGCAGGTACGGATTTTTCATTGATTACTCCGGTTGGCACAAAGGTGAGTTCACACAGAATGAGCACGTTCATTGAGCGTTTGATAAGAGAACGGGATATTAAGTGTAGGCGGTCCAAAACTGCACCAGAAATGTTTTATGTTTCCTATTTGACGTGGGAAATTGTTTCGAATTATCCATCAGATAAAGCCCCTTCTTTTTTTCACTTGATACACATGTGCCCTTTGAAATGAAAGACTAATGAGTCTACAAGAAATGAAATAACAGGTGGATGGTTAGATGTTAAGACCTAATAGTAAGAAGCAGTTAATAGTTTTGGTCGAGTACTTGTCTAGTGCGGATCTTTCTTTTTTTTTTTTTTTTTCATAAGAGGAATGGATTACGAATGGTTACACACTCGAGAGAAGAGTTGTCTGTTAACCAACACACGACAGGTTGTTTGTTGTTCGGAGGGGGGATAACAATCGAGGCCAACAACATTTCCTGTCGTCATTTGATGGATGCCAACCGAGTTCTCACCTGGAATTTTTCTTCTTCTTCATTGCATGGCGTCAGCTGCCCCTTTCTATTTTGTTTAGATTGGATTCTCATTTTTTTTTCTTTCTTCAACGTTTTAAAATGTTTTTTTTTTTTTCTTTTTATTTCGTGTACAACAGGTTTTTCTTTCTTTTTTTTTTCGCCCTCTGGTTTGTTTGTGCGCTTGGAGATTGCAGTGAAGCAGAAGGCAAACAAAACGAGCCAGAAAAGTGGTTGAGGAAAAGAAACCGAAGAAGAAGAAGAAAATGGTGATGGCACGCATAGTTGGCCGCTGTTGCCTTTTGGCGTTGGTTGCCGCCATCGTGATGAGTTGCTGGACGACATCCACGGCCAGTCCCGTGGCCCGCACCGATGCCTTCGGTAAAAAAAAAATTATTATTCACATATTATTTTTTTCTTTCTAAAAAGTCGTAAACGAGTCCATTTTTTTTTTCAAGAATGTTTTACGGCCACTCCCTCTCCCCCCTTTTATTTCTTTCCCGAGTCCGTCCCAGATCTGCCATGTTACAGAATTGTGGATTTTCTTCTTGACTGACCGCCGTTTATTCAATGACAAACGGGGGTCACTATTTATTTATTTTTTTTTTTTTTACGGTTTGTTCTCAACGAGAAAACATGTATATTGATGCCCGTGTTTTGTTTGCTGAAGCCGCGGTAAACTGGCACGTTATGTGTTACTAACAAACACGCTGAATAAGGTATTTTTTTGTGTGTGACGAAACCCAATAGCTTTTGCAAATATTTGAAGTTGCAGGAGAGGTTTTTCTTTTGGTTTCCATTTCCCAGGTGTATTTACCTGGTTCGTTGAGACCAGGGACTTTGAATGTTTGACCATTTGAGGTGAATCAGCCTTTTTTGTATTTTTCATTCTGTTAAAAACAAAAGCTGGCGGGCGAAACAAAAAAATCTACATCCATGGCGTCATTCCAACAGTATGGACCAGTCCAATTGTCAATAATTTTAAAAGACAAATCGAATGAGGAAAAACAAAACACATAGATTTTTTTTTTTTATCTGACGAGGAGGGTCGCATGGATATTTAATCCGTTTTTGGTAATGGGATAGGATTGAGTGCCGCCCCCGTGACCCATTACATGACGTCAGGACTTTGGCACTGAGCTTTATGTGTTTTTATTTTGAAAAAAAAACGGGGCAACAAACAAAACACCGATTCACTTGATCTATTGTACATGACGAAGCGTTGCTTGATGGAGAGAAGAGAAGAGAAAACGGGGGGGAACTAACTCACATGTGTTTTCCAATTCGTTTTGTTATTGGTCTGGTTAGTTGACGTCATCGATTCATCATGTAAAAATAAGGGCGGAGTTCAGGAACGTAGTCTTTAAAGGGACGCCCTCTTTGATGTTTTAATAATTGACGCGTTGTATTTGAACGAAAATCGTTCATGGACCACCGAGCAGCTCCATCCGCCATTTTTTTTTAAAAGTATTTGTCGATGAGAAACTAGTAGGGAAACGCTTATCAAAATCTGTTGCATGACCGGGTCATCAAAAGAGAAAAAAAAAAACCTTCCGGATTCCGAGGTCATTTTTCTCGCTTGAGTGAAAGAATCGTATTCAAATTGGCGAAAAGGTGTTGGATGTGATGGACGGCCAAGCGAAAGAAAAAAGAAAGGGCAAACAAAGAGAAAATGTAACCCACATTTTCACTTCGATGCAAAGTTTTCGTGAAAGGTTTCGCCAGTTGGGTTTCTACATCCGCATGGAAGCCAAATAAGGAGGAATGAAGCACTGAGAAGTCGACCCCTTCTCTCTCTCTCTCTCTCTCTCAAAGACAACAGTTTCTTTTTCTTTGAATGTGTTTCACATTTTTCTCTTTACTCTAAACTTCCCCCTTTTTTTTTTTCTTCTTTCACGGGGTTTGGGTGGGATATTATTATTTTAAAATGAAAGTAAAGAAGCTCTATAACAAACGCCACGGGCCATGTTTGTGTTCATTTTTTTTTTGTGCGCATAACAGCCAAACAAAAACAAAAAATGAAATTCCAGAGATGCGAAACGCTACGTGAATGTTATTATTTTAAGGTAGTAGCCACCGACTGCTGTTTGAAATGGTCGTAAGCTGGGGGAAAAATGCGCTTAAGAACGACTTGTAGGGATTAAAAAAAAAAACTATTTACTCCACTGTTGTTGTTGTTGACGCTTGAGGGCGCATTCTAGTTGTTGTTTTTTTTTTCTTCATTCACGCCCGAACGAATTACGTTGCGTGTCTGATGGCCGAAAAACAAAAATATGCGTTTCGTGTTGCGCGCGCTCTTTGCAAACGTCAGATATTAAAAGGAATTATTAAGAAAAAATAAAATAAAAACAACAACGGAAAGCTGGTGCGTGTTGTTCTTTAAAAAAAAAAAGTACCCGGTGACTCATCAAATGATGGAATGAATACAGAAGAAAAGATGACAGCGATAAGCGGGAGGGGGGTAGAGAGAGGACTGAATGAATACCAAAGAAGGTGAGAATATCGTTGGCAGTAAATAAAAGCAGAAAATGTGACAAGTCTGAAAGAGTTGAACGAGTCCGTCCCTTTTTCTCGCTTATGTTTTTTTCTCCCCGTCAGTTTTGAACTCTACGACCGGTTAATGTTAAAACGTCCGATTTGGAAATGCTTCTTTTGCTGTAAGATGACCTCCCCGAGATTCATAAAAAAAAAAATGGAGAAGAAATCGGCAGTCGCATTCCTTTGCCCGCTGTATTGTCAGCATAGCCGAATTACATGGACCCAGTCATTTTTGTTTTTGTGGGGAAAAAAAAGAAAGATGTTGGTCACGCCCATTCCCGAGCGGATCGATTGCACGACCGTTAAAAATGGAATCTGCCTAGCGGTCAGACCTTCTTAACCTCCACCCTATTCTAGCCGGACATTAATAATAACTAGCTGAACTAACCCACCGTCAGATCAATAGTAGTTTGTTTTTGTTTTTTCCCCCCAAAAGATTGCGCCTATCGAACGAGAAAAATGAAATGAAGACGACAAGTGCGTCGCGGCAACCTTGCTGTGACGTCAATAGAGAAATCGGCTTTGATGGGAGGAGCTTAGCGTATTGAATCATGTGTGTGAACGCGCCTACGGCGCTGGCCACGTTCCGCATTTACAACTCTTGACGGGAAAGGAGAGGAAGAAGAAGGGAAAAAAAAAAAATCAAATATTTTCTTGTTTCCTTTGCACCAATCATCGAGTTGAGTTGCCATTCACTGGAAACTCTCCAGTGTCTTCTTCTTTTAAAACAAATTTCTTGGTAGCGAAGGAGGAGGAGTTTTCGCTCGAATAGCTGGCGCCCGGAAGTGATGGAAGAAGGCTACCACTACCGATGTGTAATAGTAGACGCATCCGGTCGCCACACACACACACACACACACCAATTTTTCACTTATCTTTTTCTCTGGACCGTCGTCCGTCAATGGCCATTGGATTTTGGTTCAATCGAGAAAAACAGTTGGACGAAATGGATCCCTCGTTTTATTTTGGTTGTTTTGGGGAAAATGAAAACGAGTTGGCGCCAGATTCAATTCCCCATGCGTTTAGAAGCTATTTTTTGATTAACAATTTGGAAAATAGAAAACGAAAAAATCCAAAGTGTAACGCAGATGTTGTTTGGTTATTCACGCCCGAGGGGCACGCTGCGGGTCCCGTTAACCACCATCAACACACACACTACTTTCTGTGTATGATGCAATGTTTCAATTTGTTTTTGACGAAGCGAAACTTACCGAGCGATAATTATTTAACATGTTGTTTGGTTTTTTACGAAAACAATTGACGAACATTTCTGTTTTTGCTAATTTCGCTGAAATTTGATCTGAAACGGACCTTCCAAACATTTTAAATACCTAGTTGAAATGTTTTTGTTTGTTTTTTTCTTACATTCATTTGCAGCAACAAAAAGTTTTTTCCTCGTTTAAAGAAGAATAAAAAAAAAATGATAAACCGGTTCGATTTTGTGGTATCTGGTGATTGTTTCTTTACAAGGAAATCGCTAATGATTTGACATTTTTCTTGCGTAAACCCTTTTCTTTTTCCGAACCAAACCAGATCTGCGTTGATATTTTTTCGTGGAAATCTATTTCACTTGTTTGTTTTTTTTCGTATTCGCATCAGAGTTGGCTCCAATTATTCGTACTCGACATTTTTCGAAGCAAAGAATTAAAAAACAAAAAAAAAAAAAAAACGATGAATTCGGACGAAAAAAATTGTATAATGAGAATGTTGATTTATTTGCATTTCCTTCCCCGAAAAAAAAAATATATGTATATAAATGTAAATCATTATTATTTTCTCGGGAGCAGGAAGCGGTTAGATAACCTACTAGTGGGGTAGTCGAGCGTCAAGAAGAGAAGGGGGCAGGTTTAAATGTATAGAGAAAAGAAAGTAGGAAGCTGTCAGATATTTACCATTTCTCTTTCTGGTGTGTATATGCGCGCATCGGTTTGAAATGAATACCATTATTATATTAAATGTGTTGTATGTGTATTTTTTTTTCTTCTTTCTCGTCTATTACTATTTTTTTTTTCTCGGTCGGTCCTCACCCACCGCACACCGGGTACCACCTATGATTATGGTTATTACCGATGCGCGCAGCACACACTCGTCGTCATTAAACATGGAGGATTCCAACTTTAAAAGAAAAAAAGAAAGAACCAAACTTTTTTTTTTTTTTTGTTTTCGTCTTCCGCCCATGGACGCTTCTTCATTGGTTCTCACATGGTTCTATGTTTACCCTGTTTGGTGTTGTTGTTTGTTATGGGACAACCAGAATTTTACAAAAATCATTTTCTATTTTATATTTACAGTAGTGTTAGAAGAGAATGGGCCTCGTCAAAATGTGGTTTCTTCTCACGCCCGACTTCTCTCTTAAAAAAAAAATTATTCCTATGGATGATGACTGAATTGAAGTTGTTAATTTTAATTTGTTGGATTGTACCGACGTCCACTATAAGAATAACATAAAGAGAACAATAGTAACTAATGCAATGTTTTTCTTTTGAAAAAGGAGCTGGACCGGACTTGTGTGTCGTGCAAACGCCTCTAGTGACCCGCCATTTCCAGGCCTGGCGCCAGGCCGAGGAGGCCGTACCGACACGAGGCTGTTCGAACCGGTCAGGAATAGTCACCACTCACGAGGTAAAACAAAACATATGCACACACACAAATAAAAAAAAAAAAGAAAATTCATGGAACACAAAATTTTATTTTGAAAGATTTTTGTGTTTATTTTGAAGTCGTTATTGTCGTTATCTCATATTTTTTTGGATTGTTTCGGTTTTGGTTTAATGGATCTTCCGTGAAAAGTTCAATAAGGAAGAAGATAGTAGCGGTAAATTGTTGGTTAAAAGGATTGGTGGGTGGGGAGGGGGAGGGGAATGGGTGGTTTGTTTTTCGTCGACGTTCATTTCGAATGCTTGCCATAAGACATGAGACACACAAACGTCTGTCTCCATGTCTTGGTTTGTTTGATTGCTCAATTCCGGGGCCGTGTGTGTGTGTGTGTGTGTCGCGCTCGTATACGTATGGCGTCAGCTGTTTGAATTCTGGGAGGTCGCGCCTTAGTCGTTTGTATTTTATTTTTTTCTCGTTCCACGAACGTGCGCCGGCTTCACGTTAACAGATTAACACAACCTCGCCTTCGATCTTTCATAGAAAAAATTCTTTGAAAAGAAAAATTACACCACATTTTTTTGTTTCTTTTCTTTTTCAAGAGAATTGTTATCACCTTAGAAATGGGGGCGAAAAAAAGGGAGGTTTGGTCTGCCGTTTTCGTATTGATTATATACAATGTAACTTCTTTAAACAGTCACCCTTTTTTTTCAGTTTCGACATACACGTGAAGACGAAAGAGGCGGATGGGGAGGTCATGGAAACCTGTCGTTTGTCGATAATTACGTCTTAGGACAGCGAAATCTCGTTTGGGAATGTGTGTGTTTGAGGAAGCCAAATGATGTTGCCATGGCTTGGAAAATAATGAGATTGGCCAGCAGTAGTAGTAGTAGCAGTACTACTACTACTGCGTAGTTTTCCTGGAAAATAGTAATATATGGACTTGTCACCTTTTACCGTAATGATGCGGTTTGAGAAAGACACTATAATCGGCGAGGGGAAAAAGGAGGGAGTACGGGGCATCAATGTAATTAGATTTTTTTTTTTTCTTCTTGTTTTCAGGACATGGCTATAATGTTAACGGTAGTAGTAGTAGTAGTAGACGTAGTAGTAGTAGTGGTAAGATATGAATAGGAGTGTAAATAGTAATAATCTTCGGCGGTGAATCGTAGAAGCCAAACACATCACAAACGCCATCTAGTGCCAACTGGCAGCACTTCATGCTATGCTTCCCCCCTTCGCGCCCTCCATTTTCCCCACCGAAACAATCGACGTTTATAACAATTCAAATAAGAAAAGGTTTTATCGTAACGTGTCACATTCGCCGATTGCTTAAACAATAATAATAATAATAATTATTAAAAACAAAAAACATCTTGTGTAGGTCCACCTCATACGACTTGACGAATGCTGGAAACTCGGTTCTGTTGGAGGTGAACGGGACGGACAAGCCGGCCAATGCGCGCTTAGCCCTCATTCTCGATGCTGACACAAATGTGAAATGGACGGTTCGGCTCGTCGGCAGAAGCGTCGATTCTAACTCGCAAGAAAGCACAATAATTGTAAGTTGTGAATGAATCATAATGATTGCGTAATGCCTCATTAACGTTTTTTTGTTTGTTTGTCATGCACAGGTGACCGGTAATTCCGTGCTGGATCTGTCTGAATTGAAAGCAAGCGTTACCAACCGTCCGAAGGAGGGCCGGAATGCTCTGCTGCGTTTCATCGAACGCCGCTTCAAAGCTCTCCACTCGTTCAGTCAAGTGGATGCTGGTGGTAGTCAACTACGACTTCGTTTGACTCTGGCCGCCGGATCTGACGCCTCCCTGTGCGACTACGAGACAACCAATACAAGTCCCGTCTTGCAAGCAAGTCGAATGGAGCCACAATCGGTGGAAGGCTGTTTCCATACGGAACAAGCGGGCAGCTATCCAAAGTACGGTGACCCGTTAAAGTAGAATTTCCTTTTTTTTTTTTTGTGATGACTTTGCTTTGTTGTTGTTGTTGTTGCTGCTACAGTCGTCAGGAAGGCAGTGAGCCTTAATTTGTTTTTGCCTTTTTCCCCCCAACCAACAGGGACGTTCACGTGATTGATTTGGATAACGGCCAAGCAGAAGAGGCTAAGAATAAAAACAAGAGCAGCGTGCACATTCACTTAGCGGCTAGTGGATGGGCGGACGAGGAGATGACTCAGCCACGCAACGTGGCACTCGTTCTCAAATCGGTTCAACCTGTCCGTTGGACCATCTCGTCCGCTCCCGTCTTGTCCGGTTCGCTCCTAATCCTGGCAGAACACCAGGTGGATGTTGGCGGCCTTTCCGCCCGGCAACTGGCTGACGTGCGCAGCAATCAAAATCTACCCGAAGATTTCGCCCTTTTAATCGTGAAAGTGACGGCCGATCTCGGACCGCCCGTCTCCTATGTCAAAGCGCCGCTGGCCGCCAATAGCATCGAAATTGTTATTGGCAGAAAACAGCAGCAGCAACTCCGCCTTCCATCGTCGAGTAAGAGAATGTCGTCCATTTGTAGTTGTCGTTTCCCTCTCATCCGTCCGTCCTATCTTCTTCTTTCTTCTCGTCTCCCCTCATCAAGTCTCCCATCTTCACTTTTTTTTCCTATCTGCTCAATTCGCTGGAAAACAGCTGCTTCTCGTCCATCATGACGCCTGACAAGTCAGAGCTAATTAAAACGTCTTTCCTCCCCCCCCCTTCTTCCCTTCTCTCCTCTCCTCTGTGGGATGTGAAGGGAAAGATTGAATGCGCAGTTAAGAAAGAAAGAAAGAAAACATATTTTGAGTAACTCAAAAACTGAACGAATTTTCTTGTAATTAACGTGAATTTTTTGTTTCTTCATTTTTCATGGAATCCGCCCTGTTGTATTCCTGTCTTGAACTCACTGAAGATGTGGCCAAACAACAAGTCGAGAACCTAAACGGAGCAGCTAGCCACAGTTCGCCATCTACGGAGATGGCCTTACGTAGTTTGGGTCGCAGTGGCAGTGTAGGCTACAGCCAACAGAACACGCCCAATCGAGGTACATAAAAATGCAGTTTTATGGAGGATGTAACAAATAACAATTGAACATGAACAGCAATGATTCAGCCCACTTTTTTTTTTCGTTTTTTCGTTTGATGTGGCTGTACGATATCGAAATGTCCATTATTCGTTTGACGACGTTATCATGACCTTTTTTTTTTATCGTTGAAGGGCGGAGGGCGTTAGCTATAAAGTGGCCAGTGTTTTGTTTATTTTTTCAAATTATGCTAATGCACCGCTTAAATCGTGTTTTACCTACACCAACTGAAGCCCATTTTTGTTATTTTCAAATAGGTACCGGAACGCAGCGGAGTGTGGCCTGGACATTGCAACAGTCTGTACGGATCCAATGCGGATCGAATTATTTGACAGCCGCCCTGCCCAGGAACATGGCTGAAGCGTTGGGCGTTAACGGACTCTTTCTTAACGACCGTGGCTGCTCAGGGAAACGTAATGCGACCCATTGGATGGTCAGGACCCACGTCACGTCCTGTGGCAGCACGTCACGCATCGATGGAAAACTGACCACCTACTCGAATGCGGTAAAACTCAAAACTTTGCAGCACGTATCCGTTTACCCATTCCGTTCATGTAATTATTTGATTTGATTTTTTTTGCTCAACAGGTTCATATCCAATTGCGGGCTGTCCAGCCACAACAGAACGACGATGAAGATTTCGAAGGCTCTGGAGTGGATGGATATCCATCATCTGCTGCCCGTCAGGTGACCATTCCAATCCAGTGTCATTCAGAGCCCAATTTCCCTGTTGGATTCGGTGACAAGTTGGATGACGACAACGTCATGGTACTGATCTGAAAAATGTTGCATTTTGTGGAATCATTTGTTGATGATCTTTTTATGTTGAAATTTATTGCGTTTAAAAGGATACCGATGTGGATTTGCCAGTGGGCCAGACGGACCTTTACCATATGGAGATCCATCGCAACAAGGAGTGGACTGTTCCGGTTGTCACTGGACCTATGAATGAGGCCAGCAAAGCCGAAGTGGTCTTTGATGAAACCCTGCACGTCCGTACATGGATCGACGGAGGTACGTGCATCATAAAAAGCTACCATTTTTTACTTAATTATGTTTCAACCCCGTCACGTCTTTGATTGGCGTTCCAGTGTCTTACATTCAAATCGTGACGGAGAAATGCTGGGTGTCCAACAGCTCCGACAGTGAACAACCACCTCGGTTGATTCTCATCCGTAATACTTGCCCAGCCGATTTGTCTGTCCAAATGCGTCAAATTGAACGAGGTGACACGGATGGAGGTTTCAGTTTCCACGTAAGTTGGCAATCATTTTTTATGTGTTTTTTTGTACGAATGTTTAAAGCTTTGCATTTTGAAAAAAATAAATTAAAAATAAACAGGTTTCCAAGGATTACGCTGATTTAGGACAGCTTTACATTCACTGCAAATTGGGCCTTTGCTCGAACCAACCCAGCAAAGTGCAGGGCAACCTGAAAATGGTATAAATGGAACTTTTTGTTTTGTTTTTCCGATGATTATTTACTAAATTTATTTGGCTGCGTGTCCAGTGTATCGATCCATCCCAATACTGTAGCGGACGCCATGTATTAAAACCTTTTCTGGACGAATCAGTATCAACAGCGCAGCAAATCCTGGTCCGCGGACCTCTTCGTATGGTCGCCAAAGCCACTTTTGCGCAGCAGAACAGTACGTACACAAATGTCAAAAGAAATATAAGAAGCTGAGCCTTTTTCATGTGCCTCAATTGTTATGTGATTTTCTAATAAAAATTAGAAATCGGTGCGTCTGGAGACGTAACAACATCGCCCGGTTCGCTCGTCACGTCTGGTCAGAACAACGGAGTGGCCGGCACGCAGCAAGTGATTCTCGTGGGCGTTTCAACTGAAGTAACGGTGGGCATCGCCCTGGCCTCGTTTGTCATCGGAGTCGGATTGACTGCCATTCTGTGGTGCATCCACATGAGAACAGGTACACACAGATCTCAATTCACAGCTGACTAAATCAAGTTTTCTTTTCCCTTTTTTCTTTTTTTTTCTTTTGTATTTTCTATTATTTCTTGTGTAGCGAAGCTTAAAAAAAGACGATTGCTTTTTCTTGAACAACAGATCCGTATCGGCGAGTTATGAACCGGAAGACTCGGTCGAGTCGAAGTAACAACCGTTGCCAGGCGATCGGAGCCAAGTGTTCGCCCATGATTCGGCCCCGCTCTGGCGTGGACCATCATCGTACGTCGTTGCAACAGGTTCCAATTGGAACCCAGCAGCAACAGCAACAGCTGATTGCTGCCCAACCAGCCAGTGACTCGATGGACAAGCAACCGCAGCAATTGCAGCATCAATTCACGTACGATTATGACGTTTCATCGTCGCAGTCGAACAGTAGTGGGAGTCAGTGTAGTCGTGAGGATTCGTCCCCTACACCCAATTCGCAGACGCCCATGAATGTGACATCTGCTCGTTGAGTTGGTGTAGGAGGGAACCGTAAGGCTTGGCGTCGAAATCGCTATGCAAAAAGAGTCTCCCTCTTATCCTGAGATAAATCCGTAGCCGGAATTTTATTTTTATTTTTTTTTTATTCCGCTTAGTGGATTACTCTCTGCCACATACAACACACGCACCGTTCTCAGGGCTTTTTCCTCCATCCTTTATGCCGCCGTATTTTTTTTTTCCCCTTTTTTTTCTTCTTATCTTTACATACCTCCTCCGACGATCCCTCGTTCCCCACTTTTCAAACAAATAATCATTAATTATATATTCAAATATTTTTTCATGTCGTATTTGCGTGCGCGCCCTCCGATCCCATTCTACCTCCGATTGCACTCCATCGTCGACTGGTGTACAAAACAAACAGAAATTCACACAACACCTTAATCTCTCTTTCTCTCTCTCTCTTTATCTATACTCTCTGAAAGAACTCCTCGCTCACCACCTCAAACCGTTTATTATTTACTAGTTTCCTTATTGCTGTATTATCATTGCCTTTTTTGAATAAGGGGGGTCTATTTTTGTTTTGTTTTATTTTTTAATTCAGTAGCAGTTGTAGTTTTTGTTATCACAGTTCGTAACTACCTCTCTGTCCCACTATGGTCCCGCGCATCAAGACTCGTGACCTTCCATCATTCCGGTCGGGATTTTTTTCTCCTTTATTACTCGACCGTTTCGGCCTAAAACAAAACAACAACAAAAAAACAAACAAACAAATAATTCAAAAAAAAAAAAAAAAGCCTCGCGCTGGAACACTCGTCTCAGGAAGAACGTGATCCCGTTCACAATGTACAAAGTGATTCGGGTTCAAGCTCTAATTGCCCCCCCTCCCTTTTTTTTCCTCGCTGTTCAGTTCATTGCTGAATAATCTTTTTCATCATTTCTTAATTATTATTCAATCGCTCAGTATATAACAACCGCGCTGTCGTGGGTCTCCGAAATGAGTCGCTTATAGCAGAAGAGAAACGATGATCTTTAATCCTTTTTTTCATCCAATTATTGTTGATCTCTTCTCGTTAAAGTGGCACATCGATCAAATCTAGATTTAACCCAGTCTTTTTCTTTTTTTCATATCACAATTACCTACTCATTTCCCATTTTGCCCCACCAAGTTTTTTTTTTTTTTTTTATTTTTTGCCCGTCAATCACTGGTTCGCTTCTACTACCCTTCCGATATGACAACATTATTTTTCGCCGTATTTTTGATCGTTATTGAATGATTTCGTTTGCTTTCCTCTTTCAAAGAGAAATAGCGATTCGTCTTTGGCTTGTGGATGGGGATAATTGTCGACGTTTACCTGTTCTTTCTTTTGCGTGGATGCCATTTTTCATTGAGACGGGTTTTGAATCAGTACAAAAACAAGCAAACAACAGAATATTTCAATAGCAAACAGCAAATTCACTTGACATAAAGGAAATGCCCATTTTCCTTTTCGTTTACTTCTGTTTGTTTGTTTGATTTTTTACATTTGCAGCTTTTTTTTCTCTTTCTTCGTCGCTTTGGCTTGTGAGAGATCGAGTGTGAAACGAATTTTGATTAGAAACGCTCGGGTATGAATGAGAAAATAATTTTGTTTTGTTTCGATTGTTCGATGAGTTTGCTGACGATGCCAACATTTGCTCGTGTAAACAGGGTAGAAGAACTCATATTGGTGTGCGTGTGTGTCTCGCGATTCTCTTTTAGAATTGGATAGTGGAAATCCCCTCGCTGATTGACTAAATCAAAGAGAGAGTCTACATTTTTAAAAAAATTCCGACCAGGCTGTAAATTATATCCGCTATCCCTCCCTCCACTCCATTCAGTAGTTGATTTCTTTCGTCCTCATTCGATCGAGAAAGAAAAAGAAAAAGAAACACAACAAACAAAATCTTTTTGAGGGTCTCTTCATTTAACAGATGACGATATCGATCACAGTTTCTTTTCCTCGTCTCTAAAAAAAACGCAGCATTTCTTTTTTTCTTTTCTCCGTGTTTTTTTCTCGTCCAAACATTTTCCACGTGGACACTTAAATATCCTTACGATAGTTGGTCTTCTTCCCCGTTTTGGAGAGCTTCTCCCCGTTTCGATGAACCGTAAAAATCAAACATTGCGCTACGAATCAATTTTTGACATCCAACAAAAAGTACAACCCAAGGATGCATATTTATATATATATTTATATTTTGCAAATAATAAAAAAAAAAAATGGCAGCCTTTTTCTCAAAGGAAACAAAAATAAAAAATAAAAAATAAAATGTACTGCCGTCCAGGCCTCTGTCCGGCTCAACTAGAAACTGTCTCGGGCCTATTTTATACACGGAAAAGAAAATATATATATATACACATCCTGCTACTTCTAGAAAGTACCTTTTTTTTTAAATAAGGAAAAGAAAAAGAAAAAACTGCTTTTGTTTTTCTCTCTCTGCAATCTCCCCCCTCAGCTCCGCTTGCCTCTTAATTCTGTGCTGTAAGTAAAGTACATAGACACATCCATCAATAGATTAGACTCTTGCGTGTACCGTGTCACAAAACAAGACTACCACCCACCCACTCTCGCTCTCTCTGTTTTCGCTAGATCGTTTTCGTTTTTTTTATATATTTTCGGTTACCGAGTGAGCCTCACCCCCCGTCTTCTACGTCTCCATCTTTACGAGGAATTCTTTATTCTGTCTCCATTTTTTAAATTTTTTTTTGCGATTCTTTTCACTCGGAGAAATAATTTCTTTTTCTTTAATTCGAAATCCTTCATTTAACGTGAGTCCCGAAGGAAATAAACGATAAAAAGTTGGAGAGGAACATGAAATGTCTCTTCAGTGACGCTGACTTTCGACGTCAATGATGATGACCCTAGAGACGTTTTTCTTGGCTAGGACGACGTATGTCGAGAAAGACTTTTCAATCCCGTTTACTTTTTCCTACGTTTCGTTATCTTTCTTTGCCGAGCATCCCTCCAATTTTTCAGTCGCCTTCTCTTTCAAATATTAGATTTTTTTTTTTTTGTTCCTGTTCTTTAGTATTGTTTTGTTTTTTACTTCTCTCTTTTCTACCTCTTTCAAATATCTACCCAAGTGGATGCAGCGGACAGGGCCATCAGCCCGCCCCAGGAGTTTTCGCTTTTTTTTTTCTCCATTTTTGTTGGTTGATCTAAACAAAAAAAAATATGGGAATGAAACTACGTCTACCTCAATATCGTCGCATTCATCCTATTTATCGAAAAAAAAAAAAGAAACATTCAATTTCATCTTTTCCTTTTTTTCTTTTCTTTCGTTAGCCAAAAGTTATTTGTTTGTTTTGTTTTTTTTTCACAGAGAAGAAATAAGAATTAAAGTTTAGTGTTTTTTTTTAATTATTATTAAAAAGAACAAGCTGTTTCTTCGTCGTAGGGAGTCCCCCTTCTTTTCCCCCGAAGCTTCCAGTGGTGGGCAAAAGTAATTCTGTTTTTATTTTCTTCTTCTTCTTCTTCCTCTTCCATATTCATTTATCCAACTTTTCTCTCTTCATTTGAATAAGCAGGAAAAACAAAAGAAGAAACCTAACCCATATGCTTAAGTACCTCGAACATTTTTTATTTTTCGGTCTATATATTCCCCCCCGTTGGGCATAAATTAATAAATACGCGTAGTACAATAAGATTTCGTGCTTTCTGTCCGTTTAGTTTTTGTTTTGTTTTTTTTTCTTCTGCGTGAAAAGAAATGATTATTACCTCGTAAAAAGAAATGTTGTCGTATATTCGCAGTAGAAATAGATTCAATTAGTTTTTAGATGATTTATCGTTTAAAAAGAAAACGTCGATTCTACTAGAATAACCTCGTCTATGGGGGATAACAAAAATCTGTTTGTCCCGATTATTTATTGTTTTCTTGAACCTGTCACAATTTCTCACCTTTGAGCGCAATTTGTGCATTTATCGTTCCCATTATTTCGAATTAGAAAAACAAGAGAACCTACAAAAGGGTTTTTTTTTTACATCAAATTATTATTAATGTAATGCAGGTCGTCGTACACCTTACAGACACATCTACCTACCCTCATCCTATTTTGCTACTAATTGATTGCAACGCATCACATACGGGTTCTTTTTTACAATAGAGTAATAGCAATCAAGACATGTAATGTTTGTAAATCGTCAACGCGAATGAAAATTGTTGGATGAAAAATTTGTTTTCCCCGCGTATTATCGTTTCGTGCTTTTTTCCCCCGTTTCAAACAATCGCGGTTTGAATCAACGTATTAACTCCCATCTGTCCCTCGATTCAGTTCCGTCGAAAAACAAAATTTCCGACAAATAGTTTGGATCCGCTTTTTTTTCCTCTAGAGTTATATACCTCTGCTCATTTCCATATATTCAATTCGAAAAATAAATTTAAATAAAGAAAAAAGAGCACCACCTCCGCCATAAGAATTTATCTGACCTGACACTCTATCCTTCCATCGAGCGCGCGCGCATCCCATCACTAAAGCATTACCCCTCGTGTTGTGCAGTGTCTTTTTGCCCCTCCAATAAGTGGTCCGTGTTGTATTTCTTTCTTATGTGGTCCTCGATTTGTATCCTCCTTTCATTCATTATTCATCTTTCGAGAAACCTATCCGGATATAAGAAAACCAGTATGCTCCAACTTTGTTTAATGTTGTATGTCTTTTTTTTTTTTTTCCACTTTCTCCGCAACCTGATTACAATTTTCGAGAAAAACATTATTTTTTGCTTAGATATCGTAGAGGCCCTGTCTGCAAATCCCAATCTGTACGTGTAATAACCCAAAATCAACCTCTTATTACAAACAAAACACACAAAAAAAAAGAACAAAGAGGGAGATGACTTGTACAATTTGCAGTCGTTTAAGCCTATATACATCATGCAGTACAAATAAAAATACACTATATCTTTGTATTCGGAATATTTGATTGTGTCTTGTATTTTTCATTGGCAGGCCATCGTTTGTAATTGTTATTTGGAAGAAAACTGCTGTAGCATCGAGATCTTGGCTTTGCATGGCTGCCGGTACCTATACTGGAATAATACCAAGCAATAATATAATATTGGACAAAAGAGTACCTCTTAACGTGTTCTTCTCTATTCTGTGACACATCAAGAATGATTGAGAATAGTTCTTAATTTTGTTGAATTTTTTCACGTTTATAATGTGTTGAATAAGTTTTAGAGAGAAATTATCGAGTGGGAATGTCAGCAAGTTAGTTGAATTTCTTTGCTTGCTTAAAACGACGCACATCCCTCGTAGTATAATAATTCTTAGTTTTTATTAAGATTTAAATAGGAAAGAGTGGTTTTATTTTTTTGTATTGATCATATTTGTGGAAGTTATCCAATATAAAATACGCATTGATGGTCGAGGAGAGATAGTTCCCGAACACTGATAATGAGGGGCGAAGCTTTAAATAATCAGACATTCAAAACATTTGTATTTGCCAAAAATATACATATGTCTTTTCGAAATTTGACTGTGATGCCTGAGCTCTTTTCTGACCAATGATGTAATACTCCACAGCCCCTCCAGCAAAAATCGAGCCCGACTTTTAAGCCCAACTGTTTGTGTAAAATATCTGGCTTAAAAATTGACTTGAAATGCGAGCAAAACCAACCTGTTGTAACCAAATTAAAGGCTGATTTCCGGGATAAAATATTTGTTTTCTCGTCAATCGAGCTGTGTGTAAATAGGAACGAACGCGCTGCTGGCGCGCCAGCCAATATCATTGTTTTCTACTTTTACTAAAAAAACTACAAGTCCGTCTTAAAAATAAACTTTATTTTTGTGATTGTCGTTCAATTTTTGAATAAAAATAATGTGTTTTCAAGGAAATCTAAAATTTGTCCAAAAATGAAAAAGTGGGAAGGGTATAGCCTTCTCACTTTCGTCAAAATCTTCAAAAAACGACATCTCTTGGAATTCCACGAAAATCACAGGGCATAATCAAAATTAAACATTGATTTCGATTAAGTTAATAGTTTTCTCGATAAACCAGCCGTTTTTGTAATAAATGGAACGAACGCGCTGCTGTCGCATTTAGATTATCATCGGTTTTTCCATTTATTAAAAAAATTATAAGCCTAACGTAAAAATTAACTTGATTTTTGTGATTGTCTTTTAATTTTGAATAAATCTGTTTTGAATATAAAATTTATCCAAAAAGAAAAAGGAAAGCCCCCCCCCAAAATCCACAAAAATGCCAACTCTTGGAATTCAATAAAAATCACAGTTTTTACTCAAAATTCAACACTAATTTCGGCTGCCGTATTATTTTTCCCATTTATTATGCTGTTCCCTAAATAAAACGCAATAGTTCTAGGCTATTAGCGGTTGTAGCGCAATCACCTTTTAAATTGTAACTAAAAAACTAGAAGTCCCAATGTATTTATTCATGTATTTATTTAAATTACTTAGGTTAGAAAAAATTCGTCAATAAATGGGCGAAAAAGTCTGGCTTATTTTGTCGGGCTCAATTCACGATTAAGTCCGGTATAAAAATTCCATCTTGTAATATTTGACCTTAAATTTGATTAAACATAACCTGCTATAACCTAAATTAAACGCTGATTTCAGGAAATATGTCTGTTTTCTCGTCAAACCAGCCGTTTTTTAAATAAATAGAACCAACGACCTGCTGATGCGCCAGCATCTATCATCCATTTTCTCCCATTTATTTGAAAAACTATAAGCCCAATGTAAAAATAAACTAGATTTTTGTGATTTTCGTTCAATTTTGAATCAGAACCATGTATTTTAAATCAAATCTAAATTTAAGCCAAAAATGAAAAAGTGGGAAGGGTATAGCCTTCCCATTTTTGTCAAAATCTGCAAAACGGACATGTCTTGGAATTCCATAAAAACTCTATATTATACACAAAATTGAACGCTGATTTTGTCTATATTATTAGTTTTCTTGTCGGCTTAGTAATTTTTGAAATTTACCGAAGAAAAGTGCTTGGAAGTTTATCTCCGTTTTACTAAATTTCAAATTAGTCCTGCAAATAACCTTGTTTCATGATTCTCTTCATTTTGAATAAATCATGTCTTTTTTTTAAATTTAAAATTTAAAAAAAAAAAAAAAAAGGGCTATCCCCTTTTGTCAAAATCGGCCAAAAATGACAACTCTTGGAATTCGACAAAAATGACACAGTATAAATCAAAATTGAACGTTCATTCCGAAAAAAGCATTCGTTTTTGGGTCAAACTAGCCATTTTTAAAATAAACGGAAGAAAAATGCCTGTAGTAGTGCCCCAAATTCGTTTATCGTTTTTTACGTTTATTTCAAAAACTATAGGCTCAACATAAAAACAAACTTGATATTACAAAAATTTGGGCTCAAAAATTGAATTGGAATTCGAGTAAAGCTAACCTGCTATAACCAAAATTAAATCGTCAAAAACGAGTTCGAGAAAATCATTGGTTTGGCTCCTGGATATGGTATCACAGAATAAAAACCTGTGGACTTCCGACCGAATAAGGGACAATTTGAAGTTAAGTTAGGCGATGTACCGGGTCTAGGGTTTTCTTTTTTCTCCAAAAGGGTGGAAAAAAGGGGTAAGAAAAACTGAAATTCGGCAGCGCCGCAGTAATTTCGTTTCTTAGCCTTTGACTTTCTCTCGTTAAATCGTTAATTGTGCAGTTTCGCTCCAATTCTGTTAAGTGGTCGTCGAAGCAAGAACTGCTCAGTGACTGTGCAGGCACATACACTCGTAAAGCAGAATCAAACCTTTGCGAGAGAAGTTTGGGTCCGCTGTGCCGATGAAAAGAAAGAAAAAAATCGTTTGCGTGTATGTATTCTTGAATGTGCGCCAAATTATTTTGCTGGCTGGTTTCACGAGAGTTTCAAGAACCTTGAGTTTTGGGGACGCGATCGCAAAGTTCAAAATCATTTGGCTTGTCAGCCATAAATCATCACCCAAATTCATTGAATTTATTTTTAGTTTTCGCGGTATGCAATCATTCATATTTGCAGCGTTGTTAACAATCAACTATAATGCAAAACGCGAATTCAAGTAATGATTTAAACGTCATGAAGATTGCGACGTCCAGTTTTGTCGGTGCGGATGTTATTCTTATTGTTGTTACGTTCTTCTTTCGCATCACGTTCCACTGGCGTCCAGAAAAGAAAAAAATGTGTTTGTTATTGCATTTGATTGCCTATTTTTTTCGAATGATTGGCTTTTGGGAAATGGTGTCATCCGCTCGTTAGTAAGTGTGGCACATAAAGAACGCCAGCATCTTGTCGTCCTCACCAGACTTCGTGCAATTCCCGTCAGAAATCTACCCACCGACCCTTTTCATTTCCACTTGATCGAGTTTGCAAATAAAAGAAATGATTCACGTGGCAAGAAACTTGGCTTCTTTCACACCCTTTCTCTTATTAAATATCATTAGCAAGAAGCATCCGAACGTGTCGGTACGGTTCACCGGAAACTCTTTCGCTCACAAGCGGTGCATTTTCCGATGGCAAACGGAGCGTTAAAATTGCAATAACTTAAAACGAAAACGGTTGGCGGACCGGATGTCCTTTAATTTTGTAAGCAACGACAGTAACTTTACAGTAACAATTATTTACACCATTGATTACATTCTGAATAAATCAAATCGAAACCAGAAGAAAACTTCGTTGATATTCAAACGAAATATCACAGCAAAGTTCATGATGTACGCAAAATTAATCCATTTTTTGTTTAAAAAATCAATGGGAACGCTATGAAGTAGGCTTCCTAGGATACAGACGAAATGAGTCCCGTGATTCGTGCTCAATCACCAAGCAAGGCCTAATCGGTTGGCTGATATACAGGGATAGATTATATACCATTTTGTAATTAGTGTATAGTATAGCGCTTTCCCCGTGAATAAAAGTCCAACTGTACATTTTTTCCCCCCTCTTTTTTAGTGATGGTTGAACGCGTCTCGGCGACTAATAACGTGCTATACTCGGCATGATTACATCAGGCATGGTGGCCAAACGAGCATCCACCATGCAAATCTCCCTCCCTCCCCTTTTTAGAAATCTTTTCCCTGTTTCCCAGTCCCCTTTTATATCTTCGTTGTTGTTTGGTGGCGTGACAATTAAATATCCATCGATTCTTTTTTTTAATGTTTGTGAAATGTGCACAGGAAATCTGAAACGTTCCGCCGTTATATAGATGCCCTCCAAGTTATTTTGCGATCAATTATGAAAGACGCTGGCACAAACTGCAACTAACCGATAAGTGGCGCATACCCACGAAAATTAGCATACAAGCATAGGTCATTTGCATTGCCCAACGATGCAACTGAAAATGCCGACGACAGAAAAGAATAATAATAATAGTTCAACCGAAAAGCGAGAAAGTGTGCTCGAGTGTCAATGGTGGTTTTTACGATTTTTATATTAGAAAAAAAAAAAAAATGCAAAGTTTGTGTTGCTAATACATTTTTTTTAGAACGGGTGTACGTATACGGTCTGTACCACTTTCAAGGGATTTCAGAATCGAGGGGGTAACGAACGAATTATAAATTCAAATGTGCGTTGATGGCGCAAATGCATAACGACACGAATAAATCCACGTTGGCGGGTCACCTTCAGACTGTAATAGACACTGCTTGTGAGTGTGGTGTATATAACTTTGCTTTTAGGTGCAAGATTGCCGTTAGAGTGTACTTATAGTACAATGGTCATAGAGAAAATTAATATAATATTCATATGTAAAAACGCTTTTATTAATTTCATTGCATCGAACTTGATCCCCCGACGACATCCCACCATGACTTTTATCAAAACAGAAGAAAAAATAATTAAGTTTTTTTTTTTTTTTTAAAGATAAAATCGATGTTGGTATTCTAACGGAGGAAAGTAACTCGAGCAGTGCAGACAAAGGTGCTTGTACATTACTTGGTGAACTCGCCCGTTTTATTGACATCACCTGCTTCTTCCTTTTGTTTTTATTCGGTGCTCCAATGCGCAGGACGACCCCCCCTATTGTCTTGAATAATTCACTATATACAAAAGAATCTTCCATAGAAATCGTCGATGGAGATTGCCAATATAAGAGTCGCACCCACTTCTTCCGCTAAGCGGATGTTATACCCGTGCATATATTCACCAACCTCCAGGCCAACGTTTGTATAAGATGGCAAGGAAAGTAATCAAACTGGTCAATCGCTTTGTTCGAGTCTTCTTGATCAATGATTACAACTTCGTACACTGAAAGCGGAAAGATAAACGTCACGTGTGGAAAAAAACGGACGATTGTTTGACCTTGTATATATCTTCTTCATTATTTCAGTCTGCGAAAAGAGAAGGGCCTATAATGCTATTCAATATAGATGGTAATGATCCATGCTGCGATATATATGGATTCTTTAACTTTGACAAATATAGAAATCTTTCATGTTTTAGAAGAAAAGTTTGACAACACGAACGGATTTGTTGTACGTGCACCAATCGGTATATTACACGAACATCACGGATTTGTTTTACATTATTTTTTGTGGTGTCTATAGGCACAAACTGCAATGTTGAGGGCCAGCTCAAATAGACGATGTACCTTTCGAACATATCGATCGCTTTCCGGAATACCAGGAACAACTTGTACGAACAATATAATTTTTTTTAATTTATACCTTCCTTTTTTCTTTTCACTTTTACGATTTTCCGGAAAAGATTATATATATTTTTTCTGATAATAATCCACTTCGTAGTTATTGGGATGGAACGCATCGCAACAACTTGGTTTGTCAAATTTTGCCGTTGTTCAATTTGATATTCACGAGTGATTCTATATGGTGTAGGCATCTATGTCTAATGCTGCATAATAGTAGTGCCTATTACAAATGATGTTCTTTTCAAATCGATTATATAGGATTCCGTATGCAAAACAGAAAGCCCGTCTCAATTTCAATTGTTGAGGCATTCTAAAAAATTCATTTTCTGATGGCCGACTGATGAGCGATCCACGTCTAAAGGATTCACTCTACAACTAGACTTCTATAGTTTTCTTATTTCCTATTTAACACAATTACCTTGCGCTCCTCCTCCAACAGCGTTTGTCACTCTCGACTTCATTCTTAGTTTACTTCTTGGCATTTGTTTGTTCCGTTGCATCTTCCTCATTTGTTATAGACGCCTCCAGTGTGCAGCAGAGAGAGGACTTACATAAACCCAATTATCTTGGGCGGTAAAAATTCAACTTTCAAATGCAGCTGCTTATATATTCCAAGGTTTTCTTTTTATTCTGGCTAATTCGATTGCTGTTTGCTGCTGCTTCCGCTTCATCCACGAAGACATTTGCCTAATTCGTAGCTGGCATCGCCTGTTGGCACATTCAAAGCTACATATACACACCAGACTGAAAACATCTCGAGCATCAATCCGAAAAAAAAAAATTCTGTATACAAACTAGTCCCAATTTTGCACGTCTGAAATATAAGCCCTTGTATCCATTTTTCTTTAGCGACAAGAGAAGAAAAATAAAATCCTATGTATTTGCATGTTTACTACATAAACATCCCGTCCATGCGTCATTGCATTTGAGGTTGTTTTCGTCTAATAAATAAAATTTCTAAGACACTTTGCAAAAGACGGTGGGCTAAAATATATACCGTCAAAAAAACAAAAAAAAAACAGGGAGGAAGGTGTGCTGGTGCGTGTTTCTTCTATACATCGTGAGAAAAATCTATGCTGGGCTTAAACTATATATATATACTACGTACGTGTATAGTTTGGTGTGCGGGATGCTGTGCACAGCGTCGACAGTTACTAACGTCTATACAAGCTAGTATATGTATATGTTCGGAGACGCTCTACTGGATATAGGTGGAAATGGATTGAGGGGAAAAAAGCACTCCGGCGGGTTCACGATCGATACCATTGAAAGTGGCTGAATTCAAAATATCATCCAGGGTAGTCGTGGAGCGTTGTGAAAGCATCGAATGAAAGAATATAAATAAAATAAAATAAAATAAAATAAATAAGAATATTTTTCTGCTTTTTATTCCGTGGATCTCACCGAGACAGTCTGTCCAAAATTGGTTGAGTTGAGCAAACAATAAATGTACCCACCTGGAACTTTTTCCTCTTACGAAATATCTCCGCATTTAGTATATACGAGTGTGTGTATATCCGACAGACAGGAAGCCTCGGGGCACCGTGACATCCCGGTGAGTTAGAATATACTTTCCCGCTGGTTACTAAGATTATACGTACGTTTATGCATATATGTATACTGTATATATACTGTTGACAATTTCCTTTTTCATCACACTGTGCGCGTTTTTCTCATCGCAGCCCACGTCTCGTTATCATTGTGACGTGTCCCACTGCATGATTGAATCCTTGTTTTTCCTGGAATGCGTCCGATCGCACTGTCAGATATGCTCCTCGTCAGCACTTGTCCCAACTTTGTAACAGATAGTTTGCTGTGGTTACTAAAATTTCCTTTGGCCAACGGCAAGCACCAAACAATCAAGTGTCAGCTCACTGCGTTTAAACGTCTTTCTCTGAAGTTCGTGCACGTATCTCTTTCTTATTTGGCTGAGAATGATAATAGCCTTAGCCTACCCCATGGTTTGATTCAAATCTTTATGAACGTCAGATTGATGTATCGTTTCAATTTTTGAAGATTCCAGTCGAGAATCGTCAGGCAGTAGGGCTTGCATATTAACAGGTCGCCTCAGATGTAATCGTGGGTATGCCTACTTTGGCTGGAGTGCTCTATCAATAAGTTAACGCTCTTCCAAATGCTTATACGACATCGAGTATTCTGAAGTTCTTTGATATGACGTGAAATGCTGGGTTGAAACAATGTATAATGCCACACCTTTTAGACGGTTGGTATATCTATTTTGATAAGGTTGAGGTAAAAAAGAGAGTTCAATCGATATTTGGCTGTTCCATCACTCGCGATTTAAATCGAGAGTGCTTCTTTTTCTTTGAAATAAAAAAACATTCGCTCCTCTTTCCATTTTTGTTTTTGCTTTACCTATTCTTTCTCTCTTACCTGTCTCTTGTATTTTTAACATCTCGCTTTCTATTTGAAGCCTTACAGATAGACCATAAGAACCTTTCGATTTTGGACGAGCGACATATAGTGGAGTGGTTTGTGCCACTCCGAGGTGACGTTACTGCCATTTGACAAATGAAATGGAAGTACAATTTATCTTTCGCCCTTTCCTCTTGTTCTTTTCTCGATTGAAACAGTCGCATTTCATTTCATTCAAGTTGATTCTTCTACGCCGTTTTTCGCCAAGGCGCTCTATACCGCGAATCCAATCGTCAAATGTTCTAAAATTTTAAAGCTTCTCCCTTATTTGTTTATACCATGACGTCATTACGTCACAGTCCAGTCAAATAACAGCACCAACAACTGATATTTCATACCTGCTTAGTGATTCGATAGCCTTTTTACATTGTCGACTCTATATTAACGATTTAAAAAATACCTTCAGCTTTCTATCCAATTTGTATTTAATACCAAACTGAGTAACGACGTAACTTTTGACACAGCGAGACCACTGTTAGAGACAGTTGGCGATAGCTAAAGGTGATTGTACATGTCCAATGGCTGTTGACAAACATCGGGTTGGGAAAATGATAAATGTTGCATCAGAGAGCCAAATGATAGTAAAATATGAATACAAGAGCAATATCCGAAGTGCGATCAAAGGACGCCCCCCTCACTTTGTAATTACGTGAGTCACGATCTGATCGCAAAGCCAATTGCCGTGCACGTCGAATTGTACTACATATATCTTTTGCTGTCCGCCACGTCTACATGTTTTATCAGAGGTTGAGGCGCAGTTATTTTGGATGACAAAAGACGACCCCTTTTTATTTCTTCCTAACTGCGTCATGCAGTGTGGGATAACTCCGAGAAAGCAATTATGATATAACCTACGTAGTACATACTCTATGTAGCTACTATATATATCACGTTGCCAATAGAGGCCAGGACTGGGGACGTGTGGCCGTGCGCGGGAGTCAAGATGTTCCAGCATTTCTTGTTATTTCTATTTTTTTTTTCCTTTTCCTATCGGCATTAATTTGACGTAGGCGTGGTACTTATTGTACAAGGCTCTCGTGTCCCTTGAAAATGGGAAGGGTTGATACAGCCATAGAAAACGGAGATGTAAGTATTCTTTTTTTTTGCGCCCGTTGGGACGTCAACGACGTGCCAGATTCGAGCAAAAGGTCGCAGTACAGCACATCCGTTTTCTTTTTTTTCCTTTTCCATTTCGATATCACTCTTTTTGTAAAAGGAAAACCAGCGGGGCCCCTCCTTTAGTCTTTCGTTGGGGGATTTCACCGTTGAGAAACAAGGATGAGGTCATACGAGACGTGAATATAGTTCGCAATTGACGACAATCGAAAACCAATTTTTCTCTTTTCGCAGATGTATACTTCATTTTTTAAAAAGCGTAGACTCTTTTTTAAAATATTTTTTCAAATGCTCTACTCAAAGGTGATGGGAGTAACATTGTCCCATTCCTTTGTTGGCAATGTCATTGTCCACATAGAGAAAAAAGGTTCTTGTAACGATCAAAGAGGTAAGAAGCGTGAATTACTATATAGAGATATGTGTATATAATGGGACAATGACGACAAGAGGCTTTTCATTATAGGCACAGTCAACTCGCCACACTTTCTTTTTGGATCTTACATATGTTTTTGATGTCTTCTGACTTGTGTTTGCCTGGCCGCGCACAGCACCTCAACACTCGTTTTATATATTCTTGAAAGACTCTCCGTTTGTTACACTTCGGTCAGCCGACGTGATCTGTAGATTTGATGAGTATATACTCGGTCATCTTTTTACTTTTGTTGTTTGAACAATTGTCTCGACGAGTTTGAAAAAGATTGTATACGCACAGGTAATAGCTTGGATATAGTACTCGATGTAATATCTGCGCGTTAAAAGCATGAAACGTGTCATCGACAGCTGCAAAGACGCGTTCACACCCGCCGAGTTTTTGATTGGTTTTTTTCGCCAATTGTTGGGGGTAAGAAAAGAAAAATAAGGAATGTATACATAGAAGATGAGAAGAAGAAGAAGAAAAAAAAAAGGAGGAAATCCCATCAACTGGAGGGTATATACACAGAGTCGAACGGTTCAATAGAGACGAATGAGACGTCAAATTCAGGGCGGGCCGCATAGAAAAACCACAAAATGTGGAAGGAAAAATGAGAGAATATAAACGAAGGCAGAAATCTGTGTGGTGCGGATGTCCACAACATCGACAGTCGTGACCAAACAGTATGTCTTTGTTAAATTCATTCTTTTTTGGTTTCTTCATTTGAGGCTCGAGATTTCGTGTAGATAGGCAAAGAGAAAAATGGAAGAGGGTAGTATTTTCTATTTAAAAAAAAAAGGGACGGAATAAAAAGAGCAGAGAGGCAATGATGCGTTGCTTTCATCGGCTTGACTGGTCCATCCATCTTTCTTTTTTTTTTCAAAATCCTTCCAGCTCATCCTCCACACCCCGTCCATCCAACTTTTGCTGGAATCTCAACTCGTTTTTTTTTTCCATAGTGCGCTCCTACAAAAGAGGCAAGAAAATTGAGAATGGAAGAAAACAAGAGTATGGCAAGGAAAAAGGCAAACTGAAAATGCTGGATCGGCGACAATTTGGCAATGGCGCTAGTGCATAACTCAATCCCGCCGTTGCTCGGCTTCTACGATCAAACGGACGCGTTGGACTGCATTTTTTTTTCTTCTTCTTTAGATTCTAGCTGCGTGGCTGAACTGTATAGAAGGCTGTTGGAAAAGCCGAATATAAATCTCTATCATCACCGTCGAGGGAGAACTTGTCTGCCGGAATAGTGGCCGGTAGTTTTGCATTAGAGAAAAACATTTTCCCTCTTTTTTTTAATTTCTTTATCGTCCTTTTTTATATTCATTTAAAAAAAATTTCGGTAAAGTTAATTCTGCCTTACAACATTGGACTGGCGTGTTCATCATTTGAAAATTTCCCGCCTTCTTCGACTTGCTTGAGCGGATCGATTCCAGTCCGTGCAGCATTGACGCTGTTTATTTATTTTCAAGAGGAAATTGGAAATTTTCTTCCTGCACTGTGTGTTTGTGCGTGTTTCTCTGTTGCCTTTGCGGGCAGCCAACGATGTATAGGCAAATGACGGGACGCATCACAAGTTCAATGTCTCTTTGTTCAGCTCTTGCCAAAGGTTAACCCCCATGCTGGGGTCTTATCTTTTTCTACTTTATAATCTATAATCACGAAAAAAGAAAAAAGGAAGGAAGCCATGAGCTAATCCTTTTGTTTTCTTTCTGTATAATCTTGACTAGGGGGTTAAATAACGATCGAGAGAACTAAGGCCCTGTATGATTACCATAGAGCCTTCTTATATAGCCTCTAGCCAATTGAGGGCTCACTGGAATTTCCGCTGGAAAATAAAGAAAACGGAATGAAAGCTTGATTTCTCGGTAGATAGGCTACCGATTCACCACTTAACGTTACACCCAGTAGCCTATACTGTAGAGTCCGCGTTCGTGTGTCTTTCTGCCTAATTAAGTTGAAACGGGATCTTTTCCCTCTCTTTTTTCTCTATAGCCTGTCTGTCTTCCTAGAGTCAAATGACACGCGAGAGTGCCGCTTATTTATTGATCTGTTTTTTTGTTTTTTTTAGAATTTTATTTTCGTCTGCACTTGGGAAACATTCCAAAGAATAAAGAAAAACAAAATATATTTGTTCAAGCAATGGAATAGAGAGAGAAACCATTAGGGAACGAGTTTCAATCTCATTAGTGTGTGCTGCATCAACTTTTCTTCTGTGTGCTCCAGCAAGATCGAATACTATGCCGTCTCACGTTCATTGAAATATAACGAGAGTTTTTTTTTTTAAACCCGAAATGTTTCGCATATTTTTGAATACAACATTTCCATCTGTCTGAACAGATTAGGGCTGAAAAAAGGGTTGTCGAAAATACGTGCGATGTATAGACTTGCAAAATCCTGTCGCTCCAAGGCTAGATGACTCTTTCACTTACCTATTGGTTGTGTTGAATGTCACAACAAGCAACACGACCAACGCCCACCATCTTTTCAGCTACGATGACAGCCTCACCGATGAGATTTTTCTTCTTTTTTTCTCTCTCTCTCTCTCTCTCCGAGTTTGTATATATCTACGCAGAGTGGCCTGACGAGTAGTATTGCACATTCCGTTAGGTCGTCTGCTGGATTACCCATCTCGATAAACAACAGACAACGACCTACAAGTGTACTGTGTATACAAACAACAACAAAAAAATGTGAAAATGAAAATAAGCGTGCGTGTTTGTACTTTGCTCCCGGCGTGCGTGTTTTTTTTTTTTTTCCCGCACCGTCGGAGCTCTACTTAATTTATGATTAGAGTTACCTATACTAGTTTCCTTTTCATCCATGCCCCGACCTGCCTTCCCTTTCGTGACAGTTTCGATGAGAACGGATGGGCATTTTAAACGTGAAAAACCTATATACAGACCAGCGTATATAATATACTGTTTACAAAATAGAACCGATCTCTTTTGCGCAAGCTTTTTGCTGACATTCTTCCCTCTTTATCCTCACTGTGTAAATTTAGGAATACGTTGGAAGGACCGTACTGCAATCAGTTGCGTGTTTGCTCACTTTTTTAGTTTCCTCCCTTTTTTCCATTGTGCGTGTAACAGAAAGAGAATGCAGGCGCGGTTATATCTCTCTTTTCACGCTTGTCTTTCGCTTGTATATACGCTTTTCTTATAACGTTAGACAAATGAGTTTTCATTAATAGCCGGGGCACCATTTGGTGAGGAAAAAAAAAAATAAATAAAAAGTGATCCTGAAATGCCCCTGTGCGTTCCAGGGCGGGTGAGTGAAGACTTGAGACACGGGTATATACAAGTCGTGAGCCTCCCCTTTGGTTATATAAGTCGTCGCTCCTGATTGCCGGCAAAGTGGCGGCCAGGGTGGTGTCGGTCTAATCGGTCAGATTGATGTTCTGCTTGCTGTCCACCGCCCTCACATGTGTGTTTAGATATACGCGCTGCTGCGATCTCAATTTCTCTTTCTCTTTGTATATACGACAATAGAAAGGCTAATTTGTTCGACTTGTTCCGTGACGCTCCACCGTTGCAGAGTTTCTATATACTATAGGCCTTCTAGCTCTTATATGGATGTATATTTATTTGCTGCGTTATATCCTCTCGCGTTGAACAAATGATTGTTGATGGTGGCTGCGTCACGCCAATTGATGAAAACATAACAAAATCTTGGTCAGTAGCTATTACAATGGATTATTTTTTGTTTTTTTTTTTGTTTTTGCTGTTTAATTAATGATACGGAGAGTATCATTAAGAGGCTGTATCATTAATTTAAATGATCGCCTCTGGTGATGACGTGCGAATGGTTTACCAAACTGTTGGCTTTGATTCTTTATACTTTTTTTGTTTCTATAGTATCATGAAACGTGAACGGAATTTTCTTTATTCAGTTATCCCCACTTATTTTTTAGTAGCTTTTTTGAGAGGATATTTATCTATTTATTTTTTACTATTTCAGATCTTTTTGGCTGTGTAATCTCTTTGCGCGTATTGGAATCTCGGTCCAGAGCCTCCCACAGGCAAGGCAATTTCATGTTTCTACGTCGCATCAACTATGCAGTGGTTTTCTGTTCGCTCTTCTTAAATCGTTTCTTCCATTTTTGATCATCAAGTCATGGAGCATTCATCACCAATGCATTACTACTCACTATATTCAATGATTATATTTCCAAAGCACTAATAACAGTTGCTTGTTTATAGTAATAAGAGAAAGATGCCCGTTAAATCCTCAACAATTTATTGAAAAAGGTAGCCTACTACAAAGATTGAATTCAACCTCTTTTTTTTATGATTCAAGTGATTTAGAAAAAAAAGAAGATACAATTCTTGACAATGGAAACCTTCAAACTTCAGCGAAAAACAGTTTTTGACCTTTACTTAAGCATCGACCTTTATGAATTGCGATTCATTTTCAAAAAGAAACTGTTCAACACAGCAGTTATATCATATCAAATAAAGATATTGATTGAATAACCATCTTAAGGTCGTTTTAAAGACAGATTCGCTCACGTAATCAACTGTCAAGATATTTTCCAATGGATCAATGATTTTCAAGTGTACCGATGTTTCAAGAGGAACGAAGCCAGACGTTAATAACGTCGTTACTAAAGCAGCTTGAAGAAAATGTCGGCTGTTTGATGAAGGTACAAAGAGTCACAAGTTTTAGCTACTCTTAAGTTTGTCATTAGCCTGCGTCTGTACGAGTACATGTATAGGACGACGAACATTGCCAAGACTTGTAAAAGTCAGGGCCCATTCCCATCATACAGTGACGGTTCATGCCTCGCGTTGGTAACCAATTAGGAGTTGGCGATCCAGGTAAAAAATAAAAAGAGTTTTCATCTCAGGGAGCTTCTGCAGTCGACATCTTGAAGTCGAAATGTTATAACGGTCCAGTGCACGACCAAAACTCCTCTACGTTAACCAACTTACACATCAATTAGCAAAGTTAATCAAGAAATCATGACAGGTGCGATTCTTTTTTTTTGTTCGAACACATTTCGTTGGTTGACCAATAATCTATCGATCATTTAATGGATTTGATTTATCTTTTACTTCAAAAGAAAATGAATTGTGTTGATTAATGTAGTCATTGCTTGTTTATAACTGGCTATCATATAGCACATCAGCAAAAGTTAGCACATGTGATGTATGTATAAATAGCATATTCTTAAGTCCATTTTGGTGGCAAGCAAAGTTAAATGTAGATTCAGTATAAGCAGTTTTTGTTACATCCCTTTTTGTTGTTGTTTTGCTTCTATATTATTTGCTGTCCGAAACGGGCAGAGATTTTACAGCCAGTAGGATTTTTTTTATTGCTATCTGATGGCAGCCAGTCGAGTGTGAATTTATCTTATGCGTAGTATCTTTCTCCGTATTTCTCTGGACCTCCCCCCCCCCCTTTTTTTTCTTCCCCTCCACCCTTCATGCTATACATCTGGCTGCTTTACGCCTACACACGGTCCGCTTCTTTTTCTTATTCTTTATTTTCTTGTGGAAAAATAAATAAATAATCATATATATATATATTGTGTTCGTGTTTGTGTGTGTATTATATATTTCTTTATTAGTTTTATTTTTATTTCCGTGTGGCCTTCAAGTAGCCCAGACTGGCCAAGTGTTCAGCATTCGCTATCGATTGGCAACCGTATATCATGGCATCTTCTCACTCTCTCTCTCTCTTGCAATTCTCACTTTCATTCTCGCCTTGCACATTAAGCTCCATTCTGTCTCTATTTCGACTTGCTCTCTCTTTTGGCGTCCCTATCAGGGAATTGGACGACGACTTCACCAAAACGCCGAAGATCAATCGCCGTTTTCGACGAACGCATTGAAGCTCACATCCGAATTGCTCGATGGTCACAAGATTCTGTCAACTGTGAACCGTTCAAATACAAAGAAAACGGAAAGTGAAGGGGCAAAGACGTGCAACTTTTAACAGCGCCAGTCCCCCAGTCATCCGTGATTTCCACGCGCACTGCTCAATGTCCGTCCTTTTTAATTGATCATTTGAAAATTTTGCATAACGTTAATTATTTTTAAAAAAACGTGTAGAGCCACTCGAGAAATGTGTTATTTTTTTAAATATATATTCCTCCGTGCTGAGTTTTAGTTGAAACTGCGCATGTGGAGTTGTCGAATGAACATGGGTGTTGGTTCCGGAGGACGCGGTGAACAAACCCGATGATGACGAGGAGGCCATGCTCCGGCACAAGTTTCCGCCAACACTCCACCCACTCTCTTTGACTAGCCAGAGCAGAGAGAGAGAGAGCGGCGTGCGCGTCCGTGAGTTTGGTCGTCAAGTAGAGAAGCCCGCCGTCACAGACATCGACAGAGGGACGTCAGAAGTGAACGTGGCTCATCCAGGAGCAGTTGCCTCGGTGAACTTTGTGCTCACCCGCTCATTTTTATAACTCAACTTTGTATATGTTTTTTAACCTCAACTTGTTTGATCAACGAAAAACAACAGACGGAGGCAAAAGTGGCACGTCCAACTCATCCAATCACAACAACAACAAAAAACGAAATTTTGCTGCTCTTTCGATTGGAATGAGAGAGACGGTGTAAGTGACAGCTGATTTTTGAAGGGGATAGTGGTCTTGTATGAAACGCGCAAAGTGACGGTGATTGTATACATGTAAAGCCAGAAGAAAGTGGAAGTTCATTTCGAGCGTTGGACAATTGTCGAAAAGTCCGCACAGTGGCTTTTATTTAAAGATAAAAAAAACTAAACAAAATATGATCCACCGATGGTGTCCCTATTTCAGGTACTGGCCGCGCACCTTTTATTTTTCTTCTTTACTCCGGTGTCTTTCTTTCTTCGTTGCAATCATTGTCAGCTTATTCCATCTGGTTGAATTCTTCACTTGCTCATTTTCGCTTATCTTTTTCCCTTCTTTTTACGTTGATTTTTGTTTGCGCTGCAAGTTCCAAACACATATAGTGAAAATCATTTTCAATGTCCTCAAGTCACTTTTCTGCCAGACTGACCGGCGGCAATAACGGTTCGTTAGTGCCGACCTGGACTTTTTTCTCTCTCTCTCTCCAGTCATCCTTTTTATTATATTCTCTCGTCTCTGTATGTTTTCTCCCGTTTGCCTTGTATTCTACTGAGCTCGTTACACGAGCAAATCTCGCATCTATATAGGAATCTCTTTGCTTTGTGCTCTTGTATCCTATAAATAGCCTTTTTTTTTTTTTTATACATTCGCTATCCCGAAACGTATATATAGGATGGACGACGGGAAAAGGGAGAGCGAACCAAATGAAAATTTAGAGAGCGTATTGATCTTGTAATTTCCGTTTCTTTTTCGCTTTAAGAAAGAGAGTAACAGACGTCTTAATCAGACAATACGTGACGTCCTGGAAATAAACAGACAATTGATTGCAACGAGGAAAGATACATGCGTGAAAAACTAGATGTCATATATGGCTCATTAATTGGGGAAACTGTTAAGCCCGTGGGCGTTTCGTTTGACACTTGGCATTACTAATTAGAAAGCGCGGAACGATTGGGACTCAAATTAAGGATTCCATTATTTCACTTGTATTTTCAATGTTGAAACGTTTTTTTCTTGTTTTCTTATTTAATAGTTTACGAACAAAAGAAAGAAAAGAATTTAATAGATTTTAATCACGTTTTTTCGGTTTTCCCGCTCATTTTCTTGCGAGGATTTTCCAAGCCCTTGGAGGACTGGCCCTTACGTAGACCGATCGCCATTTTACTTTCCCCATTTCCTCCTTTTTTTTTACCGCAATTTGAATTGATTCCGTCCATCTGTTCACCCCTTCCTTACCGGAATTGCATTTCTAGCGAAATATCATTCAAGATGAGTTGTTGCACATCTTATAGCAATTCCAAAGTCGAGGCTAATGGGACCCGATTGCGTATGCAAGCCCATAACGCACTATTCAATTATTTATTATGAATGCCCTTTTGATTGCTAATGGGTTTGCTCTGCAAGTGCGAGTGATGCACGAACTCGTCTTGCTACCAAACACAATGAGAGAGATTAGACTTGAGCTATACATACCACGTATAACATAAATATTAAAAACCTTTAGTTCCCTACTGTCCGTTACCTCTTCCGGCCATCCGCTTCCGCTTGGTATGCTTGACTGACGTTCCTCCCTTACTAGAGGAAACCTTAATTGGGCGACACTTGCAATCGTTGCGGGACTCGACAGGGGGGTGTGTGGCAGCCCGTCTGCGTACCAATTGAGTATCAAAAATAAATACGGTAAATAAATTGAACGGGACAATCGTTACTTGCTGATTCAGTGGCTACACAAGCGCAATCTTGCTGCGATAAGTGATAAACTATTCAACTGAGAAACCCAGTTGGGAAATGATGATTGTCGTCCACTGGCTTTCCATTGGTGGACTAAATAGCTAATTTTTCCCCCCGATTATATTACAAGGTTGAAATGGTGTGGTAGTTAACGTAGATAATGTGTAATTGTATATGAAACGATGAGAATGTCAATTTCTATAGCACCTTTAGTGAGGCGCATGTAGTTTCCGTTCAGGGAGCACGGTGATAGTATATAAAGACCAAATGCGGTCCAATTATTTCGTTTTTTTTTTTCCAAAATGTTCTCGATTGGTTAGGCCAACTATTGCCAATGCGCCGTGTGCACACACTCAACTTATTTCCCTTAGGATATCAGATTTGCTCCGCTTTCCTAATACATCTTTTTTTTCTTTCTTTCTCTCTCCTTTTTGTGTGGCTGAGTACAATAGAACATGTCGCCACCATCTTCGGCAGTACTTTGCCTCTTTGTGCCCAGTCCCTTAGTGACGTACTTGCACTTAAAGACATTGGCATTGTCACGATAATACCATGAAATCAAATCTCCCATTTATTGTTGATTTATACATGTACTTTTTCAATATTGATTTACAAGAACTTTCCAATCTCATTGGATTTTTTTTATTAGTACCACCCACCTGCTGGTAATTGCTATACACACTGCTGTTATTAAATTTTCTATAGAGTTGATTTTTACCGAAGATTGGTGTGACAGGGAACAGAGGGATTATTTATTTTCTTATTTGTACTACCCTAAATCCAACATCGGACGTCAGAGATGTTTCTGGAACAATAGTCAACGACATCTGTGATATTGAAAAATCATTTCACGCATTCTTGACTTTCTCCTAGTGGGTGTTGTGGGAAACTATGGCAATTTAATACCAAAGTATGTTCGTCTGTTGTAGCTGCTTACCTCACGATAGAGACTGTGCATCGTTCGTTCAGTTGTGTTTTTCACTCTGTATTTCCAGTACAGTGAATGGAACATGGAAGATAATCACAAATCCATTGTGAGAGGACAAACAAGTGCCAGTTTCGATTCCATGTTTATTTGCAATAATTGTAAGGGGTGCCAGATGCTAGACAACGTCAGAAAAAAAAGAGGTAATTGTCCTAGGTTTTGGCCTTCTGCCAGAATTTTGCCTGTGGTTTATGACATGGGTTTATGAATAATGTCGTAATTTAACGTTGTTGACTTCGTTTCATTTTTTTGCTATGGTGAACGTTTTGGAAGAAACTTGTTTTTCATCTAAAAGCCATCAACAGTATTGTTCACTGGAGCATGTTTCCATGGATCTTATTTTAGTTAGATATCCAAGGACAAACTTTTGAATCGGAAAAAAACTTTACCCACAGTTTCTTGGATTGGTGCAATCTCCCTTGTAATTAGCATTTGTGCATAAATACTTGCCTTAATGTTGTCTCTTCTTTTTTTTAAACATTTCCTCAACCTTTTTAATAGCCCTGCTAAACTAACAAGAAGCACAACGAATATAATTGGTTTACTCACTTTATTGGAAATGGCAATCGGCGAAAAAGCAAACTCGGATGAGCTGTAAAAAGTTCGGACTCTTGGTACACTTTCCAAGCCCACAAAAGAACGATCAAAATTGAAAAAGAGAGTTTGCTTGAGTAGCAAATGGGATGACGCAAAAACTGGAGCAATGAAGAAGAATCGTGACCAAAAAAATCGTAGTTTGACGCTCGTTGATCGATGCCTGAAATTGTGATTCACCAATGGCGGCTACTTTTTTGGCACAAAAGATAAAACAGACATGAAGATCATCCGTCATGGTCACCGACTTGATGGTGGCCGCTTCCATCGCTAATAGAAAAGAAAAGAAAAAAATGCAAGCTCCAAAAAAATAAGAAACACAGAAGAAGCCATTGGAAAAGGGACAGTGAGATTCGAAGGACAACAATGACCGCAAGCTGCAACACTATTTCCACCCCAAGTTTCTGTTTGATGTCGTCTTCTTTGACGTTGTATTCAAACAAAAACAAGAATTGAGCACACACGACGAGGGCCACTGTTGTCTTATGTTTAAGCCGTCCCCGCGTCTCGGACTTCGCATTTGCTTTCTCAAACTTGGTCCCAGATCGATAGCACAGAGCTGCTAGAAGTTGTGTTTCCAAGAGGCAGAAAACCAGAAGGTCTCTTACTCGTGTAAAAAGAAAAGTAGTTTACACACAGACACACACACATACACGTGAAGACTGAGAAAGAGGAGAGAGTAGACAATATCCGTGTGTGTGTGTGTGTATTATGTCCATTTCAATTGATACTAGATAATAAATGTATACGTATGTGTACATCCTTTTAGTGCAATTCTAGTAGGTTATCTTCTAGAATTTACTCTTGCCAGTGGGGAGTCCTCTTTGTCTGGACTTTGTGTCTTGCTCTTGTTCGTTACTCGAGAAAGCTGGGCACGTCCCTTCAGTTACTAAGCACACTACTCGAATTCCCGACAGCCGAGCTGGACTTTTCTATTTTTCTTTTTGCCTCTTTCGTTTGTTTCATCTTTTTTCCCTTTTCTTGACGTCCACATCAAGTGTTAAGGCGGGCCCGACATCATCATAACCTTTTATACGTATGCATTACACAGTATATACCTAATGCGTAATACGTGTCCATTCGACTTCTTTTTTTCCTCACCACCAACATCATCAACGATTTCAATCTTAATTTTCTTCTCGTGTAAAAAACCACGAACGTATTTTTTTCCTCCCCTCTTGTGTCATGGCCGGTGTGCGCGTAAAGCTCACAACAGAGGCAGCTATGGCTAATCTATTATTCGTGTCACGCTTCAGTCGACACGACAACACGGTTTGACTCTTTACACACTGGCCCCGGTGAAAATGTGCGTGTGCGTCATGCTGATGTTTAAGAACACGCTCCGCCTTTTTTCTTTGCCACCACCTTATTATATCGTCGTTGCACCGAGTGCGAAAGCAGTGCCGCAAACTGTTCAACAAAAGGAAAGAAGCCATCAAAAGTTCTGTCTCTGTTAGTGTGACCATGTTTTCTTGTTAGACGCTTCATCTTCCCTCTTTTTTTCCTTCTTCTGTTGTTGTTGATGTTATAACGTTTATCATTACATGTTTGATTTGCTTTTGTCTGTTTGTCCAGAACAGGCGGCGTCCGGTGATGATGATGAAACTTTGCGACGCCAGCAGTTGCCGTCACGGGTTGATGTCGGATTAAAGAGCCGCGTTCATCACAGACACATCCGGCATCCCCAGAAAATTATTGCGCTTCAACTGAAGGGAGGGCAACAATAGCCACCCTCCCAATTTCTTGACTTGAGCTGAGGAAGGAAAACAAAACAAAAACGACTGGGGTTTGTGTTGTGGCGTGTGTGCGTGCGTGTGAGTGAACAAGTCACGAAACAACAGTTATTCTTCTTTCTTTCCCTCAAAGATCTTGTTTGCTGTATAGATAACGATGATCTGTTCGCACAACAAGCTGCTATTAATGGAGCTCTTCTTTTTCTCTCCGTTTGGCGGCTACTGCTGTTCATGCCATGGCCGTCTTCAGCTCAAGGACTGGCCAGCAAATCGAGTGAGTACACTATTCATCATCCGTCTTTTTTTTTTTTTCTTCCACACATTTGTTGTTTGTTATTGCCACCGGAACCCACGCTCAGTCATCCGTTTGACACATCATATCATTTCTCTGTCCTGATTAATGGCCGTACTTCTTTTTTCAAAAGTCTTTGGTTTGTTTGCATTCATGGATATTAGCGATCGATAGTATCAACACGATCATCGTGAGAAAAAAAGGCGTCGACAAAACAAATGACAGGTCGATAAGTGTGGTGAGAGGGGGAAAAAAAACTATTGATTTGTTTTTGTAACATTAAGCCAACTGTTAACCTCTTTGTGTCGGTTGGCTCGTGTTTCTTCTCCAGTCGCTACGGGTTCGTGAACGAAAAAAGAAAGCGCATCGGCGGGAAAACGCACATGACGTGCGCATTTTGCCTTCTCCGATTTCGCCCATGTTCTTTGAGACTCTTCGCTTCAAAAAATAAGACGATGGCTGCCATCTACTTGATGTACGGATAGAGAGAGGGATGTGCATTGACTGATCATCTAGTAATAGCACGAAACTCTGCCATTAGTCGTTAGTCCCTCGCGAATAAAGAGCAAAAGTTGGGCGAGAGGTAAACTATTGGCAGACTGGTGCGTGCAACGTATAAGGGCGTCGCTTTTTATTTATTCATTTTCATCAATTGAGAATCAATTACGCGTTAGATCCAAACTTGAAAGAGCAATGAGTAGCCTGAAGGTGGATCGGTGCCGCTATATGCGTAATGCGGTTACAATAAACACAAAATAAGCTGATCCATTATAGTTGCCTTTCTTTGCGCGTCGTCCATGAGAGGCCCTATAACCCCAAGGCTTATATGTACGTGTTTACGATACTTACAGCATTTCCGCATATAAATTTTTAAAAGAAAATGTGCTTGTTTGCCGGGTTCATCGAGTACGTAGATAAATAATTTTAAAATTCTGAGTTAGAAAAGGTCAGTTTTGTACTCTAAACGCGTGCAAGGATTGTTCCTTGCTACGGAAGGGTTTCCTCTTTTGAGGACAACCTGAATTCAATGTGAAATTCCGCTTTGCATAGACGAGGTGAAATCAATTGTTTAACTCTTTCTTTCCTTATCAAATCGTAACAATTCTGGCCCGTTTGGCTCAATGAATGATTTCATATCCCGCCTTTTTTGTTTTTGCTTTAATATTATCGTTGGGTTTAAGAAAAAAACAAAACAAATAATGAACGCAATCAAGGAGTTTGGAGAAGGAAAACGAACTCGACAGATTATCCTTTAACACAATTTCGAGAGAAAACAAAACAAGTCTACGTAGAAAAATCAAATTGGGGAGGTTGATCCTGTTTTCGATTCATCGAATTTCCTGCTCCGCTTTTATCTTTGCGTATATTTGAGTTTCCGTGTAACGAAGGATCGCAACTATAGTTGCCGGGCACCCGGAAACAGGGGAAAGAAAATCTCATTTTAAGTCTAGAAATGGTTGCCATACCAATCGATTCCATTTCACAACAAAAAGAAACGTTTAGTAAAGACAAAGTGCTGCATGGTAGACGTTCGGACTCAACAATCTTGTAATCCAGCTTGGGATTTTTTGTTGTGATTATGTTTAGGACATGTGTTTGCACTTTTCAGTTATCGGGGACAATCCTTAAAGAATTCAAGACTTGCGTCACGGCACTGTTGTTATATTGCGCCCCATTTAATCTGTTTGCTGTGGGATCCATAGTGTTTTGTTCATTTTTTTTGGTTTAAACTCCGCCCTCCGCCGCCCGTTGGCAGAGTCCGTTTTGCATGCAACTTTTGGCTTTTTATTCCTTGTTATGTTTTTTGTTAATTGGCCTGAAATGTGAAGGCTTCTCATTAGTTTATTCCTAATTGCCGGTTTCATCCGAGTATAATTTTCACTCGTCCGCCCGAAGCTTACTTTTGTAACAATCTCTTTGCATTATTTTGCAGCACTTAACAGAAAACATTATTAGAGACTCGGTAGCGTAGAATAAAAGTCCTAGTTAAATTGACAAATTACACCTATAATTTGAATGGGTTAAAAAAAAATTCGGATAGAATTTGGCAAAACAAATGATCGCAATAGTGGACTCTCGCATGTTTCTTGGGCGTTAACATCTCGTCAATTTCCATTAAGTTCCAGCTGTCACTTTCCCTTTGTTTTCCCCCCTTCGGCCAATGGATACTCTACATTCGGGTCACATGGTCCCTTGTTGATCCGCACGAGCCAGCCGACAGACGGGGACTTGCGACCTTGTTCCTTATTTTTTGCACAAAGGTTTCCGTTTCTAATCCGGATTTCTTCTATAATGTTCTTCTATTGACTGCACTTTGACGGCCCTTTGTTATTGATCACCCATGTCAACTCTGGACATCCAAAAGGATGCAGTTCAAGACATTTTCTTGTTGTTTTTTTGTCTTTTTTTGCTGTCCATTTTTTTCTTTCTTTCTTCAACTTGTACGTGAAATCCCGAGACTATTAAATGTCTTCTTTTTCTTTGCCGGGCTAACCACAAGAAATATAAGGTTCATAAACACACGGGGTCGTACGCTCTTTGCTCCTTCTCGTATTTTCATTATGCGAATTGCGGCCAACCAAGTGGATTAGCTCGGCGTGCTCCATCAGGTTCTTTGGACATCCGCACACAGTCCCCTGATGCCATATATACGTCTCGAAGGAGCGATTTATTCCAGTCCTGACGTGAAAACCGGCTGGCCAAGAGCCAGTGCGGGGACTTCGGTACACACTCGTACCATATTACACAGAGACACACGAGAAAGAGGCCAGTTCGTCTTTAAACAGCCGAGATAAGAGTCTTTATGCAGAGCCGCTAAGTCAGCCACGTCGGATGAAAACTTACGTTGGAATTGAAGTTAGGAAACAGTTATAGATCGTCAAGAAAAGAAGATAGGGAAAATCACAGGTAGAAACACGATGTGTACGTACAATAAAAAGAAGAAAAACGAGACCTACCCGAGCGATATAACGAACGTCTATTCCCAATCTGCGTGTAGCCGCTAGGATGTCGCCTAGAGCTTTTGTATAGCAGTGATGCCACAGCAACCATGTCATGTTCAGTGTATTACATATGTCTTATATAAATGTTGTATACTCAAGGAATCTGTACTGGCGTTGGTCTAAGCTGTATGTTGCCATAGGCCAATAATAACAATGAAGTCTATTTAGAAATAGAATGATATCTATGTGTTACCATCATTCAGGCTACGAATCAAGGGTTTGACTGGCTGTATTTCATTTGAAAAATTCAATATCCCAAAATTAAGGAATAAGATTGTATTGAAGAGAAAAGAACAACCACGTCCAATCTTCATTATTATTATTTTTTAAATTTAAATGATGTGAAACGTTAACAACTCTTTCATGCTCTCATTTGTTATGCAGTTGGTGCCGGGAGGGTCGCAACGACAGTGTAGGACAATTGAGCCATATTTTTCCGTATGCTGCAAATTTTACAGAGTAGTTGAAGAGAGTAGGAAATGATGCAAGTTGCACATCAAAAGATGAAAAGATAAAACAGCAGGCGAAAGGAAAGAGTAAAATAATTGTCTTGGATTATTATGCAAAACTTTGACGACGACACGGCCTGTCTCTGTTTCTTCTTACCAATGTCCGGAGAGGTCATAGTCTAAAGAAGAAGTGAGCTGTCTATAAGGTCATTAAGCCTCGAAAGTTGGCTTTCTGGGTTGTTTTTTTTCCTTTGTATTTTTTTTTGCTCTCTTTTGAGGTTCGTCAACGAGTTCTACGATGGTCCGCATTGCGTCTTTGTTAAACTTGAAATGGAAACGGGCCTAATTAGTACGTACCGGAATGTCTAGTCACGGGAAATTGGCAGACTGTAGGTATATAGTTGATTGTATGTTCCTATAACTGTACTGAGTATAATTCTTGTTACCCTCATTGTTATCGCAATTTTTTATTTCACCTTTTCTTCATTTCTTTCGCCTTATAGTGCTTTTTAAGTTGGAAATTCAAGGGCTAATTGAAAGCAGGGACTTTTCTTTTTTTGTTTGTTGAGAACTTCTTTTGTTTGTCCTTTCCTTTGAAAAAAACAAAAATACAAACAAACAACTTTCAAATTCATTATTCCAAGAAAACGTACAGTGTCGTTTGAACAACAGCTTAAAATAATCCTACATTGACCTAATTTGAAATTATATCTTATGTCATCGTCGGAACGGTGGAAACAATCTAACGTGAAGTTGTAGAAAAGCATCGGTAAATCGATGAAAGGAAAAGCACATTCTTCTATCGTTCGTGAATGGACTAGTGCCGGTCACGTTACCAATAACTGTTTACTACAGGCCCTTGAAGATTTAATTGTTTCTTTTCTCCGATCTCGCGAGAAGAATAGGAGATACGTGAATTGCTAACTAAAACAAACTAATTATAGACAACCTATAGGACGACAGCAGCACGCCCTTTTCTAAGCCCTTACCCTTTACCTCAATTCGTGTAGAATGGTTACACTATTTCACGGACAAACTTTCAAACAATATCTAAGCTGCATTAAGTAGTCACCCTATATTGTCTTTAAGGTTTAGACGGCTCTATACAATCAATTTTCCTTTCGTGTCTACTATCTATATGTATACAATAGGAAAATGCGAATCCCGCGCCGCAGGCAGATCCGGATCATTTGTGTGTGGATACGTTCCAAAGTTTACTTTGTTTTGGATATGGCGTGTGCCAGCTGAGAACAACAGGGCATTCCAGATTTTTCTTTTACAAACTTTAAAAAAATAAATAAATAAATAAAATTTGACGTTCCAAGAAAGAAAGTAAACTTCAATAAGGCTCGAGACGCGTATGTTTTATATGTTCGACAGGATGAGATCGCTGTGCCTTTCGAGATTGAATAACACGAGCGCGATTTGCTTATATACGCGTTGGCGAAAGCTAATTAAAACCGTTGCGAAGCCTCTACTGTTTACGAGCTTGATACGCATTTTTTTCCTGCCTCGTTGTTGTGGGTCTATGCGCTTTTACGACGGAACAGCAATTGGTAATTCGTTTTTTTTTTTTGTTTTTATGCCGTTTGCTTTATGGTCTAAGCTCCTAGCGATAAGACTGTATATAGCGAAAGGCTATATGTGTGCGTCTCAAATGTTATCTTTCTTTTGTTTTTGTTATGTTTTGTTTATTTTTCCTCTCCTTGTCGCTGTTGCATTTTAGTTTAAAAAAAATAATGGTTTTGATTATTGTAATTTCCCTAACAAGAATTTCGTTAGCCTCAAGTCTATCGTTAAGAATTTGACCCTTTGTAATTAGCGGCTACGCTATACACAGTTAGCTGAAGCAGATTCTTAATTTGAGTTTGGTCATGCTTGTTTTGTTTTTTCCCCCTTCCCTTTCTTTTTTTTTTCAGTGCGTGGCTTGCTCTCTACTAATAAAAAGAAGAAAAACAGGGAACAAAAAAGGCTTGTTTTCTACTATAACCGAGCAGTAGCAACGAGCTGGGAAAGAAAACATCCACTTTCGTGATCAGTTTGCTTGAAATGTCTGACCGTGACTCGCCAAAGGGAAACTGGTCATATAGGGAAAAGGTTATTTTGATGGGGATTCTTTGCCAGAGACTAGCGGCGATATTGCCTCTCTTAGATGTAACGATGCAGTCACTCGACGAGATTGACATACACTTTTCTTTTCTTTTTTGCTCTCCTCATTTATTACCTCATCGGAAATTAGTCTGAAAGGAATACACCAACAAGTTCTGAAATGTTTTATGAATATGGAATGATCCCAGTAATTAAATGCCATTCATTAGATATGTCCTTAATAAAAAAAGATTTCTCTGCTAATGTTGAATGTCGCAGAACGGCTCATCACTTTGATTTTGGGTTTCCTGCTTGGATTTGATTTACAAACTTGTCTCTCTCTATACTCGATGCTGGCTGCTATGCATTTCAATGTCAACTGTGCGCAAACTGCAATTGGATTGAAGATAGACGCATAGTCGGTTCAGTCGCAAAGATAGTCGATCGATATTACGCTCCTCGCAATGGCAAGGTCAACTTCGTGTGTCAACACGAAGAGGAAAAAGAAAAAAAGACTAAGACGGCGCAGATCTATTTCTCCTCATTCGTTTGTTTTTCGTTCTTCCTATATATCTATCCACTAGTTGTCAAGTGCGAGGAAGGACTGATCCTAATCTCATATAGTTATATATTCGGCCAACTCTTATATAGCGTGCGAAGCCAAGAGATAAGACACATTCACTGTTATTCCTCGTCCCCCAAGAGGAGCAAACTTATTCTATTATTTACACACATCGTCAAAATACTTAAGCTATTTTGACATCGGCGTACGCACTTGCTATTCACCTCATAGTCCGCTTTCTTCCCGGCTATAGAGGGGTAGATTAGTATAACCATTTTTTATTCGACGCCCTTGCGTTTAACCTTCATATACGTAGAATGACCGTTAACAAATACGGCACGTCACTGATGTTAGTTGCTTACATTAGTTTGATAGACGTTCACAAAGCAGCCGGAAGCAGTCTCATTCCCAGAAGAGAAAATAAAAAATAAAAACAAATAAGATCAGTGAAATTACATCGGAATATACAAGACACCAGAAGGTTTAGATGATGCAGTCCGTCTATATTCGGTGTACACGTTCCCAAGACGTTGTTCCAATATATTTACGCTGAATATATACATATACACATATATATTTTTTGTTTTGCCCTCCTCTTTTCTTCTCATTTATTCTTTTTCCTTGCTAACCGAGCCCTCTAATCAACTTAGCGTTGATCAATCACCTGTCCGGCACGGGACTTTGCCATTAAGTTCAGGAAGAAGATGTCTCGTTGTTCCCGATGACCAATTAAGGAAGTGGCTGCACGCTGTCGGTTGATTCTGTTGCACACGGGGCAGATCGAGTTAGGGTGTGTTAACATACATATTCCCTGTTTTTGGTGTTTGATGTTATATAACAGCTTACACACGCAAGTACATCGTCGGTTAAAGTTATGGCCCAATTTTCGCTCCTCGTTTTCATCGCTCGGCAACTAGGGAAATGGTCGTTGCTTAGGTGAACAACTCATTCCACATTGCTGTGTTTGAAACGTCGAAGAGTTAGTAACATCCTCGTTTACCTCGTGCTGCATTGCAATTCAACTGTGCGATGTGAACACGTCCGCTGTTCTCACCGCTTTCTCATTAACAGCCACCGTAACTGAAATAATATTGGCTATGCCATATCGTCCTTCTATTGTTGCTCGCCCTTATTTTCTATTTCGTTCATTACTTTTCACGTTGTATTAGGTATATCTTACTGTACATTGTAACATTTCTAGTGCGGTAAGGATAAGAACTTGACACTTTTGGAAATTCCTTTTGTTCGTTCACTTCTGTTTGAACAACTTTAACAACAAAAACCAGTTTTTTTCACGCTAACCGACGACGATAATGGCGTGCGTGCTGATTGTAGACGATATCACACATTTTGGGTTTTCTAAAATCGAGACGAATGGGATCGGATAGTTGGGCTAATATTCGGAAAACAACGCAAGAAAAAATCGAATTCCGCAATCTGGCCGCTATAAAAAGCTGGATGACTGTGAAAGCACGGAAACTGCTAGACATGATGATGAATTTTTATAACTGTGAAGACTCAAAGTACTGTTTTGAATATTCAAGAGTATATTTTCAAATGCAGCTTACCCAGACCCTTCAACTGGATATTTTCATTCCAGTAGTGGATTTACTACTCCTCCAATATGTAACAAGTAAAAGTGCAAAGTCTCCTTGCTCGAGTAACATTACAATTTAATATTCTTTTCTTTGTTTATTCTATTACTAATGTCTAAGATTCAAAGAACACTTTGAGAGAACGAGTCTGGTGAGAAACCACGCACCTTGCTCGTTACTTCTTTACTAGGCGCTGCGATGGAATACGAGTGGGCGACAGCCCAATAGCGAGGGATATGGCGGGCATTTCAACGCACATAACCTAGCATCATTCATTTTAGAATGCAAATGTGTACTCGTCGAAAGAGGAGTCGTCCGACGTGTTTGGTCGGAATGTACGTAGGGAGGGCCGGCGTGAGTGACGGAGCAGTTTTATACGTCGCCTTTTTACGGAACGACGCGTCCAGCCGGCTGCACAGCGTGTGCAAATTTTCTGGGCTGTTGGCAGTTGATGTTTTTCTTTCCTCCAGGGGAGTCACATAAACAGCAGCATGAATAAGAAATTTATGCGTCAAATGAAGAGCGGCGGAAGGGCGGAAGAAAACGATGATGTGTACGTAGCGAAATCCGGAGCAACGGCCAGATCTCCATGCCTGACAAGAACTGATATGACGTTTAGACGACCTTTGAATTTTCAGCTGTACATAAAAAAACGAACATCTATACGTGCCGCATTTCGAGTTAACTTCAATTTCAATTTCAAACGAAAAACGTTCCAAATTGATGTCGGAACTAAATTGTTTTCGTGCTGTGTATAGTCATCGAAGGGTAGATGCGTTTATTGACAGAGAGAAATACGAAAATAAATATTTTTAGTTCTTTTGTTTGTTTGGATATACACGCTTCTGTTTGTCTATCTGTCTCCTTCTTTCCGTCCAGTCCTCGCGGTCCACCGGATTACCCACAGCGCCATGCTCCGTTTAATCTCCGGGAAGCGGAGAACTCAGTCAGTTTCCCGTTGTTCTTCCCTTTTTTTTCTGTTTTCAGATTCAGCCTCCGAGAGTCGGACAATAAAAGGATCAAGTGGCCCGTTAGATTCTTTAATGCGAGTGCCTTTTATACCGTTCGCAATGATTAAATGGAAACACGACGCTATCAACTTTGGTAAAATAAAGAGACAAAAAAAAAAAAATTTCCTATCCATCACGTAGTGCTTTTAATGATTGATGGTAAATCTTCATAGTTCGCACTCGAACGTCTCTTTCTTTCCAAAAATGGCTAATGCGTTTGGTGTTATTTATCGAGTTCCCTGGAGGAGAGAGTCGGACTGCGCAAAAGAGTTATAGTGAGAATCTCATATGCAGTGCACGGATTGGAGAGATACGTTCATTAATCAAGTGGAAGATGGGAGCTCAACAAGGTCGATATCTTTATTTTAGCGTGCCAGGGGTTTTTCAACGATTGCCCCACAGTCTTGTTGAATAGGTGATGTTTCCCGCACGCGGATCTGCGTTGATCATTTTGCGCAGGCTGGCAATGCTTGTCGAGAAATAGGAAGAGGATAGTTCGTGTAACGAGGCGAATCTATTGTTTTCTCAGGCCATATAGAATCGCAAACGCAGGGCTTCGTTTTGAAAAGCACATCAGCTTACATCGAATTTTGTATTGACTAAAATGTAATTCCTTCTTTCTATCAACGACGGTTGGCTATTGATTTTTCATCATCAACACGGTGACATCGGCTAGTGCGTCGTGTTAATAATGATGATGATGAGAACGATTATTTTCATGTCATTTATTCTTTTGTTTTTCTTTTGTCCGTTACTACGAAATGACTAGTTACAGCTGACGACAGGGCTTGGTCATTATTCAACAAGTCGTAGAAGTACATGGTTTCATTCATAAGGCTACCATTATACAGCAGCTGTTGGTCGTGGCTTTTTGTTCTCCTGGGTAACTAAATTAGAAGCTGAATTCTAAGGAAATGTGTTTTAAACAAAGGGCATTTCATTTTTCTATCCTATTGCTTTTAAATACAACAGACTGTCTGGTCTTTAAACGAAATATTTCTAAATGTTTTAGGTCCGCAATCTCCAATGTTCACATGCTAAAATCAAGTCAGTAAATGAGGGAAAAAATGGTGTGTGATGGGCAATCCAGCTGGATTCATCAACGTTGACGTCTTAATTTGTTTTTTAAAGTGAATTATGATGACGAGCGATGTCTTGTTAGGAGGGCGATGTATCATCTCCGTTATGTAATCTGGTGTATAGCTGTGCTGCATGTCGCTCTTTCTAGATTTTCACGAGACGAGCCGGAATTGTTTTGCTCAGATTTGAAGAAAAGTTGGGCAATAAAAGGATATTACAAAAGTATTTATTTGACGTTATCAGGTAAACAAGTTTCAAAGGATCAAAACGTTGAATAATAAATCAAGTTCAGATCTTTTGGCTTTCCTTTATCTCGTATACGCGACGAATGAATCTACACCACTATTCTCATACTCCAAATATTCTTGTTTCTCTTTGATATTGTCAATTCGGTTAACTTCGTTATTGTCGGCCGGAAGTGAAGAAAACATCGTTTAGACTTGTCTAGTACGATTTAGTCTGTTTGTGCGTGTCACACCTTTACGTTTCGAATTTACGCCACCATTTTCCGCACATTCTGACAGAATTTCCTCTCGACTTCACCAAACGACGTGTTCAGCCTCGAACCTCGTTTTGCTCGTAGATTGTTAACCGTAACATTTTTAGTCCTTTGAATCTAATTTGATACGTCCTCACGAACGCACCGTGTTTGCTTATACCACATGACTGAATAATCGGCCAAGGATTTGGTTCGCGTATAGGCCGTCTGCACTCCAATACATGGAATAGAATTTCCGAGAATGCAATAAAGCCTTTATCGATATTTCTCATATCCTTCCATCGGGCAGAATCATTGGCAAGCTTCATTCCTTTTTGTTTTCATTTGGAACCTTTTTTTTTTACTTTCTTAACTGTCTATACCCCGCTGGAAAAAAAGGGGGTGGCGTGAGTTGCGAACAATCTTTTCACGCTCGATTGGCCAAAAAGACTGTGACCGATTTGTCGATTGACTAGAACGCAATTCTATTATATGCTTTACAAGGAGAATAGGGTGAGATGCTGGTCAGCCCAACCGCAACGATATTATAGTTCCCTAGACTGTTAAATGTACAGTAACCAGCACGTCCTTCTCGTATATTATGACTTCCGTAACTCATTCGGCTAGTGGTCCCTTACTTCCTCCCTTCAGTCGTGTTATTGATTTCTCTCTTCGTCCGACTAAATCCTCTGTTTCCCAGCTTCGCAATGATATCTCTCATTTAGAGCTACGTCTTCTCCTTCTTCTTCTTACTTAACGCCATGTTTCTTACGTCCCTTTCAACGAAATTTATTGATGATGTCATTTAAAGCCAACTTCTTTTAAAAGCTGATGGTTTCAGCAACCGGAACGTGTCACGCACAGACGGATAAAGAGCACCAATGCTGGAAGGGTTTTAAAAAATGATGCCGACGCAACGATGCAATATCGGTCAAAGAATAGGTGTGACAGTTGAATGAAATTTGGTATACGATCCCGATACCAACTGACACTTGCGGTTCTTACGAATTTAATGATGTCCCATTCTAGAGTATAGCGCTGCCAATGTGTTTGGATTGATACACAATCTCTTCAGGTGGCCCTTTGTAATTTCCAGCACACTGTTGGGGTTAGATATATGATTCCTAACGCGCGACTGACCTAACTGGAGACAGCCGCCTGAGAGTGGAAATTCCTTTCCCTTTATATATAGGATTCCGTGCCCGGAATCTAAAACGTGATCGCTGACAGCGTTTGATCTTTGGAAAACGTCATCTCTATATAGCTCTGCGATACACAGAAAAAAACCTAGACAGGATATCCTCTTTCACTCTGTACACCATGTCATTTTGACTGTGTATGCCGACATAGATTTCGCAAAGAGATGCCAATTATATGCAGTCGAATCATTCGAAATGTCAATCCTAAATGAATTACGATAGCAAGTGGTGCGACATGAATATAATCACGAGCTGCGGTCTTTTTTCCTTTCTTTTGGGTTATTACGAAAAGCGAAGAGGCAGCAGCGCAGAGAATTGAGTGCAAAAAAAAAAGACAGAGAACTTTTATGCAATATAATAGGGCTCTTTTCTCTTAGAAAATGGCAGAGGAAATCAAATTTTTGATTGGCTGATTCGAGTGGAACCATCCGGCACAATAAGTCTCTGGCATCTTCTTTTTTTCTATCGTCTCCACCGTCATCAATCGTTGATTATTTTTCGCCTTTTTCTCAGCGTCTGGCTTCTATCGATTCTAATAGCTCGTCGTCTCTTTGGAAAATAAGTGGTTAGCGAGTGTTACACCCCACTCCCGTTAACTTTTGATTTTACCAATGAAAAAAAAAAAAGGAAAACCCGAACCCGACGCAAGCTGCGTCCTGCTTCACTTCACTGGATTCTCGAGTTCGCTAGGTAATTATATTCAGAACTTGGGGAATTTTCCAGGTACTATCAATGGATGTTTGTTGTCTACTGCGATGAACGCAAAGGTTTCACACGTATATTTGTTGGCATCGCTTGCATAACTATCGATTGAATAATTCTTCCTCCAATTCGGCAAAAATTCAAAGCACGGGGAAAGGAGAAATCATAAGATTATCACAACATTTTTATTATATTGCAATTCAAGTGCCCTTCTGATTCTCCGCGTTCATCAAAAACGTATATATACAGGCCAACAGATTGGTTTAATAATCCAAGGCTTTATGGCGATATCTTTTCTTCAACGTGGAATATTTCAAGACGAACTCGAAAAAACAGTAGGCCTATTTTTGGTTTATGCAAAGCAGCGCATAACGGGCTCCTTAATAAAGGAAAAAACAAATAGATGGTCGTGGATATACGTGCGAGCATTTACGGTTCCTTTTCGTGTTCTGCTTCCATACAGGAGTGAGTTCCAACATATACAAGAGGTTGTGCATTGCTTATGGCCCATCACTGTCATCACCACCACGAACGAATATACACCCAACGTCCATGAATTGTCGTGATTAATGGGCATCCACTGTACCACTTGAGATTGCGCCCGGGTTGAATTGATCCACAGCGGCTTTTGTTGGATTATTATTACTGAAGCATTTCATCGCAAAATGCTGCGCAAGCGGGAACTATATCTTCCTAATTCCTGAATTTCTACGCTGAGCTAAAGATGCGTTAATAACTTGTGCGTAACTAAATGTGCGCAAAAGAAGTAGTGAAACAGAAAGTTTTAATTTGTCTTCATCGAATTATTGAGTCCTATATCGTAACATCTCAGATCCTGACTTCAGCTTGAAGCTGGAACGTTAGAGAAGAGTCATGATTTATTCCCGAACCATCTGCCCTGGTTAAATGAGTGATTACGTGCCAGCTATTGACGTGTAATGACGAACCGGATTAACGGGTCAGTAAAACAAAAGGAGCTAGTAAGGCAAAACTAAATGTCTTCTACTCAGCCTGTTAACTTACTGGCGTTTGTCCTTGTCTTCAACACATGTTACTAGCACCAGTCCAAAGTCGAGTTTTTAGTTTGATATTGGATTCTTCTTTAATTTCTTTAAGTCTTGATGTAAGGTTAGAAGAAAGGTTCTGCAGACAGTTATGAACTACGTCCCTTGTTTATTACAAGAGCCGTAGATAAGAAATGAACAGACTTTCCAGATTGTTCTTCACTTCTTTGCCTAGTATTTTATTTCTTTCAGTGCTCACAAATATTGCCACTGTGGAAAAGTGGAAATGGAAAAGTTCATTGATTAACATTTGTTATGGTCGAGCTTTATTAATCCCGTCTTGACGTGATGGAAATGTTGTTTAATAAATTTCTTGGGACCTCTGAAAGTTTGAAGTTCTTGAGAGCTGAAAACTTTGCTCTAAAAAACGAATGTGACATGGATAATATCGCCATAATGCAACTACGAAGGAGATTGGTATCCCCTTTCTTTAATCGATATACCAAAAATATCAATAGCTACTGATGTTTACAGTTAAAGTAACTTCAAAGTTGAAGTGGCCTTTAAGAAGATCACAGGCTCTTGTGATTGTCAACAAATTTACTTTGTCTGTGGTTTCTTTTTGACATAAATAACTGTATGTAGTGTAACGCAGCTTTGTTGAAATACTAGTGCTTACAGCACGTCTTATGTAAAAACGAGATTTAATGCTAAGATATTACGTAAGTTTGGCACAAGACGGACTTACCATTTTTCATCGAAAAAAGTCCAGCTTACTTTTTACAATCGTTTCTTATTTATTTTTAAGCCGGCAGTCGATACTTTTCTTTTTTTTACTTTGTTGGGAGTGGGCAAGCTGTCACTTGTGCCACACAATATCTACCTGATATAGATGCAGTTTGTATTTTAAGCTTTTAACGCCCCCATCTTGCAACTAGAGTTATAGTTGCGTAAACCTACATATGGGATGGCTGTGCTCGGGTTATTCTTTTGTTTTTTTTTCATGGGGGTGCTGTTTTTCCTCTCTTAAGAATGACAGCTGATGTTATTTTAAAAACGTGTGTGTGTTCCCTTTATCTTTTGAGACAACAACCATTACAGTGCTTTTCTCTTCCATTAACAAGGTAACTAATAAATTAATAAATAGGTATAATATTTAGTATTAGTTATCAGCTGTCTATATTAGCCATGTCATGTTTCAAGACAGTACAGACAGATCAGAGGTGGTATTGATGAGTGTTGCCAGGCAATATTTCTGGGTATTTGATTTCATTTTGCTTCAGTATCCACACCAAGACCTTCTGATAGTAACAAATTAGACTGAGGCTGATCTACTTGACTGGAGATCCACACATTAACCGAAAATGCTGAGCTAGAAAATTTTAGTCACAACACAATTTAAATTTTTTTCTTTTCAGGATTCGTTTAATTGAACTGATGAGAATTATTTACTTTTGAAAGTGAATCAACCATGCATTTTGCTTGAATGAGGGAAAATTAAAAACAAAAACTCAACTAATAATGGTGTGTAAGTCTAAAAATAAGGCCAATAGACAGTATCAGTCAATAGATTCAGTTCTTAATCAGCGTTCATTGTCCCAAGATGCAATCACTCCACAGAATGAAAGTCTGTATAGGCTAGTCAGAAAACAAGAGGGGGCCGTGTAACTGATTTTGCTGCATCGCCTAGCTCCGTGTTGACCGATCGATAAAAGACATCACTCGGATAGCTTCCAGCATTTTTTTTTTTGGGGGGGGGCACTACTTGGCCCATTGTGTTGTGTATTACCGCTAGGTTGCAGTGGCGATAAGAGCTCTTGTATTCTCCTGACGTTTTATTCACCGTGTCTCATATCCCCCCTTTTTTTTTCGTCCTACGCGTGGATCAGCAGATCCCAAAGGCCAAAGGATGCTAATAGGTAATGCGACAAACCGGGGAAGAGGATCAAACGAATGCAATTCTTCCGGACGGTGCTTCCAAATAATGTCGAAAGTTTTGATGTGTTTATAACATCATCGTTTCTAGACGAATTGCAGAACGTTGAATATAGAAGAACGAGATCCTTCTTTTCTTTCCTTTAGTGTTAGCAATAAATTGAACCTTCATTTCTCTTTTGAAAAAAAGTGAGGCTGGAAATACTTGACGAGGTGAGGCTAGTGCAGCTCGGCCGCTGGCTTGCCGCTTTGACATGTTGTGCATGCAGATTCGATTAGAGAAGAAGGGAGACATAGGAGATGTCCTTTGACAGATGAGTGCGAAAGCCGTGGCGTCAGCACTTTGGTGTCGCATGGCAGCTGTCACAATCGCAGACGAAAGGAAATAGGGTAACGGAAAAAAGGGGGGCAAAAGCAATTCAGTCAACGTCTCTGGCATAGGATCAGTCTTAGCAAAAGAAAACATTCTTCGTAGAAAAAAAAAAGATAATTGTTGGTTTGGCTTTTCTTTGGCGTAATCCTCGTCTTGAATGTTGCCGCCTCTTTGTTGATTTGGTATCCTCCACGAAAAAAAGGAAGAAACGATCCCACTCTTTCGCATTCTCGAAGCGATCCTCTTTGTCCATTCTTCTAAAAAAGAAGAAATGAGAAGGACATTGCGGATGTCGGCCGGCTAATGTGACACTCATTGAAAGATTGCCGGACAGGCCGTGTGGCCTGTAAGGAATATTGAATGAGATTGTGTATATTCAATTGACCCATTTTCCTTTTTTTTCTTCCACCATACAGATGTTCCGCTACGTAATCTGGTCGTGCTCGCTAACAGTACAGCAGAGTTAACCTGCGACACGGCTCCTCCCGACAGACACGACGAGGTCATCCTTGTTCTCTGGTTCCGCGAGAATGTCGGCACGCCCATTTTCAGGTTAGTGTGTCATATTTCTTTGATTATCAATCAGATGGGCGGCGCTCCGGTAATGTGAATAGACACCGTTAATGTTCGTGAATTTGAAATGGAAAGAGAGAAGAAAAAGACGTGTTTAATATGTAGTGACGGTAAGCGCCTGTCTTGTTTCAATCGATCGGTTTGGCTAGTGGCGACTGACGTGACTTTTGACCACAAGCGCCGTCGCTTGTCGATAAGAATAAAAGATAAATTCAGTTTTCGTGCAACAGCAGTTTTTTTTTTCCCCAATAAAAATCCCTTTTTTTTTCGTGACGCGCACATCCGCACTTCTACATCTGTCAAGTCTCCGCCGCAAGTGCGTCTTCACCCGTTGGGGTAGACCTTTGAATGGTTCAAGTGTTCGAGGAGTTCCATAGCAATTATCGTGTAAATACTTGAAGCGACGAGCAGCTTTCAATTTGTCCTCGTTTTCTTTTTTTTTTTTCCTAACCAGTTCGCGTTTTACTCTGTCGGTTGAAGCGTGAACTACGCTTCGTATTAATAAGGCAAACTTGTAGACCCGATGTTTGAGGTTATATCGTTTTCAAACGCCCCATCGGAACGACGGAGGCAATTTTGTTCTGTTTGGCGTTACGTCCACTGGCTATAACAGCTTGATAAAAATCCCCCGATTTTTGGGGGTCGTGTAGCAAAACAAATTCAACCGGCTCCATTACTCTCAAAATTCTAGAGCTTGTGATGGGTCGTAGGGCTCAGATTTGTAGTGTTTAGTCAGTACATATTCCACTTTTTTTTTTTTTTTGCCGAACATGTTTCTACTAAACCCTTCATTGCTCTTGTGCATACACTTCTTTTGTGTCTATATACGTACGCATGACTGAAGGCGGTTTTTGAGATTCCCGTTTTTTTTTTGTTATTGTGTAAAGACTCGTAGATGGATCGTCAAACGAGAGAGGGGAAAAAAAGAGTACATAATAGGACGAGTGCAACGAGTGAAAGCCTTTGGTTGACAGTCTCGATTTTCTCTTTTTTTTTATCATATTCTTCTTGACTTATTCTTATCCTAACTCCATTTTTATTCTGCCGGCTGTGCCACCGACTCCTCTCACTGCATGGAAAATGAGTTTTTGCTATTTCATTTCAAGTTATACAGCCTTTCAAAATCTTTTATAGTCTTGACTCTTTTGGCCCAGGCTACTCATTTTGTCTTTTGTCTTATTCATTCTTCCCCCCCGCCTCGTTTATTTGCCTTTTTGGTTCTGTCGTCAAGCCCCAGCCTGGCTTCATTCGGCCAGCCTAACTGGAACACAGATTTGGTTGTGACTGAACGTTTCGTGTCAGGCCTCTTTTGTTTTTTTTATTTTTTTTGTCTCCGTTGCTATTTTCTTTTGGGATTGCCCTCTCTGGGAAATGGGGAGACATGACTCGGTCGTCCACTGCGATATGACTCGCTCCATCTCATTTTTGTTTTCCCCTTTTTTGTTTTGGTTTTATTTTTGTTCCGACGCCTTTTATATTAAGTCTTCCTGGGTTTATGTCGTTTCCCAAGTCGACGGAAGATCAAGTTCCTATGGCCGTTTGGAGAACGATAAAAGAAACTGCACACAAAAAAATCATTGGACGTGTAACAGGCTTTTGATTATTCTGGAATATCAAAGGTTTTTTTTTTTGGGGGGGGGCTGTCAGAAAATGAGCAACTTTTATTTTCTGTGATACAAAAAAAAAATAATCTCGCTTAATCCAAAGAGTGTCCATGACAGCGTGAGATGTCGTGATAGCCTAAAAATGGGTCTCTTTAATTATCGAAGAGAAACTGATGTCGACTAATTATAGTGCCAGTCGCAGCCAGCTGTTATGACTACCCAATTACATGTCAATAATGTGTGTCGACATTTTTGCCCTTTTTTGGGGGGGGAAGGGGGGGAGTAGGACTCAATCACGTGACATTCCATCGAGGCTTTGTTATTTATATGCGAATAGGCTCATTCTTATTGGATCTCCTCTTTTTTGGTCTTGTAAGAAGCATTTCTGCTTTATTAGAATGTAACACAGAACTAAGCCAAAGGCCACTTTGCTGTGCATGCCGCATTATATAGAGTAGTATAGTGCGTTGATCTTGTTTCAGCGTATAGCACTTTGAGGGGCTTCAGTCAACACGATCACCGACAGCGAAATGGTTAAATACGCATCAAATCTGTTGATGATAAATAATCCGCTTTCGTTATCTTTATCCATCGTCCAATAGGATCAGTTCTGAAATCCTTAGACTTACATTCTGAAAAACACCTGAACGGTAGCTAATATTTTAGGCCCAAATGATCATTAAATTTTTTTTTTATCCAGCTCTTTTTCTGAAAAAACCCCTCTGAATGATTTAAATAGCATAAAAATAGAAATGATTACTGCGTCTTTTGACGTTCTACGTATTTACAGATTGTCCCATTATTCGATTTCTCTGGAGAATTTATGCACGCGTTCCTCTCGGTGAGCGCAAGTTAAATCGAATTCGTGAAAAGGATATCTGAACAACCCATTGTTTAACCTCAAGTTTACCGTAGATGCTAATGACGTGCAACGCTCGTCTAATCAATACATCTGCCCCAGAGAAATAAAAAAAAGGTTCCGTATTAGTGTGTGGTAAAGTGCAAAGCGTTGTCGGCCTATTACCGTTACATTGGGGAACGCATAATAATACGGGATTACTTGAATTCAGCTTATTGATTTGCAACACTGGGATCATCGTAGTACGTGGGTGTCGTGAACGAAGGGTTTCGAATGGAACCCACGTTGCACCGTATTGCCGACCTGATCTCCGAACTGTCGTACGCGTGTATAGGTGCCGAGAAAGAAACAAAATGCTCCGCGAAATTGCTTATTTTTCACATTGCCAATTGAAGTAAAAATAAACGGAAGAAAAAGGGCCATTGATAAGTGAATTTCGATTCGACCTCTCGGCCCTTTTTTCTGTTCCCCCAGAGTTGTCGAGATCACTTACTGGATGTTTGTGCCTTCTTTTTCGGTTACTTTCTTTCCTGACCCAACTGTCCTCTAAGTCAGTCACCGTATCCACTTTATACGCTCGCTAAGAGGATACTACAAACATTCTACTGTGCAGCTCTGTTGTTTTTGTTATGCCTTTTTTCTTTCTCTCTTTCGTTTCTTCGATCCCCAAATTCCATTTTTGCTTGTTGGCCTTTGCGCGTCTAACTCGATTCGAAGACATTGATTGTTGAACGGACGAGGAAAAGTGAATCAGACGACCTTATATTTTACAATTGCTCACGAAAGATGATCGTCACTTGCCTGTAGGATGAATTGTTTGTTTTTGCAATCGATTGTTTGAATGAAATTTTTTCATTTTAGCTCCCATGTCAATTCTACTCTTTTTTTTCTTTTTCGCTTTTATTTGAATGGATAGAGTCATGACGTTAAGGCAAAGAATTCTCTAATGACGTCGAGATCTATAGAAAAAATGTTCCATCCCGAATGATGATGATGATAGACTTTTGTGAGAAGATGAAAGTCGCAACGGGAATCTGCCACTACATTTCACGAAAGAAACTTTTCGTATTTCATTTTTTTTTTAATTCGTTTTCACGTTCCTTTTATGCATAGACAGTGGGGTAGAACGCAACGGACCTCAGACTGCACTGTAATCAACATCAAAGTGTGTGAGTGTTGTATTTGTTAATTGGGATGTCCCACAAAGAAGAAAGTTTTTGACGTCGGAAATAACATTGTCGTTCATCTTTGGCCGCCGAAAACTTTCTCCTTCTATACGCGCCTCATAAGTTGTACATCATTGTTAACATTTCCAATTAAACAAAATGAAAAAACAAAAAACAAAACGAAAAGGGTTTGAAAATAGAGCGTAACACGACGTCCAATTCCCCTTCGAATAATTGCGTCACATTTGTCTGGAACGTAAAAAGCCAGAGCTACGAAACTTACACGATGGACGTTGGCAAAATTCAGGTATTGCTTACTAGCAATCGAATTTCGATTTAAAGATCTGGAAGGTGTTTCCTAGCAAAGTGGGGCGTTGTACAGGAAATTGGATACATCATTGATTTTGTTGTTGTTGTTGTTGTTGTGTACTTTATCTCTTTACAAGATTGAGATTATTTGAAAGCAGAATACATCATCGCTTTTGTGTGGGAGCCATTTCATCGAGGAATGTCCTGTCAGAGAGTTTTTCGGGTTAAGTTTGTTTCGTATAACTTTTCAACGCTGATGCAACAAATCCCCGGATAAAAGAGATGGAATATCGTTTTTATGAATGAAAAAACGAAAGGGGAGTTTTGATCGATGTCCTTTTTCGTTTTTCATCTCCGTCCGGCATAATCCGGTCGGTAACCGAGCGCTCGTTGCGGATGTTGTCTGCAACAACCTGCTGTGTGTGTGTGTGGTTGTGTGTAACGTACGTGTTTTGATCGATCGGTTTGACGGAGGTCTCCTTTCCCACTTTCTCTCTCTCTTTTTCCTATCTGCTTCTTAGAATCCTCGACGACGACAGTTAGTTACCCACACTTGCATATCGATGACGACTGGAGAATGATGTTTCTTCTGATTTGTGAAGCTGTCTCAACGTGCGTTCTGTTTGGTGCGGCAGAAGATGTTGTCAGATGTTTACCTGTATTCGTTTGGAGAGTAGAAGAAAGAGACGTGGGCGGAAAGGGAAGAAAATGATTCTTTGATAGATGTTGTAACTCAGACGCTTCGATTCAATATCTAATTTATATGCGACGCAGACAACGGAAACTGCTAGTTGTGCGAATTTTTTTTCCCCCCTTGAATTCTGATTGTGTAGCGACGGCAGTCGACGTCCGATTCCGGCGGTTTCTCTATTCTATATAGCGTCTCGATCTTTTCCAGAACCTCGGTTCTCTCTCTCTGTGTTTGTGTATATCAGTTGACACATCAAGAGCTTCCATTCCATCCTCTTCATGTACCGTGTATATTCTCCGTTTTTTTTTTTTTTCCATTCTTTTCATTCTGTTTATATGTATGTGCTTTCTGTGATCTCTTTTGCGTCTTGTATATGCTCTTTCTTTATCACCGAGCTTTCTTTCTTTTTTCTTTTCCCCCGTTCTTCCTATATATATATAGCATTGCACAATCTGAGTAACGACGATTTTTTTTGTTGTTGCTCTGGCGGAAAAAAAAGAGGAAAGAGGACGTATATATATATTTGTTTTCAAGCTTCGTTTAGCGCTGGTAGAAAATGAAAACGAACGAGAAAGAGGCAAAAGCGAAACAGAAAAAAATTGGCAAAAGAAAACGCAGATGTATGGGAGGAATATCCGAGTCGTCGACAATCGCCATCTGTAATTCTATCGTATTTGTTTTCGGGTTTTTTTTAATCCTTACAGGATGAGGGTTTTATCGCGGAAGTAGTAGTCATTAACAATCGATTTAAATGTTTTAATTACTTTTGCAGTAAAGAAGATGGGTATCATTCGTGACATGTCCCTAAGAGTTTGACTCCGCACTTGTTTTTTTCTTTTCTTTTTTTTTTTCTAGAGAGAAAATACAAGAAAAAGGATAAGAATAAAATGAAAGAGAAATGCATTACTTAATGAAGGAAGAAACATCCGAATCGGAAATTGTTACGGCAATGGAGGGAATCAGTTTGCATGCACGGGCGAAGGCTTCTGAATCGATACCCAACGCCGCCCTTTCTCTACGTATAATTTTCCTATTTCTCTACTCAACGGTTGTACATCATCTTTGCATACTTCTCTTGTAGCTCATTTATGAGTTAACTATAGCCTAAGATCGCCGACTTTCCATCTCGTCAACTAAATCGATTCCACCGTTCGTTCTTAGTGACTCGGTATTTATGAGGCAAACGATATATCTTGATTGGTTTAACATTAGATGCAGCCAAGAGAACGAAGATATTAAACTGTGGCACACACAAAAAAAAAGGTATAGTGGTTCTTGCTTTCTCTTCAGCGTTTCTTTTCAACGAACTCGTGAAGCAACTCCCGGTGAATATATTGGCTGGCGCAAATTGCATGCTTTCAATAATTCTTTTTTCCATCTCTCCATTATTCTGTTTCTGTGTGTGTGCGCGCGTGTGTTTGTGTATTTGGAATAGTTTCATGATTTCGAGGCAAGGCTTGGCTGAATTGTTAAAGCAAACGATTGTGACAGCTCAGTGATACAGTAAGCCATTCGCATTGAAATGGCATGACTTTAAAGGCGCACGGGCTTTCAAGCCCTTGTTCCCAAAAGAATAAAAGTCAATTCAAACTAGAAATAAATAAAATCAAGAAAACATTGTTTTGTTTTGTTTTTGACGAGAAAAGAATGAGCAGATCTAGGCCGACGAAAGAGAGAACGCCCTTCTTTGAAGCTGTAAGGCTGCATATAGTCCAGCTTTGTTGTTCAACATCTCCTATACTGTATAACAGATTGTCTGTTGATGGAAGTTGACATTCTTTTCACTAACTTTATTTTCAATCTTCTTTTTCTTTTTATACATTTATATATATATTTTCCTCCGGCTGTTTGCGACACATGGTGTAACACGTACTGCAGTGCGGATGCTCGAGAAGTTGCGTTATCACAAGCTGGCGTCTGGTTTGACGAAGACATCCTAAAGAAGAGAGCCACCTTCCGGGGCCGGGTCAGCGAGCCATCCATCCTGGCCATCAGCAACGTTAGTTTGACCGACCAATCCGTCTATCGGTGTCGAGTTGATTTTCGCGAAGCCAAATCGCGCAATTCGCGCATCAATCTCACAGTCATCGGTAAGAAAATCTTTTCGGCTGGATCTTTTTGTTCCTTAGCAAATATTATTCAGCCTTCCTTCTCGTTTGAACAGTTCAATTCGTTCCTCTGTGTAACGTAGTGTGTGCTATTCTGTGGAATTGTGCGCTCGGTAAAAAATCGCGGGTCATTAAATCACTTGCGATGTGCAGAATTGGATGAAAACGAGCAACTTCCTGCATCGCCATTCATATCTCTCTTCTATAACTGGAGCTGACTTGATGCTGATAAACTTGCATCGCACCATTAAACCATCCGGCGGATGATGCAAGACGTTAATGTTTTTGCTTTAAGTTTTCTTGTGTAGACTCGATGACTGCTGTGCCTGGTCGTCGGATATGGGCAGCGGAAAACCTTTAAGAAGGAAGGGAAAGACCGGGGAATTCGGTGCTGATTGGAGTATCTCATTAGTTTTGGGGAGGGTTTTTTTTTCCCCCCCAGCAAAAGCCCAGCACGAACCGTTGACGGCATTATCGTAAATTGGGCACTTGTGCGTTCACCATCCCGGTAGACGGAAAGGATTCCGTTTGCTCGTCATCCTTTTTTATTTTTTGGTGATCCTCTTCATCACCCAACTTGCGTCATTTCTATTGCAATAGATGTCGTGATCGAAGCCAGCGGTTATTTGCATTCGTACTTGGTTTACGTTCCTAAAGGCGGAGGAGAGGTCAATAATGGAGAAGTAAAAAGTCGTTGGAAACAGATGCACTGTGCGTCGTTCAATAACAACCGAATGCCATTAGTTTCAACAATTGCTGGTTGTGTCGGCAGCGTGATTCTTTTTTCTTTCTTTCAACACCGCCTAAAACGTACCCCATAGCTGTGGCCCCAACGGATGTGGGGATCTGAGCGCCAACGGAAACGAAATGGATGGAGTCAAAAATGGCGAATGAAGTAGGTCTATAGTAAGCGAAAACTATTACTTTTCGTTTGCTGCTCTCTGTACCCTCCTTCCGGGGATTCTGCCATGGCCTGTAATCGTACGACCTTAGTTTATCCAGGGAAACCCAAGACCGGATTATGAACGTCTTTCCTTGTGCGGAGACGTCAAAGATCCACAGCGTCCCGAAAATCCATTGAGATTCCTCGCGGTTGAATTATTGCCATTCTCATTTTCTGTATGCGCTTAGGTACACGACGCGTAACGAACAGACATTTCCCTAATACTTGTTCGTTATGCTGCGTAAGCAGTACCTTTTGGATAGTTTAGAAGGTGGAAAATGAGTTGATGCAAAACAGCGAAAGAAAATAAAAACAAGTAAAAGGCAATAAGACTTGTGGATTTCGCTTGGCTGTTTCGCAATTCAACTTCCCAGACCAACCGTTGACCCTTTGGCGTATAGCTTATGCTAACCCGAGTAATCTGAGTTATCAATTAAAAAGGGTAAGCTGCGAGAATTCGCTGTCATGCAAATTTCAAACATATAATATGAGTCCTGGATAAAAGCGCCGGGTTCAGCGAGTCTTGTTTCCGTTCGTTCTATGTAGTAGCCACTGTACGGCAGGTTTAATCACGTCCATTCTCTGCAACACAATATCTATTCCATACGTAGCTTACTCGTTTATTTTCGCTTGTGATACGCGCCCTTCTAATCATCCGCTGTTGTTGAAAGCTCCGCCAATCGTCTGAAACGATAGTTCCATTCTCACGGTCTTTTCAACTTGAAAAAAAAGGGGATGAATTGGTCATTCCATGGGGACTGGAAAAGGTGGCGGTTGGACGCGAATAAAAGATGACTCGACTAATTTATATTTTACGCACAACTCGATCCTTCCAAGTTGGCGACGTTGGTTTCTTTTGACAATTTGATTAGCAATCGCCTGCACAAACGACGGTCTGATTCATCAAGGATACGGAGAAATGTGATTGATTGAGGGCTTTTCTGACGGCTCTTAAATTTGTCATTGATTTCGCCAACGTAGTAGCAGACATACTAACGATTCCCATTGAAAGAAAACAGTATAAAGTCCCATAGGAAACCAGTAAATACAAGTAATAAATGTAACCGTGCTCAAATGGCACCTAGATCCGTTTTCGAAAGAAATACGCAAGTCCCAGTCACTGCGCATGTTTTGTTTCTTCTCGTCCCGAAAACGCCGTTACCATAATCCGGCATTGAAAGAGGAAAAAAGGAAATCATGCGTGAAAGTGTTGAGTGTGTACTTTTGATTGCAAAAGATCTTTTACTGGGCAGAATGGATGTTTTCATCGACATCTGCTAGTCCCAAGTTTCGGCTGCCGTTGTATATGCCCGTATGGTCTGGAACATCAGCCGTGATGGCCAAACTAGTCGGATGATGAGCCAATTCGAGTTGATGGCTCTTCTTTTTACGCTCCCGACGGACGTTAACACCCAACGAGAAAGTTTTTCAAACAACATAGAAGCTCTTCTTTTTATAGCTGATGTAGCAAAATTTTTGTTCTTCTCTTTCTTCTGGATGTTACATGGCCATAACTTGAATCGCCTATTCAGCTCCAGCAGTGCGGAAAAATGTTCGTCGATACGCTACTTTTAAGGGCACATCGTACGGTGAAGGCAACTCGCAGTTTTACTGCAATTAACGGTTATCTTTTTTTTTTTATTTATTTCAGAACCGCCGAAATCATTGACGATCAACGCCGAATTCAGCCAGACTCGCATCTCTACTGTGGTCGGGCCGTTTCGGATCGGAGACCGGCCCAAGTTCACGTGCACCGTCGAAGGAGGTAAAACACAACAATGTCCGTTTCCACCATTTTCTAAGTACGTACTACGTAGGTTTGCAATTTGAATTGATTATGCAATCACGAGGTATCGTTCAGGTATCGTCTAACTCGAACGCTTTAAACAGCATTCGTGTAATCATCTTAGATGTAGCGAAGCGAGCAGAATTCAATAAAGCATTGTGAATGGACCGGTGGATATGATGTGGTCTATCAAAGGATTTCAAGAGGCGTAGAAGTTTCTTCGTCGACGAAGAAGGAATGAAGCGAAGCGTGGGCTTTACGTCACGTCTTTCAGGGCAACACAGGCCGCTGAATTTCAATCAAGAACTTTAAAACCATCTCTCCCCTTCTTCTTTTTGTGTGCGTTGACGAGACTTTTAAGTGATGAAAAAGAAAGCAAGGGCTGAGACAAATTTCCTAATTCAGAACAAAAATGGCGGAGAAAATGGGGGAAAAAAAATAATCGGGAAATGAAAGCGTTATCGACATGCCGCCAAGTATGGGGAACTACGGGCACCAAGTTCTATTTATATATAACCCTGCCCTGCATCAAGAGTTTGAGCTCGACCGAGTGGCAAATTCAAATCTCGAACACGTCTAGGAAAAACAAGGCGGCTGCCATCGCTACGATTGTCTTTTGTTTTTGCATACCAACACTTAAGTAACAAACACGATTAGGAGCGTCTACACACTAAAACGGGGTATCAAAGGCCATGTATACAGGAAAAATTTCGCATTAAATAGTAAAAGAATAAAGCTTATTGACATTTATATAGAGCGTTATCCGATTTATAGGTACAAGTATTTGAGCCAGTTACGCAATACCGTGACAACATCAATAGAAAGAGTTCTCCGAATTCAAAATAAAGCGATCGATATCTCATTTTCAAAGTGTGTGTTACCACTGACCCTTGTTCGGGAGATATTCCCGAGTCTTTTTATTTTTATTTTTTCTTTTGAATTCCGTAAAATTTTGATGTCGTTCGCTTGGTACAGTTTCTACAAAGAGTCTTTAGTCCCCCCCCCCTTTTTTTTTTTGTCACAATTAAATGATCCTATTCATTTTAAAGCAATTTGTTGACGAGTAAACGGAGGCGTGTGTTGGCATCATTTTGTTTTGGCACCCGATCAAGGTTTTCCCTTTTATCCACGTCAGGCTCTTGATCAATCAATCAGTCGGTGGGATGTGTATAGTTCCAATGGAGCAAGCTTACAAAAGAGAATGGCTTGTAACTCGTCGAGGAAATGAGTCGTCCCTCATTCGGACGTGTTTTCACGGCTTCTGGTTATTTCACCATCGTTCGAGTGTTTCGATCGTTATCACAACATCGTGAGAAAAAAAAAATTTTTGTTTTAAAAAATAAAAGTCGAGAGCAAAGTACGTGTTCTGATCAGGACTTTTTTCCCCTTCCTTTTCCGTGTCCCAATTAACATAATTCTATCAAAGACATCCGTCTCCGTACTTGAAGGAAGTTCGGAATCAATAAGAATCTTTAAATGTCTCCTTCGGTTATTAATTAATTATTTGATTTAAAAAAATAATAATAAATGATAATAATAAAATATGATTGTTTTGATGCAGGTTTGCCCATTCCCGTCATCACTTGGCGTCGCAATCGCATCACGGTGCCCGGCCAGATGGAATCTAGTGAGCCGGAACGAATTCGTAGCACTCTTCTTCTTCCTCCATTAAAGCGCTCTGATTGGCCCATGACGTTGAGCTGCTCAGCGTCCAACTCGGAACGCGGCCGGCCACTGGAGCAGTCGTTTGACGTCGATATGGAACGTAAGTCTGTCTGAACCTCTTATGCTCCCTAATACACCGACGCTGTTACTGGAAAAATAAAACAATCTCTCGAGACATGACGCAATTATCGCGTCACCGTTTCAGTTTGTCCGTCCAGCACGTCCAATGGTACTCAGAAAAAACTTAGGTCCAGTGATGTTTCGCTGGACAGTGAAACGAAAGAGTCCAATGAAAGAGCCAACGATGGGTGCCCGTTGATGTGGGTGATGTGTGAACACAACCGCATTCAATTGAATCACGCGGCCGAGATGGTTCAGACTGGGCAAACAAGGGAAGACGGCGACAATATTTAATCGAAAACTGGCCAGCAGTCTCTCCTTTTTTTTTTTCACCAAAGAGTATGGACGATTCGTTTACTGGGACGTTGTGCACGGCGAGGAACTCAGTTTGCGCTCGACCGAGTGGATAATGCGGCCCTTGTTGTCTGCCCAATGTTTTCCTACTGTGTTCCAGACTTTCAATGTTTCCCGTGTCCCGAATCTTTGGGGACGTCTTTATTCTCTCGACTTTTCTGGCCGTGTATACCTTTAGACCAACTTAAGTATAACCAATAATTGCATCGGCCTTTGGGCCCTGTGCAAACTTTAACCATCATCCGTCTTCGCTGTTGGTTGGACTAGGATCGACTTTTATTTTTTTCTTTCCCCCTAATTATTCGCCTGATGTTCTTCTTTATTATTGAAATGGAATAGTTCCACCGCTGTCGGTATCCATCGTGATTGGTGAGAGGAATCCAGCGGTGGGGAAACCGTTTTCGTTGCCGTGTCACGTCACCGGCTCCCGTCCTATCCCGAAAATTACATGGTGGAAAAACGATGTGCTGTTGGATCCTTCTGCTTACAACCAGGTATAACGACTGTTCTCTTTTCGGCTTATTTTGACAGTAAATGACACTGCAATTGTCAACAATGAAGACGAATCGATCGACTCTGTCCGTGTGTTGAATGTCAATATCCCAGTTGAAATGATTGAACGATATGTTACCTCTTCTTTTTCATTCTTTCCCAATGTTACTATCGCGATGTAGACCTTATCGATCAATGGCAGCGTGGCTATTAGCGTGCTGGACCTAATGCTGGCCAAGACAGAGACGAACAGCCGAATCACATGCCGTGCCATTAACCCATACCTGGACACCATCGTCATGGAGGACACGTGGAACGTCAATTTGAGCTGTAAGTCCATTAGATTTGTCGCCAACCTTCCTGCTAAACAGATAATCCTATTTCCAATTCTTCTCGTATCCACTACGTTACGTAACCACTACGTTTTCATCAGGTCTTTCGTACCCATTGTTAAACCTTTTCCCTTTACTGTTTTCCATTTTCTCCTGTTTTGCACGATTGCGGTTGTCACCGTTCGTCCAGATTCGCATCCTTTTCGACGCTATTGACGTCTTACGAAAACGACGTTAGGTAGTACTACATTAACTTGTCGCTTGGAAGCGGTGCCTCTACCGAAGGATATACGCACGTAGATATGCGCAAACATTTCAGGGCAAAACTTGTTCTGGTTCTGAGTGCAATTCTCTCTGAATTCTCATTTTAGTCGTGAATTTCTTTCTCTCTTTTATTTTGCCGCACGTGTTGCCGGCCGAGATGAAAGTGAGTGCACAATAGGCGAGTACACATCCTCGGCAGAACACGCACAAAAAGAAATACGATGGAGGCAGAAAGAGAGTGAAATAACGACACGTCTGATTTCCGCATCAGCCGTCTTGTCGGTTGAATAAAAATACGTTGAATCGTAGTAAAAACTCGTAGACTGTAGAACACCATCATCTCAAGCGAAAAGAGAAAAAAAAAGTTCCATCCGTCGTTGCTTTTTTAAATCTTTCTTTACAGGATTTTATTCGCTAATGGTCTCGTTCCACTGAATGCGGCGATAGAGAAAGAAGAAGAAGAAGAAGAAAAAAAGGGAATGAACAAGCCAAGGAACTTTGATTGAAATACTTTGGCTCTTGTGCAAGATGTTGAGCTTCATCGATCATATTTGAATCTGAGCGTGAAAGCTCCGGGTTAGCGTACACGCACCTTTTTTTTCCTGTCCTTGCCTTTATTTCATAGAAATGCTCACGAGCAGCACGTGCGAGTCAAAGTTTTTTTTTTTTTTTCGAAAAATGGTTTCGTCCTCAACGATTTGACGTAACTTTATGAAATATGACGGAGACTAAACGAGAGATTCCAAGAGAGGCAAACGGATCAATGGCGTAGACAATAGCGAACCAGTAGAACCCGAATGATTCTGAATTCCAGGGAAATTTGTTTTTTCCAAGTACAGCAGAGGGTCCCTTTATCAAGGAAGAAACAAGTTACACTGTTCCCTTTGATAGTAGTATCAGGTCGTTGAGAAGGACGCACTGTCCACTATCTGGATAACTTTATCTAATAGCAAATTGTCTAGTCAAGTCACGTTTTCTTTCAATTCAAGAGCGAAGGAAGGATTTTGCAATCAATATCTATCTTACCTTTCACATTTGCCTTGATATAGTTCGTTCATTAAATATCTGCAATGAACATTTGTTATTTTTGGAATCGTTCCACGAGATTTTTAGAGGCCGAGTTTCTTGACGTCTTTAAATCATCGTCTTTTTTAGTGGATCGAATAAATATTTTTATAGCTGGAATAATGAGCCGATCGATAATAGTCTTTTGGTTTCTGAACGTCGATTTTCAGTTCTGAATAGGAAAACGTATAGAACAAAAATAAAAACACGAATAACAGATTGAAGAGGAAAATTTAGTTTAGTATTCAAACTTTTTCCAAACGTCTCCGTTCTTTTATGGTTTGAGGTTTGCAGTCATATCGATCCATCTCCGCACCGACTTGCATTTTTTTCTTTTTACAATTGCCTTTATTGTTAAGCGTACGGTTCTATCGTCTGCCACTTGATCCGGCTATATTTTCGTCGTCCACTTTTTCAATGTCTCCTGTCGTGCTGTAAGTCAATGTTCCAGCAGTTCGAAAAGAACGATGCTCATCTATTTTGCGTTGCAATCTCGTTTAAAACGTAAATTCGCTTGTGCTGTTTATATACACTAGCTGCCTTAAATAAATGGAACATGTGTATGTATATGGCACTATACGTATATGTCGTATACATATGTATCCATCAGTATGGAACTGGCGAATTCCGGTCGTGCACTGCAGAGGGAAAAAATAAATAAATATGGAAAAAGAAGGGAATTGGGCGTCGAGGGGGCGGTACAGCAAGGGCAATTTTGGAGCTCTTCGGGACATTCCCTAAAGATCCAACGTGTGTCATCTTCGTTTGCCTTTGAAGATTTTCTTTTTGTATTTTTCCTTCTTATTTAAATTCTCCTTACTTTTTTTTTCCCCGGTTTTTATCGTATGTTGACTGTGTGTACAGAACGGCTGTGCACGTTTATTTCTTTGGCTGTTCAATGCCAAAGCTTAAAGGGAAAAGAAAAGTCTGTGGGTCTGGGAAAAAGGCTTAGGGAGGTTAGCTTTAAACAGCTCAACATGGACCTCGTGGACTATGGGGATGGAAGAATAGTTTCTTTCTTTTTTATTGTATGTTAAAGTGAGGGTGGGATCTAAAAGAAGAAAAGTTGATCTACTTGGGTTTCCCGATGAAAAAAAAAAAATTGTGGGTAAACTTGGATTCCATGAACGCGGCTGTCAAAACTTGAAGAAAAAAAAAAGGGAACTCGAGCAAAATGTATATGTAGACGAAGAAAAATCTTTGGAAAGACCATTGATTTTTTTTTTCTCTTCTTAGTTTATTTTTCTCGTTTACTTCCTCTTGAGTTTGACTTTTTTGTTGTTGTGATTTTCGTCCTCGTGGTGGCTGCATTGCAGCTGATACATAATAGACTGATCCGCAGGATGTGTGTGCGATTCGATTACAGATCCACCAAACGTGAGCCTAGCCATGGGACGATCATTGAATGCTGAGGGAATCAAAGCCGGTGATGACGTCTACTTTGACTGTCACGTTGATGCACGCCCGACTGCCAACCGCATCGAATGGAGACGAGATGTATTTGAAATTGAACTATTATTTTTTTTTCTGCCTGTCAGTCATCACGTCCTCATTTATTTTTCTTGTTTAGGGCATTAAATTAGTGCACAACACATCGGCTAATGTCATCATCACCAATCAGAGTCTAGTATTGCAGAATGTCGGTCGTTCCATGGCCGGAAACATTTCGTGTCACGCGTCCAACGTTGAAGGCCAAGCAGAAAGCCAGCGCATCTTCCTCGATATCAAATGCAAGTTTAAATAATTATTCAATTTAAACAAAAATCCAATTTCCATCTCTTCGTGATCAAATGATTAATAAAACAGATGCACCCGTATGTAAACCGGGACTGACGCGCTATTTCGGCGTGTCTCGGGCCGAGAATGTTGAAATCATTTGTCAGGTAGAAGCCAACCCGAACACGGAACTGAGCTACAAATGGTTCTTCAACAATTCAGCGGAAACGATCGAAGTACCGCGTAGTCGGTACAACAACAGCAGCCCGTCGGGAGCCAGCGTCCTCACCTACAAGCCGTTGGCTTCGCTCGACTACGGCACGCTCCTCTGCTTTGCTACGAACGCGGCCGGTAGTCAAAGCGAGCCATGCGTCTTCCACATTCTGACCGCAGGTGCGTGACCGTAGAACACGACGTTAAACATAGTATGTTTTCTAAGATGTATACGCAAACATTTTGCGCCGGGATGCCCTCGAGCAAAGTTTGTCATCATTTGCTATTCGTCCCATAGTCTAGATCGTATACTGTATTCACGCGTAATTGTTTGTATCAGGTCCGCCGGAACCGGTTTTCAACTGCACGGTATCAAACCACTCGAGCGATGCCTTCCTGATCGCCTGCCAGCCGGGTTTTCACGGTGGATTGCCACAGAATTTCTCGCTCCACTTCTTCGAGGAGAGCAACTCGTCAGGTCGACTCGTCATCCACCAGATATTCACCGAGCCCATCTTCTTGCTGTCAAGTCTCAAGACGAACATGCGCTACAAGGCGACCATCGCTTCCGTCAATGCCAAGGGCAAAAGTGATGATGTGGTCGTCGAAATATCTACGCAAAAAGAGCCGGAGAGACAGCTGGAGGTCAAACCAGGCAAGTCGACAGGTTCGATTACTTTTTCTTATTCTTTACCAGTTTTTTTTTTGTGTGTGTGTGCCGGGTGTCGGTGCCTTATTGATGGAATTGCTGATGTAATAAGTCGGCAAGTTTGCCTCTACTTGTTGTTATTCTTCCCCATTTTTTGCCTTCTTGTCCCCCCTACCGAGAAGAAATGCGGAATTGACTGTCGCCCCCAGTGTGCACTGCCACGAAAGCTAAATGTATAACCATAGACACACATTGTGGAGAGCCGATTCGATCCCGCGGGATTGTGTGGGGACTCTGTTCACACATCCGTATGCGCACAGGGCCCACCTATCACATCCTGCAACTTCTTTCGTTTCCCATTCCACCGTGTTCCTTGGTCTTTGTGGCTTTCCCTTCAGATGATTCAATTCTTTCATATGCCGATCTAGACCGTTCTAATTGTGTAGCGTGAGTTGACGACACTTTTTAAAGCTAACTGCCGTTCGAGAATCATTCCCGTGCCAACATCCTTTTTATTAAAAGAACTGGCATCATTTGGTGTTAATAATAATTGAATTTAAGTTCATTTCTGACGTCGTGTTACTCGGTTTTTCTTTACTTGTTTTCTTAACAGAACCGCGTCCCAGTAGCTCAATACTGACACCAACGCTGGGGATTCTGAGCGGCGTCGTCATATTGCTTTGCATTGCTGGCGTCATAGTGGTGGTATTCTTGCGACGCCAGTGCCTGCGAGAGGCGCCAGGCGGCCGCCAATAATGATGGCACAGCCAACGGAATTCTACTCCGTTCTGAAGCGACCAACAATCAAACGAATGGGGCAGCAGGCGGTGCATCGACTATCTCAAAATCAGCACGAGGCGGAGGTGTGAATCCTCGATCGCAATCGCTCAAACCGTTGATGGATAACGTCGACTGCAACATCGACGCCGGTGGCCCTATGTTTGTCTCTAGAATCGAACCGGATCACTGGAAGAATCAAATGTTCTGCCACACCAGCTTGACGCAACTCGGCTGGCCAGTTGGCGAACCTCCACCATCTCATTCGCCAATTCTTCCTCCCCCTCCGCCTCCGCCAAACATGTTGATGACGCAGCAACAGTCAATCAAAGCTGGGCTCATCACACCACCGTACACGACAGATAGTTCGTTAGATCTACGTAGTCCTGATATTATTCCTCCTCCCGTTATCGGTACGACGTCACATTTCACGTTTCAACGAAATACGATTAACGAGAAATTCGTTTTCTTCTCAACAGGGTCGTGTGATTTCGGACCTGCAACTCTCCCGCGGTCGTACAAAGGTTTCGGTATGGGATCCTCATCGACGTTAGCTGCTGCTGCTGCGACGCCAGTTGAAACGAAAAAACCGCACGTTATGTGGAGCGATACGATGCCCAAAGCCTTCCGCCAATCGCACGATTTTCTTCGACGAGAAACGTCTAGTCACTCGGCAGGTGCCAACAAGCGTGAAAGTGTCGTGTAAAGTTATAGAAAAAGAATAAAAACACTTTAAACGATATTGTCTTTTCCCAACATCCACCACATCCTCTCTCTGTGTACGTTTCTTGCCTATTTTGTTGTTGTTGTTAATCCTTTTTTCCTCCTGTTTCTCAACGATCTCACCTTTCAGAATCTTGGTACGTGTTTCACAATTACCAAGTCTCAAGTTTGACATTTGTACCTGTCAACTTTCTCAATACAACTGTCAGCCGATGTAGCGCGAAAAAAGGAATGACGTCAGGTATTGTTTGTGTATCGTCAAACTCTCAATGATTGCGTGCAAGAGGTATGTACACAAATACATTATCATATTCGAATATTGAAAGGCGATTGTTAAACTTTCTGATTCCATCGTTTTCTTTTGTAACTCTTGCATCTTAAAATACGGGATAATAGACAAAGAGGTAAGTATAAAATTACACATGCATAGCGTATGTCACCCAAAGTCTTTTGCACCAAGTCAGCAGCCCACCAAAAGTTTTTCTTTTGTCAAAGTTAAGTGTAAAAAGTCCGTAAAATCGCGTCAAACGTAAAGTCGTGCCCATCAAAAGTCAAGAGGAAAAGTTTTAAAAGACAGAAGAAAAAGAAGATTGATCTCATTTTTTTTTTAAATCCCTGTTTCAAAATGAATGTGACCACCGTGTTGTTATGATGGTAAAACAATTGAGTATATAGTATATATACATCGATCTTTTTACTATGTAATTCCTTGTTTCCCTGTTTTTGTTTCTTGTGTACTACGGACTGTACGACGACTGTGCGGCTTGTACATAAACACATCATGTTCAATCCTTGGTATGTAAAATTTTCCACGGGCTGCGTGAAAATCAGTAATAAAAAAAAACATTCAAAAAGGATTCTTCAGTTTCTATTTTGAAATTTCTTCAAGTGTAAACTTTATTTCACTGTTCAACCTTCTCCTTCCTGTCAAGCCAAGAGCTCGTATCACTCGTTAGATTTCTGTAAGTATTGAACTCTAAAAATTTCACGTTATGTTTTTTAATTTGTTGAGCAGCGATATAAGAAGTATAAAAATATTGAAGGTTAAAAAGCTGTGACAGTACATTTTATTCCGAGAAAACGGAAAATAAGCTTTCTGCCCACAAAGTTGCAAAATAGGGGAAACTGTGTACTGCAATAATTGGCTAGCGTCAAATTGATAAAGCAATAAAGAGGAAAGGGAAACCCGCTGCAACTGAGACAAGCCACCGAACAAAAAGATTAGGGTGAAACGCTTTTAAATCACCACAAGAAATGCAAATAGGATTTGACCGATCGCGACACGGGACACTTCATTTTCAATGCACGCAAACTGGTCCATCCGGATGAACGTTTAACTACAGCATAAATCGATAATGCTGGATTCTATCCCGTTTCTGGTACGCTAAGCAGCATCTCGTAACTAGCAAAAGTGGCCCGGAAGTTGTGTGCCTTCGGATGAACTGGAACTTTTTCTTTCCCTTCTTCTTTCTTGTTGCTATAGAATACAAAAGGACAGATAGCGACTATATGGGAGGAGTAAAAAAGGGCGGTTCATTTCCGGACGATACATATCCTCTCCAAGCCAGACTGACCAAAATGAGGGACCACACACTGAAGGGAAAAAAAAAAAGCAACAACACAGGCATACACACACTAAGTAAGGATCAGCGGGGGAGAAAATGTGTAGAAGAAAAGAGGATAAAGTTGGTGGAATATTCCGTGTTTTTGTATGATGTTTCTGTTGTGTTTGGTGGCGGCCTGAAATCGTACTTCCGACCAAAAGGAAAATAGACCAGAGTTTTTCTTATCGATCCACCATTTCAGTAGCAACGACCAGTGTGTACTGTGCACGAACGGGATCGGTCGATACAACGAAACCCGTTCAGAGCAGCAAAAAAGAAAAAAACGGACAACTTTATGTTGCGAAAATGCAAAAAACGGGACTCCATCGTCTGAATTACAAAACATTTTTATGGCAATTTAAATGTACGTTGTTTGGAAATCTAATCGTTTTGTTCTTTTACTTAAAAAGCTTTTTGATTGTAAAGTTGTACTTTTGGAAACGAAAATTTCGTTCTTAAGAATATCGTAAATTGTTATATCCACTGTAATTATTACACGAGCATTTCCAAGAGTTAGGCAGAAAACGTAATTTGTCTCCTTTCAGTCTTACTGAAGGTCTACGGATTCTTTATTTTGCGATGCCTTATCGTGGAGTGTCTTTTCATTGGTCGGAAAATGCCCCAGACAACACATTCAGAGCTAGAACAATCGATGACGACATGATTCCGTTTTATTAAAATTCTGTAAATCTAACAGGAAAAGCAAAATTTTATTCAGAATATGCGTACACATTTGGCTATAACAGGTCAAGTTTTATCGAATTCAATGTCAAATACTTAGTTCAATTTTTTAGTGAAAAAGTCAGATTTAAAATTAAGCCCGACAAAATTAAGCCCGACTTTTCTGCTGATTTTATTTTAATTTCCAACACCTAGATATAGCTACTGAAGTACATGTTTTTGATTCCAAATTTAAAGAGGATAAAAAAAATTAACTTCGTTTTTGCGTGGGACTTTTAGTTTTTGAATTATGATTTAAATAGCGGTTTTGCTATAGCCATTAGTATATTGCGTTTTATTCAAAAACTGCATAACTAATGGGGAAAATAATACGATATCCGGAATCAGTGTTGAATTTTGAGTATAAACCGTGATTTTTATCGAATTCCAACAAATATGGTTTTTTGCGGATTTTGACAAAAGTAGGAAGGGTATAGCCTTCCCACTTTTTCATTTTTCGATAAATTTTATATTTCCTTAAAAATGCATGATTTTTATTCAAAATTGAAAGACAAACACAAAAATCAAGTTAATTTTTACGTTAGGCTTATAGTTTTTTTAATAAATGGAAAACACGGATGATAGTCTAAATGCTAGCGCAAAAGCAGCGCATTGGTTCCATTTATTACTAAAACGGCTGGTTTATCAAGAAAACCATTAACTTAATCGATATCAGTGTTGAATTTTGATTATGCCCTGCGATTTTCGTTGAATTCCAAGAGATATCGTTTTTTGCAGATTTTGACAAAAGTGAGAAGGCTATACCCTTCCCACTTTTTCATTTTTGGCTAAATTCTAAATCTAATTAAAAATACATGATTTCCATTCAAAATTGAACGAGGATCACGAAAATCAAGATTATTTTTGCCTAGAACTTGTAGTTTTTTAAATTTAGTAGAAAACGGGAGATAAAAGTTGTTGCGCCTATAGCACTTTTCTTCCGTAAATTAAAAAAATTACTAAGCTGACAAGAAAAATAATAATATAATCAAAATCAGCGTTTAATTTGGTGTAAAATGTGTAATTTTTATGGAATTCCAAGACATGTCCGTTTTTGCAGATTTTGACAAAAGTGGGAAGGCTATACCCTTCCCACTTTTTCATTTTTGGCTAAAATTTAGATTTGATTTAAAATACATGGTTCTGATTCAAAATTAAACAAAAATCACAAAAATCAAGTTTATTTTTACATTGGGCTTATAGTTTTTCAAATAAATGGAAGAAAATGGATGATAGATGCTGGCGCGCCAGCAGGTCGTTGGTTCTATTTATTTAAAAAACGGCTGGTTTGAAACAGAATGCGGCTGGCTGAAAACAGATATATTTATTTCCTGAATTCAGCGTTTAATTTTAGGTTATAGTTGGTTTTGTTTAATCAAATTTAATGTCAAAATTACAAGACGGAATTTTTATATCGGACTTAAAATTAAGCCCGACAAATAAGCCCGACTTTTTCGCCCATTTAAAGAATTTTTTCTAACTAAATAAATACATGATTTAGATTCCAAATTAACGAGGATCATAAAAATTTACGTTTTTACGTGGGACTTCTAATTTTCTAGTTACAATTTAAAAGGCGATTGCGCTATAACCACCAATAGCCTAGACCTATTGCGTTTTATTTAGGGAACAGCATAATACATGGGAAAAATAATACGACAGCCGAAATCAGTGTTGAATTTTGAGTAAAAACTGTGATTTTTATCGAATTCCAAGAGTTGGCATTTTTTGTGGATTTTGACAAAAGTGAGAAGGGCCTTCCCACTTTTTAATTTTTCGATAAATTTTAAATTTCCTTAAAAACGCATGATTTTTATTCAAAATCTAAAGACAATCACAAAAATCAAGTTAATTTTTACGTTAGGCTTATAGTTTTTCAAATAAATTGAAAAACCGATGATAGTCTAAATGCAACAGCAGCGCGTTGGTTCCATGTATTTAAAAAACGGCTGGTTTAACGAGAAAATTATTAACTCAATCGAAATCAGTGTTTAATTTGGATTATGCCCTGTGATTTTCGTGGAATTCCAAGGGATGTCGTTTTTTGAAGGTTTTGGCAAAAGTGGGAAGGGTATAGCCTTCCCACTTTTTCATTTTTGGACAAATTTTAGATTTCTTTACAAACACGTGATTTTTGTTCAAAATTTAACGGCAATTACAAAAATTAAGTTTATTTTTACGTTGGGCTTATAGTTTTAAAATAAATTAAGAAAACGTTTGATAAATGATGGCGCGCCAGCAGGTCGTGGATCCATTTATTGCAAAATCGGCTGGTTTGACGAGAAAACAAATACTTTTCCTTAAACCAGGTTTTGTTTGATCAAATTTAATGTAAAATTACAAAACAAAATTTTAAACAAAACGAACGGCATTAAAATTAAGCCCGACAAAATAAGCCCGACTTTTTCGGCAATTTAATTTGTTAATTCTAATAGAGAAATAACTATTAAAATACATGATTTAGATTCCAAATTTTACGAGAATCACATAAATTTACTTCGTTTTTACGTGGGACTTCTAGTTTTTTTTAGTTATAATTTAAACAGCGGTTTTTCTATAGCCATTAGTATATTGCGTTTTATTCAAAAACTGCATAATTAATGGGGAAATTAATACGATATCCGGAATCAGTGTTGAATTTTGAGTATAAACCGTGATTTTGATCGAATTCCAACAGTTATGGTTTTTCGCGGATTTTGACAAAAGTAGGAAGGGTATAGCCTTCCCACTTTTTCATTATTCGATAAAATTTAGATCTGGGTAAAAATACATTATTCTGATTTACAATCAAGCGAAAATCATAAAAACCAAGTTTGTTTTTATCTTGGACTTGTAGTTTATGAAATAATTGTACAAAACGGATGAAAAAATCTGTTGCGCAATTGGCACTTTCGCTCCATTTTCTCAAAATCAGCTTGTTTGAGGAAAAAATAAATGACTTTTATAAAATAAGCGTTCAATTTTGATTATACTTTGTGGTTTTTAACGAATTCCAAGAGATGTCGTTTTTTGAAGATTTTGACAAAAGTGGGAAGGCTATACCCTTCCCACTTTTTCATTTTTGGACAAATTTTAGATCTGGGCAAAAATACATTATTCTGATTCACAATCAAGCGAAAATCATGAAAACCAAATTTGTTTTTATCTTGGACTTGTAGTTTATGAAATAAATGTAAAAAACAGATGAATAAATATGTTGCGCTATTGGCATTATTGTTCTGTTTATTTCAAGAACAGCTTGTTTGAGGATAAAATAAATTACGTTTATGAAATAAGCGTTCAATTTTGATTCTACTGTGCGATTTTTAACGAATTACAAGAGTTATGGTTTTTTGCGGATTCTGACAAAAGTGGGAAGGGTATAGCCTTCCCACTTCTTCATTTTTTGACAAATTTTAGATTTCCATAAAAACACATGAATTTTATTCAAAATTGAAAGAGGATCACAAAAATCAGGTTTATTTTTACGTTGGGTTTATAGTTTTTTAAATAAATGGAGAAAACGAATGATAAATGCTGACGCGCCAGCAAAGCGTTGTTTCCATTTATTTAAAAAAACTGCTGATTTGACGAGAAAACAAAAATTTTTCCTGAAAACAGTGTTTAATTTTAGGTTATAGCAGGTTATGTTTAATCAAATTTAATGTCAAAATTACAAGATCAAATTTCTATGAAATAGTCGGGGGGGGGGGGATAAGATCTACAGGGCGTCCTTGTGTGATGCTTCTTTATTTATATTTAAAAAATCCAATCAAATCGTCGTTTGAACAAGCAAAGGTGACCCACGAACATGGATTTATTAATGACAGCGTTGAACGACGATAGCGAAAAACGAATGACAAAGAGCGGCGCAAAAGATTCACGAAAAAAAAATGTAAAGGCAAACAGTAGACGTCTATGACTTAGAGCGATTATACAAGATCATTCTGGAATAAGCTCATTCCCTTTTTTTTTTTCCTGGATATCGACCGAAAAGTATATAGCCAAACAAGCCAAAAGAGAAAAAGAGGGGGGTTCTTTTGAATGCTTACCAAAAAGATATATGGCTCATCTAGCGGCACAATACGTCCCTCTTGAGATTCCCAGCAGAGAACTTAATGTTGCGAAAAAAGAAAGTACTTGGAGGAACAGCGTCTTCAGCCGCATGAGACCAGTTCTGAGCTAGAATATAGCTTTGCTGTAGGAGGCAAGACGTACGTGCAATAGTGTTATTCCTAGAATACGGGACAGTCGCACATCCAGTTGATATATATTTAGTGGTCCTCGAGAATTGATTGAAAAGAATACAAATGTACTTGAATGGGAGCATAATTTTTCTCTACCAGAACTATGGAGACTACAGTAATATGGAAAAATAGTACCTAATCACCAATTAATTTAGCAAGAACTTGGTTTCTTAGTTCTTCAATGGCATAGAAACGAAGATTATCACGACACAGCTGTCTGATGAGACCACTCGAGGCAGACCTTAACATGGACTCATTTAATAAGAAACAAGCACTTTGTTTCTCTGCATAATAGAATCTATTCACAAAAGAAAGTCTAAATACGGTTTGATCTCAAATTCATTTTTCAATATATTAAGAAGTAAGATAGTATGGCGTAACATAATCCCATGTTCCGTGAAAATTCCGAGAAATGCCTTCGAGCGGACTTGCTATATAGATGTGCCTAACACAAGAAAAAAGTGGAACAAAGCGCGACGGACGAAAGAACATACAATGAACGCACAATGAAAAGTCGGTCTAAATGCATGGCTTCCGGCACATCGTTTGCAGTTGTGCATCCCTGGGATTTGCATTGCCAAACAATTGCCAACCAACTACCAAATTGGCAAGTTTTGGCTGCACCGAAATTGCATAGGGAGTTGCCTTTCGGCTCCTCCTTAGCCTTTGGGTCCGAAAATTGGGAACTACAAGCTAGCACCACTCTGACTCTGACTGTCTTTTATTCCGGTCTTTGCATCCGTAAGTAGAATAACGGTTTACTCTGCGAAGGCGACTCACATTCACGATGAGACATCGAGCACAGAGCCCTTATGTCAACTGACACATACTAGAAACGTAAAATCCATTTTCTTGTGGAAAAGCATACAACAACAATAGAGTACAGACCAATCCTAGTAAAAATAAAATTCGTCTCAAACATTCATGTCTACTGCACCTCGTTAATTTTTTTAGATGAAATTTACAGCTCCGCTGTCCTATCCCGTATGGTGTAGTAGGCAGAATATCGCGCTGACGTATATTAAAGACGTCAAACTTGTTTGGACGTCCCAAAGAAAAATCTGGTTCTTACGTCTATAGCCGGGTCTCAACTATTGTAACCCTATTATTAAGTAAAATGTAAAAACAAAACAAAAACCTTTTGCGTTGTTTTGCAAACCGCGTTTTTTGTTTTACTCGTGAGAATATGAAGGATTAGAATTGACGTTAGAAACAAATGATCTTCATCATACACTCATTTTTGTGTGCATTATCATACACTGCGACCTGAAGAACAGGTAATAGTTTATGAATATGCGAAAGTTTGTTTACTTTCCAACTATGATTTTTTGTGCAAGCAATTTGATTCTATGAATAAAGCCTGTCAAAACGCGTTAAATAAATGACTACATGGTACAGACATGCATAACGGGCTTTTTTTTAAATGCAAATGCGGTGGCCTTTTCATTGTTTTGAGCTTATCAAAGTTTGTTGGTAACCCGAGTCGACTTGCCGCGGAAAAGGTATAACCGTCAACATGACTTTCGTCGCCTTTCTCAAGTGAAGACTAAATTGATTACTCGGTAGAAGCCCCAAAGTGCGACAAGAAGACGAAGTGCAACCCAATGCGCTTTACAACTTCTGTTTTATAAGCTTCACAAATTCAAATATATTCTTTTAGAGTCACCATCAATGTTCTTCAGTTTCTTCGCGCAACCACACAGTTACCGAATAGAATGTGAGGAACAAGAAATGCACAGGAAGCTGGTTCTGCCAGTAGGTCTATATATACACATGTAGCTTTGTTTCCCTGCGAAAATGTATAGCTGTCATGTTCACCCTCTTATCAATTCCTGCCCTTCCACCACCCATTATGTAATGGAGAACATAAAGCTCAGCGTCGCCGCTCGATCCCGTCCATCATCCTTCCAAACCTTAATTGAATTTCGGAGAGTACCCGAGCTGCGAGAATTCTTATTAGATGTCCAATGATTTTACTGTTGCCAGACGCACACGACAGGTTCTTTTTAATATTTTCTCGCAAACATCAGCCTTGGATGCAAGTGGTGTCTACGTTGTAAAATACATAAAATCTTCACACAAACGAAAATGCAGCCTCTCAAATCTCGTTCGGTAATTCAATTAACAATATGAAGACTTGCACTCATTTTTAATTTTTAGACTTGTGATGGAACCCGAGAGGATTAACTACTTGACGAGTCTATAGAAGAAATCTATTGCCGTAACTAAATCAGTTAGTTGGTGGAAGTAAATGATGCCATCTTGTAAGAAAGCGCGATCGGATTTGTCCGTGATTTATTTGCAACCTCGCTCTTCATACCGCAAGCAGAAAATTTCATTGCCCTATCTGAGCTGTGATTCAAAAAACAATTCATTGACAGAACATACATACGAATTCGGTGAACATTGTAAAGGCTTATTCGGAAAAAGCGCAAGCGGAGGACGCATTCGCTTCTTACACTGAAACAGCGATAGAACATTTTCGATAAAAACAAACACAAATAGATTTAACGGGAGGCCTAGTCTGCGATACCCGGCTTTCGTCTTCCATTTTTAAAAAGCTCAGTCCCAAAATCCATTTGATTTAAAAAACAAACAAACAAAAGATTAAACTTACACGTTAGACACTTGGCGCTTTGATGGTAGGTGAAAGATTTGGTGAAGAAACTCCGGCACGTTTAAATCTAGGGGATTTTCTCGTACGACGTGGTCGGTTTCGATTGCGATAGAATTGGTAAAAAAGAACGAGGGCTGCCATTGTCATCAAGGCGAGGGCTGCTTTGGTAGAGGAAGGCCAATCGCTATGCGAGCGATAGCCACTAGGCAGATCATCCGTTATCTGCTCAACATCTAAGGATGACAATGCTTGGAAAGGATTGTGAAGTAGTCTATCCTGGACCGGTAGCATGGGTAAAGAAGAATCGATGCTGACAGAAAGCAGTTTCTGAGACTGATAGAGGTTCGTGGGGGCTGATTTATTCAACGGGACAGGAGGCGAAAACACCAGTTGCGGGCATGTTGGAAGAGGCCGAGCCTTTAACGATCACATTTACAATCAATAAGTAAACTGTTTTGGTATAACATACCATAAAGAAAGAACGCAACTTACCTGTGGCTGCGCAGCGTCTAGTTGGCCCGATGATTCCAACACTTTCGAATATCTATGAAGCTGATTGCCTTCCATTCGTCTGGGAGGAAGTCCTCCATTTGACAATTCCGAATCGAAACCGTCTGGATTTTCCTGGAATGCCAACGGTACTTCACCGCCAGTAACTGCATAGTCCAAAACCGCATCCAACATCCAGAAGCAATCTATTACGCATTTTAAAAGGAATGTTGTTTACGAAACCTAGCAGTGTGATCCGGAAGAAAGTACCTTTCTGCATGTGGCTGTTGTCCGCGCAATTTGAATCTCCATAAACAACGATTCTTCCAGAAGACGCAAGAGTGGGCCGCAGAGTTATGTCGTCTTCTTGACTTATGGAATTGCGAATAAGTGCTTCATGTGAAGTCGCAAATTCATTGGAGCTCTGAGTTTGGTAAAATCCCATTAAGGCTACCAGTTCCCCGCCGCCGGTAGATTCGCCTTCTAAAACTTCTTGACCTAAGAATATAACAAATATTTAAAAACCATACTTCAACAACCGTATTAACAACACGGCAAACCTTGATCTTTCAGTGTACGCCACACTTTGACACCGTCGGCAGGGAATTTTGTAAGTGTCGTACCCGAAGCGAAGTACATGTTATGTCCCCCTAGCGTGAAATCTCCTTCCCAGATGCGGTCACCAAGAAGTATTCCCCAATAAGTCAAAAGATCGTTCAAGGCCGGGATGTTAGCTCCTCCCGTATCCGGCATCCACCACTGCCTCGTGTTTTCATCGTAAAATTTTACTTTTTTCATTACTGTGGTATTATACCAATCGGCCATGACAATCAGTGAAAGACCAAGCTCTTCGACATCTTTTCTTAGTTTTAATGTTTCTTCCGGAAAAAATTCTTCTTCGGGATCAACAATTAAAAGGGCGCCATAATTTCGGGCGTCAAAGCATGTAAACGGCCACCCAAGAACTTCAACGTAATAACCGCTGGATCTCAAGTGTTGGTACATGTCCTTAAACAAGAAAAATATTAACTTAAAACTGTTACCTCAACCGCAATGAAAATATACCTTGAAATTAGTGTGAATGTGGTCGCCGTTCCAATCGAGCGGGTCGTTTTTCATGCGCAGATTATCACGTGGAAAGTAGCCAGGCTGCAAATGAAATTGCTCTCTGATTATTTTGGCAACGCAATATCAGTATAAGCTCAACGTTAATCTATTGTTTGTTACCGGGTAACGAAGGTTGTGAAATTGATCCCATAGAATCCGCTTGGCTCTAGGAGGTGTTGCGACCACTCTAACTTTGATTGGTAAGTTAACAGTAGAGCGTCTAGGCTCATCTTCACCCTCACCAGGGGGTGATTCGACTGTGAAAGTTACGTGACCCTGGGCCAAGCCTTCCCACTGTGCAGCTTCCCCGGAAACAGCTAATCGAAACATATCGTGATTAAATAGGATAATGGAATAATAATAATTACAACTTTAAATCCTCCTCTTACTTATCGAAACGGCCAAATAGCCTGACCATGGCCACAGCAAATCCGAATAAGTCAATGCAAGATTAAGGTATTCACCATACTGAGGTGTGTAGGGATGCCATGTCGGTTTATCGATTATCCGGCCGGCTACGCCCATACCATTTAAAATTGTTACATTAACTATAATAGGCATTCCTCCATGATAGGCTGGTTGTGTACAATAGGGCCACATATACTGGCATTCCGTCAGATCAATATAACTAGAAAATATGCAATAAAGATTAAGTTTGTTAGCCTATGGCAGCCTTCTCAAACAACCGATACAACCTGGGACTGAGAGAGACATGCGGACGATAATTCGAAAGTAAATGATAAGCTCGAACTAGATCCAGTTTGCCATGCCCTTGTTCGAACATATTAACGCCAGGAAGGCGTCGTGCTGAAGCCATCAAAGATTGTTTCACACTTGCAGGATTTACTATACCTCCGGATTGAATCACTCCACTGGAACAGAAAACGACTTTTCAAAGAAGATATGTAGGTGGAAGGATAGATGTAGCAAAATACCTAGCTAGAAGGGTGATGGCCCCAGCAACAACTGGAGAAGCGACACTTGTTCCAGATAAAGAGCGGCATCCTCCCTGAATAGAAGATCCGCGGACAGCAGAACTTTGAACGAAAGCAACTTAGTAAACAAGCATGAATATGGAATTATTTCAATCTAACCCATAAGTTACGATGTCCGGTTTTACTCTTCCATATCTTGACGTAAAAAATTATTCGTTACTTATTTTTTTAAAGCGTGTAATGTATATAATACGTACCCTCCGGGTAGTTCCCAAGTAGTCATGCCTCTAGATGAAAAACGGGCTATCTGATCCTCAAAGTTGATGCCACCGACCCCTATCACATCCATTTGATCAGCTGGGTTATTTAGTGTTCTGAAAAGATGAAAAGTAAGACATAAAATTGTTAATTTAAAATCGTGTTATTTTTTTTTTCACGCGTACCCGTAGAGCGGCCCATCATTGCCAATCGCCGATACCATAATGACATTATTTGCAGTTAATTCCCAAACTTTATCTATAAATGGTTGATCCATAAAATCCGGACCACCGATGCTTAGATTCAGAACATCAATTTTCTTCAAGATCGCATAGTTGAAGGCATCCAAAAACCAAGAAGTATAGGAAACCTAAAATAATTGAGTAGTACATTTGTTTGAATTACAGAGGGAAATTCTGCAGCTTTACTTGATTGTTTGTAAAAACGCGAAAGATATGCAACTCTGAATCCGGTGCAAAACCCAGGCACTGCTTACTTGACGCAATGAGTCCAGCAACGAACGTTCCATGACCTAAGCCATCTTCGAATGTTTTCTCATTAGTCCAGTTGCTACGCTCGCGAATTTTTCGGAAATGCGGGTGACTCTTAGCTAGTCCGGTATCAAAGACGGCTACTTTCACACCAGCCCCTTTAAAAGTAAAGCACAAGAAACTAGTTCTAATCTTGGCAAAGGTTCTGCTATGCAACAATTCATACCAGTAAAACCCATGTTCCAAAGCGCATCAGCCTGCAATACTGAAGTAATTTGCCTTGGAATAGCTCTTAAGAGACGGCGACTTGAATATCGACCCGTAGAATGCCAGAAGGTGTTGCCCTATTCCCCCAAAAAAGGGAAATAGTAAGAAATATTAGGTTTCAATGAAAAAGATAATTTACACACCAAAGATAAACTGGAACGGCCAGTAAATCGGCGAAACTCTTTGGATTCGTCAGAGTAAGATTCATTTGTATACTTCAGTGTCCTGAACACTTGGCGTTGTGGAGTCACTCGTTTAATCAGAGGATGATTTCTCAGAGCAGACAAACCATCATTTTCAATCTGTTCTGGAATCCTTATTAAATCAAAATCACTTGGATAGTCAGCAGCTAAGTTGTTCCGATCAACAATTTTCCAGCCTGAACTAAAACGTTTGAGGGCAGCTGCAATGAAGCTTGCCCTGGCTGCTGACGTGTGGTAGCCATTGTATGCAACAATATATTCTAAATTCAAAGAGTCATCAGATGGTTAATTACTGATTCCAAAATATAACATACCATTGTTGATGACTTTGGACGAGAATTCAAACTGTAGTTCTTGTGTAGGAGAGTTTTGTTCTATTTCTCCACAGTCTTTTTGGTCGAAGGGTAACGTTTCATTAACATATTTAGTATGCACAGTAATGACGGCGATACATATAGTGAGCACGCTCATGTAGAGATTTCTTGGTTGTCGCTGCCTCGAATCCTTCCATTGATAACCGTTTCTGCATCTCAGCAACCGAAAACCAAATCCCATTTTTCCTAAACACGTCAGAATTCACCCTAAGTCAGATTTTTTCTAGGTGAACTCCATGTTTCGCATGGTTAACATTTCTTGAAAGATATAACTGTCAAAATACTCTGAACGTGCAATACAAGTGTTCCGAATCAGTTGTTTAGACTAAGAAAGCAGACGACACACATGTCCAACTTTCTCACGCGCTCACTTTCAAAATCGAAACCACTTCTCTGTCTATACCATAAACAGATACCTGGAGATACCAACTTACCAAATACCAAGTTACCAACCATGAAAAATGCGCAGTTCAACATCTTTGTGAAACATGAAGACTTTACTTTAGTTAAAGAAGAATGGTATAAGCTGGGGATTAACGGTACCTCGATGGCTGTAGTTATCGACGTAGAAAATAAAGATCCTTCATGTTTTCCCCTGAATGCAATCTTAGAACCTGTAGAAGCGTTGCCGAACATAACAGCTTAATAACTTCTACAAATATTTCCTGTTGCGATACCAGCTATAAGCCACCGCTTCTCGACTGTTTGTACCTGCTGAAAGTTCTGCTAGTGAACGAGACTGTACATCAACATCTAGGTTAAAAATTCTATTAATACCACCTTTCTTTCTAAACTAGCATTTAGGTCTTGTTCGAACTTTGCAGACTGAATTAGTTTCGAAATAGAAAGAGTGAATTTCGAAATAACCCTTGTATTGCCTATTCGTTGCTGTTGAATTTTGCTACAGGTACATACGGACAAGGTTATAGAATAGCAAGCAAATAGAAAGTTGATACTCAATACCATTATTGCCATCTTTTACAAAAGCAGAAACTGGGCATGAAGCACTATTCACGTAACGCAAATTTGTTTAAGGTAAGCACATAGTAGATGATTGTCAGTTTAGGTCTTAAAATTATACACACAATTTTACTTATTATTCTCAAATCTGAAACGAAAAATTAGCGGCATGCGATCGTAAGAATGAGGAAATTGGAGGTTATGTCTGTGTACTCTATAAGGAGACTATTGGCATGCTATTAAGAAGAAAAGCCCGAAGAAAAGTATTCCTCAAAAGAACAGACATATGTCTGTTCTTTCATGTCATGTCATGATATATAATATCACGATAAAGGGGAATCCGGAATAATGTGAAGATGCAACATGATGCGAATTCATGCTGGACATTGTATGGGAACAGAGGGATGTGCACTTAAGAAAGTGTCCGATCACTAATCAAAATTGTTGTTCAGAATAAATCGCTTGGAATCGCAATAAAAAGTGTAGCTTCCAAAACTGTTCTGTTAGAAAGCCTTCGTTTGAAATAGCAAATGTGCTGGAATTAAAAGATATTGAAAAACAGCTCTTGCGTAATTTTTTTTTTTCAACGAGTGATTAAATACAAAGTGGAAGGAACTTTAAAAGTCTATTGAAATCAAATTAAGTTGGGCGCTCATAGCCTAGTGGTTATGGCGTCTGTTGATCATCAATGACCCTAGATGAGGCTTAGAGGGATTGAAGTAATGTACATGGAAACATGGGACATGGAACCTGAACTTGGGGCGCGAGTCTACGGTCGATGATCAACTTTTGCCGAATGAACAACATGCGAAAAATTAAATCAAACAACACAAACAGCAAAATGTAAAATTAGTAATTAGACGTAATTATGTTATTAATAATTAACAATAGCTTCCGGTGAGTTGCAACATGATATCCGTCCAGGCGATCACCAATGTCAAAGGTTCGAATCGTGATCCGCCAAAAACTTTTTTCAGCTTCAATTTTCGATTTGACTAGATTTTTAGGTTCGCTCAATGTTTGCGATTCAGAGAATGTGCTTTTTAGATTTTTTTGTCACTTAAAAACTAATTTAAACGAGAGTTAAAAGATACAAGATACGTGCTCGTCCTTTCACGGGTGCAGCACATACTGCCGTTGTCTGCTCTGTCAGTTACATAATTAAATCAAAACATTTTCCCGGAATTTTAAAAAGTCTTGTGGTCCCTTTAATACTTTTCGTAGCGTTATTATATATCTTGTCCGAATATTTGAGTATTTCCTTAAAATATAAATTTTCAGGTTGAAACTAGGAAAAAGCCATTAGCGGTGGAAATACAAACTGAAAAATATTTCGCTACGCCATGCTACTCAATTAAATCATATGTCATCATGTCATATATATGACATTCGAAACAAAATCTGGTTTTTCACCCATTACGAGCCCAAGGGAAAATTCAACTGGAACAAGGTTCGTATAAGCGAGTCAGGAAATGTCACAGACAATGAAGGCAAGTCTAATAAGCAATAAGGTTGTATTAGCAATAGGTATTCAATACGGAATGAAAAAGAAAGTGAAAGGGAATTCTAATATCTAAGACCAAAACATTAAAGACAAAGCGCCGGGAGGAAATGTAAAGAAACCTTTACCCTTGTGGCTTGTCATCATGATAGTACACTTGTACATTCTACTGTGGTGTCTTCATTTCTTGGAAATCGAGAGATGGCAGCTGCGTTTACAACTACGAGTCTGAATAGAAAGTGTAGCCGAATAAACATCCATAACAAACATCGTTTCGAAATCTGGTGTGAACCGCATAGGCCATGCTTTCGGCTGACCCATTACCCATGCAACCCAAGACCCCGTATTCACGACCAGAACGAATTTCATCTAAGGCTTTGATTTCGCCATAACCTAAATTTTTCAAATTTTTTATGTCCAAGCCAGGGTGTATATAGTCGATGTTATGTAACATAAGTTTGATTTCCTATTGAAATTATGACGATTTCAGTAGATTATCAACCTAAAACCGCGAAACAACCAAGGTGGCACAGTCTACAGTTTCCTTTTGATTTAAATGCAAACAGCTTTTCTTCTATTTACTTATTTTCTTGACAATGAGGTTACAATATAATAGGCTATACCTGTTGGGAATCGAGAAAAAAACTGGTATTAATCTACATATTTTTTTAACGTTTCTTACGTATTAAAAAGAAATCGGGTTACAGTGTCGATGAACCGCTGTGTCATCTATCAAACACAACAAAAAAACATCACTATTGGTGGACTGCCTTTTCTCTATGAAGACACCAAAACCAGTTTGAACCACTCTTTAGGTTATCCGCTTATCATAAGACCAAAAAAAGTTGAATGTGAAGAATCACCCAATGGGTCACTGACTCTAATCCTAACTGGAAAGTTAGGTCGCATTGACTCCTAAGGCTCCGCACAGGTAGGCGGAGTCCGATAACTATCGGATATACAGTATTGTGTACGTTATACGTGTCTGCGAGACCTGTGAGTAAAAGATCTCCCACAGTGCACAGTAGAATTCGTGAAAGTGTGTTTCAATATACCACAATAGCCACATAAATTTCGCAACTTCTTGCATAATAGTTTCATGAAAATGAAAACAAACAATCCCAACACTACAACACGATTAAGAAATTTTGCATTTAAAGGACAGTGACAAAACATAATACCTTTTTCGAAGCTCACTTTGATAACGAATAATGTCTTCAATTGCTTAAGTTTTATGTTCTCTTGCTTTTGTTCTTTATCGACAAGAAATCTACATCTTCGACTGATGTATGTTCTCAGTCATTTCGTCGACCAAATTTCTGGGTTGCTTATGACCATGGGGATCGATGACATTACAAACTATCCGGAAGAGATTTGGGCTTGTGAAGCAAATCCTATTTTTTAATATTTCCGTATGTTTTGTGCTTAATTGTCTATCTTCGATGTTTGGGGTGTTGGTATCTTTGGGTACCGGGTACAGCGAGTCACCTGCATAAGGGTTAGAAATACAAACATGTAGCCATACAGTAAAAGGGAAAGTAAATCCTAACATAAAAAAAAAATGCTTCATCAAATACAATGATGGAAAGTTCTTAGCAAGCCTAGCCTTCACGTGGTAACTTTCCCTTTCGACTACTCCACTAAAATGAGGTCAAGTGCACTGTTAAACAACATGCCTGTGGCTTCCAAAGAAGTTTCGAAGGGATAGCCTACTGTACAATACTGCAACACGTAATTACACAGTAGGTTCTTCGGCTAGAAACTTTCGCCTGAACAAGAAAAAAACCCTATATCTAGAATATTTGTTTTTGTTGACGGATTTTCATACCTGTACGTACAGAATTTCTCCATACAGTAATATTCCCATGACACGTAAGAAGTAGTTCTGAGAACTTACCCGGAAGTATGGTCGTATATCCTTCCTCGGACTGAGAGCGGATGGGAAGCCAACGCTCTATCCCTTTTTGTTGTCTACTCTTACAAAATATTTTCAGGTCTTCAACAGTATCGATCTGTGCGAATCGACACAGTTCATACAGCTGAGGAGGCGCCAACCAAATATGACCTTGCACGTGTTTTAAAATGGCATTGTACGGATCGGTCCACTATAAAATAAAAAAAAATGTATTTCTCTTTTTCTTTCAACTACACCAATCCTTTACCAGAACTTGCGTGATCTCCTTTCCATCAATTCGGACATCCGGGATGTTGTCTATGACACAGACATAAAACATGGTATCATATCGCTTAGGACCCATATTGGTAGGAGTAAGCCAGTTAGACCATTCATATAATGACCAGAGGTCAGGGAGCAAAAAATATTTTTTGCACAAGATGAGAAACTCTTCAGGATTATGATGAATGCGTTTTTGCCATTCTATCAAATCATCAGCTTTAAGGATGCTATTGGACTGTCCATGAATTTGGGCCGGTTTGCAAAATAGGACCCCAGTTTCCTCAAATGTTTCTCTAATGGCACTGATACGGTAACCAACTTCAGGGATGCAGTCTGAATTTGGAATATCAGCATACAGAGGAACTTTATCTTGCTGGGATACAACAAACTGTGACGCTAACTTTTCTCGATTGAAGCCATGTTCATCAAAATGCTCCAGCCAAGATGGAGAAAAATCTGCAACTTCTGTGGCTCCTCCAGGAAAGACAAAAGCATTAGCAAAGAATTTACTTTGGGAACTACGTTTCAGCAACATGCAGCTATAGTCAGGAAGCAGTTTTTGCACATCATTGTTTTTGTTATTGATAACAGCCTGGCTGAGGCGATTTCTAGCTAATACAATCTGATGAAGAAAAAAAATTACATTTTATTTGCCTTTTTCTTTACGCTACAGATATACCAATGTTGATGCATTCTTCCATGACACTGGCCCCATGACTGTAAGGAAATGTAAAACAAATTAAATGGTTGTTGTACTTTGCATTTCCACCTTTCCTATCTAAGTAAAATCCTTCAAACTGAATATTTATGTTAAGTTATTTTGGTCTGCCATCAAACGAGAAAACAATTTACGCATGACCTTGGAAACAAGTAATATTGATGTTCATGATACATCTTGCGTTTATGGACTTCTCCCATCAATACATGGACGCCTCTGTTGGCCGATGAAGCAACCGTCGCAAGTTAAGTGCAGGCACTGGCGCAGTAATCTAGTTCTAAAGTTTTCAACAGCAAACAGTTTTCACGATTAATTTAGGAAATATTTGAAAAGAAATGCCTGATGTTTAGTGATTAACGAGAGGATGTGCTGCACAATCAAAATTTTTTATATGTAACACTTTATTCAATCATTTTAAAATATGAATTCGGAAAAGATTAATGATGGCTCAACATCACCGACTGGCGCTGCGGATCGGAAACTGTAATGAATTGATTTGTTTGATTACGTCGACCAATCCCGTTATGCCTGAGCATCGTTACAATCTACCAATCCGGTTGTGACGAATAAACTGGATTGCAATAATGTTCTGACGTGCGATAATCTGGTATTTACTAACAACTGCTTGCCACGTATTGCATGACGATCACCCTTACGTTTTTGCAGGAAAAATGGCCAACAGGGAAAGGCTTTTAAATATTTGCCCAAGATGTTGCACAGTCATCATGATAGGACTGTTTTCTCTTTTCTACTCAGGAGACGTACTCTAATCGTAAAATACCAAAGTTGCAATAAATTAAATTATTGTCAAAACTTATGCTATCTACATTTTGGATCGCCATTCGAAACAATAAAAAATTAAAGTGTGAACTACCCGACATTCAGAGCGTCATCGTCGAAGAGAATGTTTTATTTCTTTGCTAAGTTTCTTCAATAAATTATAATTTATGAAAGTACAGGTCTTAACGTTGTCAAGTCTTAGGTCCTCGTAGGGAACTCCAAGCTCGAAATAAGCCAGGCGAATTTGTTGTTCCTCGATTGTTTACGTATTTGCGTCGCCTAAAACCAAAAGAGTTTTTAGAGGCGGAGATAGCCATTTTCCCAAATATCTTTCGTAGCATGCACACCCAAAAGCAGGAGCCTCAAGGTTTACTTAGCAGTTGCATATATTGTGTCAGGGCCTTACGGGCAGATGACTTTCGTTTTTGTGTTTTGCTCGAGCTTCGTTTTTGATCCGCTCTCACATAACTCTATCTCCCAGACTCGCCTGGGGATTTGTTTTTTGTTTGCTCGCTCACCCAGCGGCCGCAAAAAGCTGTCGAAGCAGCACTGTGGTCTGCTGCTAAGCAGTTGCGTCATTTCGTTTCAGCTGTGCGCGGCGACAAGAAGTGTTTTGTTGTGCTCGCTCAGTAAGCTCGTAAATACTGAATTTATCTCGAACTATTAGTGTTTGAGGCTTGGCTGTAATCTAAATTCCTTGAGCTTCATTAGTTGGTACGTTGTGCGCATTTCATTTGCAAATTGTAGGCGTAGAGATTAGGAGTTCAAGTGGGCTTATTTTTATAAGCTATCTGGTTTTCTAATTTCTAGATTCACACATAGGATCTGGTTTCATGCTGAAACCAGTTCCATTTTGTAGTGCACATACTAGGAAGAAGATTTGGCCCCATTGTGTCCAATAAGACAGTTTCTAATCTAGTATTTTAATTGGGTTGCAATATAACATTTCAGATTCAACAGTGTTCAAAATTCAGCATTATGCCACCAGTTACCCTGGTAATAAAAACTCCCAGCCTGAAGCTATCAGATGTACTGTATAGCTGTGAATCAACGAGTAGTGTCAATCAACTCAAGATTTTCCTTCAGAACCAATATCCATCAAAACCAGTAAGACATCCTGTCATATTAGGCTTTTCAGCTACTCATAAACACTGTCTTTTCTAGAATCCTGAAGAACAACGACTAATTTATCAGGGTAAACTTCTGAGGGATAATGAAATCTTTCAGGATTTTCTAAGAGATCTTGACCATGAACAGAGACATACACTACACTTGGTGTACACCCTAAAAAGAACTCCATCAGCTGAAAACCGTCAACAAGTTGACATACCAAATGTAAGTACATGTTATTTGTCTTCTAGATTACTGATAGGATTGTCTGGAAAATCTTGCATTTACTCTCCCTCCACAAATTACTATATTTATGTCAACATAGAATTCTTATGGTTTGCTGGGGCATTCTTATCATATAAAGGTCAGGGGGAGGATCATTTAAAAGTGAAATGGAAAACATAGAATTTTAAAAATATATATATTGTTTTGCATGGGCACTTTATAACACATAAAAATAGAATCAACAGTGATGGTGTAAAAGAAATCAAGAATTTCCATTTTCTGCATAACATAATTCACCTCTCTTCCATTGTCTTATTTAGTGTGAATGTTGGCTATTACATTCACTTATTTTAAATTTTAAGGTTGACAATTCTAATATTGCGGACGATGGATTACGACTTCGCCACACGGCTAATACTCCGCCCCCCATGATGACCCCCGGGATGCAACAACCTCAACCAGAGTGGGATTTAACCAACGGACAGTTCACTGTGTGGGGCAACCAAGCACCTGGTGCTGATCCAGTCACACAACAATTTCTGTGGTGGCAACAAACTTATGCCCAACAATATTGGGCACAATATTTGCACCATGTCAGCAACAGTCATCAGTATTTGACTCCCAATCCTCCTCCCGTTTCTCCGCCTGTTGTTTCTCCTCATCCACCTCCACCTCCTGCAGCCCCTGTCGAAATCAATCGACCTCAACAAGAGCCACAGAGACGCCCGCCACTACCCCAAGTTGGTGGAGTCGCACAAGATGACGACGAAGACGGTGCTCGACAGGCCCGTGATTGGCTTGATTGGGTTTATATAACGTCAAGATTGGCCATCCTTCTTGGAGTTATGTACTACTATTCATCATTGCCTCGCTTTATGTTGGTTACCCTAATCGTCGCTGGCATTTACTTCTACCAGAAAGCTCTTCATCAAAGACGAAATGCTATTAGTCGCAACAGGGAAATCATCGACAACGCAGCCGCACCTAACAGAGAAGTCATTCATAACCCTGAACATGTGGCTGGAATTGACGTTGCCGATGCGGCTCCAAATAATCCTGTGGATGTTCAAGGAGAAGCACGTCTAGCCACCACGGTGACTGAAAGAGTTCAGCCACCACCTGCTACTGTGAGTGGTTTCAACGTGGCAGTAAACCTGTTGATCGGATTTTTCACGTCACTTATACCCGAAGTTCCTGCTCCAGAAGCTCTTAATTGAAGTAAAATCAATAGTTGCGAGCCCATTGTAAAAAGGGTTCCTTAGACATGTAAAGTACTACACCGCAATTTTTGTTATCAAGAATTTATAAGTAACTTTTAAGTCTGAGGTTTTGTTATTGGCATTAGAAACGAAGGCATAGTATCCGCTTGTGTGAGATGTGAATCTAAGGAGTATGGCGCTAAAGTATTCCCGCACATTTCAAGACCCTTCACGTGGTCTTCGCTGTGCTCGTGGACACTACCAGTAGATTACCGACTACATTGTTTTTTTTCCTTTTTTTTTTTTTTTGTAAGCATCTAATCCCGTTTCCCTCATTTGATGTGTTTTGTTTGGGTGTGTCTTTCCGGCTAAATGGCCACACATTAGCAATTTTCAACGCTTTAATTCCTTCTTTGAGTTACTGATGTACATATTTTGTTTAGGACCATGTACGTGAATAAACATTTAAAGTCTGATTCATCTTTAAGCACATAGCTGCTTTGGCTTGGTTTTGATTAACTTTACTTAGATTGCAAGTTGATAACAAAACTGACGTTTATTGTTAAATTATCATTATCTAATCACTTTTACCTAGTTGTTTTTTGTTGATAACAAACGAGCTAGCATGTCAACTTGTCGACCATGGAATTTGCCTACGACTGACGTAAGCTCATTCATTTGACGTAATCCTGCAGTCCGCAGCAGAAAATCACAGGTATCAGACAACGACTCTCGAAGTTCCATTAGTAACCGCGTTTCTCTGTCAATAGTGTTGAACATCAAGATTTTATCAGGCTGCTCAAGGCGTAATCAAAAAATAAATAAACTACCTTGGGGAACAAGCGAATTGTAAATTTTCACTCTCGTCGATGGTAATACTTGCAGAAGAACTGTCGCTAACTTCGTCCAACTGACTCCCTGCAGTGAATGATCTTCCAGCCGTTAACACGGCAGTCATATTTGAAATCTGGGTTGTATCTCTTACAACTATAACCAGCATGTTGGATTAGCTTTTAAGAGAACACTAAATAAATCAATATTACCGAAAGCTTTTCGTTCCGTTGAAAAAATCCCGTTGAAGTAGATCATGACATCGGATTTGATTTTACCGTCTGCGTTGACTGAATCAGGCACTATGTGAACGGGACCGTGTTTCCTGTAATATAAATTTTATTAAACTTGAAGGAATTTAAAGATTAGTTAGCAGATGATGCACGTACTCGCTTAAAATGACTAATTCGTTAGATTTGATAATCCCCTTGACAATCTTCCCCCTACGCACTCGGAGAATGCGATCACCAAACCCCATGACGAGAGCCGCTTTTATCATTTCTTCATTGTCTGCATGTTGATTCACCGGATGACGAATGGAATCGGCATGTGATCTATCACCGAGTAAATTCGCATCCTTCAAATGGTCAACTAACAAGCTCCTCACACCTAAATTATAGACAAGAAACATTAGCGTCAACTTTTCTATCTTGGCTAGCCATACAATACCTTTGAGGAAGTAAAGTGATTTCACATTAGCTTGAAATTTTCGCAGAATTCATCGACCTCATACCGACCACGTTGATTTCGAAATTGCCTCATCAAACTGGCCAAAGCCAAGTGATCGCTCGTGGGATGGAATCGATATTTCGCTTGTCGAATAATTTGTCTTTGGTTGTCAACTGTCGATTCCACCGACCAGCCCTCACGTGCTGAGCTGAGTCCTGCCACTATAGATGCCACTGGGTCCAAACAGCGAAAAAAAGTAGCAAACACGAGTGATTTGGCCAAACGGGGATGTGTTGAAAACTGAGCAATACGACGTCCCAGTGGTGTAAGTCGTTCATGCTCATCCAATGCACCTATCGACTCTAGTTCTCGGATTGCAACTCGGATTGCTCGGTGTGAAGGAGGCTCTAGCGTCCGGCTTAAGAAATCAATCGACTTCAAATTTTCATTATACGCCTTAATTAATGGAAATGGTAGCCTGTTATTAATTCTCGAATTCAAATTGCCAATACAGTAAATGTAGGCTATGAGTTTTTACTTTAATATCCATGACAACCTTCTCCAGAGGTATTCGAAGAATTTCTGCCTGCGGAAACCGCTCCATTTCTTCATGCTTCTCTTCGGAGTAGAGATGGAATGCTTCTCCTGGTTGAACACGTCCGGCACGTCCAGCTCGTTGTTGTGCATTAGCTTTTGCTATCCATTGATTTTCCATTACAGCAGAACCCCGTTGTGAATTGTACCTAAACATAATTCTATTTTGTAACCAATACAATAAAATTGTGTTTTCGTTGTCAAACCTTAGTTCTTTATGAACACCAGGATCGATCACGTAGACGCAATCATTGATCTGCGAGGTTTTCACAATATGTGTTCGAATAAAATCAAAACCAATCTTTATGTACACTATAATAAATTTTCTACCGTCAAGCTAGTTTCAGCTATATTGGTTGCTAGAACGATTTTCCGGACACCCTCAGGTGGGCGATCAAATATTCGCTCTTGCTCAACCTGTGAAAGTCGGGAATGCACCGGTAATATCCAATGAGTTTCATCACTAGGATAAAATTCCTGTTGCGAAGCGAAGTTAGTCAATTGTATAAGTAAAAGAATCTTTGAATACATACCTTTAACTTAGAGTGAAGGCTTTTAATTTCTGCCCAACCAGGTAGAAAAATTAAAATGGAACCTTGTGATGGTTTGTTTATGTCGATACAACGAACTAGTTTCACTACTAAAGCTTGATCTCCGCAGAGCTTAGCGGTAGGACTTTACGTCCGGTAATTGGATCAACTGATGATTCATCATCTTTATTGTATCCATATTCATTACTTGACGATGTAGGTATATTGTCAACGGATTCATCCACGTCACGTTCCTCGTCAATCTCCTCCATCATCTTTTCATCTTCTGAAATCAAGCTATTTGCGGCTGCAGTTTCTCGTTCAAAGAACATTCGATCCTCATCCATTAACGGCTTTATTTTTTTGAAATCATTCAGAATTTCGTCAAGCTCATTCACCAATGCTGGAGGTAATTTGACAATAGCAGGACTTGTTACAGCGCTTTTCATTTTACTGAGCTAGAAGAAAAACAGATGTCAAATTAATATGAATGAGTAGTCACTTTAAATTAAAATCTACCTCTTCATTGGAATATAAAATAGGATAGCCATTATGATGCAAGAAATTATTTTCCGTCAACCAATGAAGTGCAGAGAGAATCGCTAATCTAAAAAATGATTTTTGGTTGATTTGGTTGATAGAATTTCATTAATGAGCTTTCTCACTTTTCAGCTTCAGCCCGATTTGTTCCGATTCCTGAAAATTCCTTTGGCTCAGGCCATTTCAAGCTATAGCTTGCTTGCCAGTCGGAAATTGATCCATTTTTCACACGCTTGAAAGCCGGTCGAGCGATAAAATTGGCGTTCTTCATGTGATTTGAAACCTTCATAAAACAATTAAGCAAGGTTGATTTAAAATTGGGAAATTTTGCCTCAATCGCTGCCATTTCTGTGAAAAAATATAAACTATTATGCAACTTCATAATATTGGGAGCACAAATGAAATGTTCAAATACCCTCTTGTTTAATACAAGATCCACTAGCATCTGCTGTTGCATCATCATTGATAATAGTTAGTTTATCTGTTGACTGAAGAGTCCTATGTGTGCTTAGTTCACACAACAACTTTCCACTAGGTGAAATAATCTTGGAATCATGCAGAACAGTCAAAGCTTGTTGGGCAACAAGTTCTTCTGCCTCTTTTTTATTCCTGCCTATTGCTTCAAAACTTTAAAAGAATGTTATGAAAATCTTTTAAGCTATGAAGAATTGTTGGCATGTACATAACCTTACAGTATACCTTAGTTTTTCTGGCCATCTAAGAGTTAATACAGTCTTCCACATGGAGTTTCCTTTGCCATGGATTGGAACTGTAGTGTAAACTGGCTTTAAGCGAAGGAAGTTTCAGTTTATGTGAAACTGAAACAAATGTTTGATTGATGATAGCTCTTGCTTGGACAGGATGCAAATTTCTCCCTAAATGTAAACTGCTGCTGACTGCTGTTACAAACTAGGAAATAATTGGTATTACCGGTTCCTTGGGCTCCGTGATGAACGACTGTTTCAGCAGGTGCTGTATGGCAAAAACTTATTTGGTAATACTTAAGACTGGATAGGGTAAACCTCTGAGAAGCTACATTTTGATTATTTAATGTTCTTAACACATCGGTGAAACAAAGACGAAACATCGCGAATACAATATTTGTAACGAAGGCGACGAAGGCTAGACAAATTACATCATTTTCTTCGTTGCGTGTAAACAGCATGCAGTGCAGAATCGTCTGCTATAGTATAACACAAATAGGTGGAGCTCCGTCTCATCAGCTGTTCTGTGTTTCATGCATGAGGCTTTAAAACTCTGTTTTGCTGTTTAAAAAATTCACGAATATTTATTACTTCATATTCGTATCTGAAGCGACACGCCAAACTTAAGTTGCTGACAGGTAATTTTCAGTAATTTTTTGTATTCGCGTAGTTAGAGCACGTCAGCTAGTTGTTGGGTGATTCACTATCATGGTGTACTCTGTTGTAACATGAGAACTTGGATTTGAAATGTCATATAACAGCATGACAAAGTTAGGTACTTAAGGTTAAAGCTTCATTTTAAGCTAAATTTATTTGAATTTTCCAGAGAAATGTCAACCAAAAGCCTGGATTTAAGCCTGCCACTGAGCAGCAGGCAGCAATTCAGCGGGTGTTCCTAAACGGCGGAGGCGGAATGGCGGATTGGCGGAACCTAAACGGCGGAATAGTAGGCGGAATGGGCATCAAAATATGGCTGCGGAATACGCCTAATTGGCGGAACGGCGGAATGTCCACATTAATTTACTTTTGAACCTATATTTAACGATTTCTATAGTGATATTTAATTGATTATAATGTCAGAAATAAAAAACTGGTTAAATTGAATTTTTTAAGTTAAAAAAGAGTTATATTTCTTTGTAAAACATGTTTCCGGGAAAATAAATTACATATATTTTCCGCTAATTAGCACACTTGTAACAACGCCACACTGCGCGTTTTTCATTCAAACATCCGATGGAATAATTTCGCACTGGGGATGATACCACCTCTTACAATTAATGCAGCCCACTACCGTTCGAAACCTTTCAGGCATACCGCAGCATCGAATGGCACTTCACTTAGCACTGGAACTGATTCGTCTTCAAATAAATCCATCACATCAGAAAATGGGTTAGTCATTTTTAAACTAAGCCGTATAAGAAAGCACACTGCGAGGGTGAAAAGTGGCCGATGACTAACCTTCAACGGTTTAATGGGGTTTGGGTTTCAGCAACTGACCTTGGAGACTAAATCAGTTATTTAGCTGTGCTAAAGTTCTAGCTCAGTACATGGCATTCCATTTCTTTGAAGCTGAAGTTAAAATAATGAACAATTTTACTCTCTTTATTTTATGTATTTTACCATTATTTATTTAGTTATACATTATTTACATACGTATTTAAAATACATAAGCATTCGCCACTGTAGTGTTCTGTGAACTTATTCCTCCAATCCGTTCCGCCATTTAGACCTAGCATAGGTATACAAGGAGCAGGCTGGTAGCCGGAGAAATAGGACCCAGACAAATAGGACCCGGAGAAATAGGACCCAAAAAAAGGCCATGGAGAAATAGGACCCGGTGAAATAGGACCCCTTTTTCTGACTTTCTTTTTAGGGTCCTATTTCTCCGCTAGATGGGTCCTATTTCTCCCTCCTATCATTAATGGCTGCCTATGTTTCTACAACAGCGTTGCTAAACTAATTTTTTAAAATATAAAGGTTTCGTGGGTTAGGTTAGGTTAGGTTAGGTTAGGTTAGGTTAGGGTAATTCAGTTAATTATATTTAAAAAAATTAGTTTAGCAACGCTGTGAAACATAGGCAGCCATTAATGACAGGAGGGAGAACTCAAAAAATTTTAAAAATTACCAAAACAGAAGAAAAAAAACTTCTTAGTGAAAAAAAAAAAAAACTTTAGTGGCCAATTTGTCTATTTCTACCGTAATACCAAAGCCACCAATCTTTTCAGAATTGTTAATTACTACATCTTCCGAAACTTCACAGCAAAAATTGTACCAATCAATGGGAGTTCCATGAGCTAAGAAAAAAAATATTAACGAATAGTCTAGTCTAGTATAGTCTAGTATAGTCTAGTCTAGTCTAGTCTAGTCTAGTCTAGTATAGTATAGTATAGTATAGTATAGTATAGTATAGTATAGTATAGTATAGTATAGTATAGTATAAAATAACACTACAGTATAATCATATTCGGTATACAAAAACAATTAAAGTACAGAATAAGACAACATACCAGTAATGAACTATATTCCTTTTTTTGCATTTCAAATAAAACTTTTCAAGCATTTCACTATAGACCAAGATCGGATGCTGAGTTGCCAAGGCTGAATTCCGACCTGGGGTATTTTTCCTCTCGGGCCCTATAGGAGGGAAATGAAAAATAATATATTTAATTAAGTTGTAGTTAGCTACTCCAAAAAAGCTGTTATTTTTCCAGGAAACTTTTTGAAAGGTACTTGTTTACAATGTACCGTAGCAGACGTAAAGTGATTGACTGTGACTAGTGACTGTAGTGTCAAACTGTTTTCGTTTTTTATGTCATGAGTAGTGTAGTTTGTGATGTCAGTAATGAGTTATTTGACACAATTAGTCTTTTTAAGTTATCTGATTATGCTAAAGGATTTATTCATAAGGAAAAAGAAATTTACTTAGAAAAACGTCTGTTTCTTGTTCTACAGTTGTAATACGGGGAGGGGGGGGGGTGTTGTGGAAAGGTAAACAAGTACCTTTCAAAAAGTTTCCTGGAAAAATAACAGCTTTTTTGGAGATAAAATTTTGTGTATTATATCAGCACAGAGGTATAGTACACGATTCCAAAAGATTTTGTAATAAAACTAACTACAACTTAATTAAATATATTATTTTTCATTTCCCTCCTATAGGACCCGAGAGGAAAAATACCCCAGGTCGGAATTCAGCCTTGGCAACTCAGCATCCGATCTTGGTCTATTACTCTTAATAATATCACTTGAGGAACTCATGAAAATAGATACATTAGTAGCCATAACTAAATCAATACTAATATTAAGTAACAACACACCCCTAAATATTAATTAATTAAGTATAGTAAAACCTTTTCTAACTTAATTATCATAGACCTACTTTTTACTTTTATTATAGAATACTTTTTAAAATGTCGTAATACTAATAACGAAATCACTTTATCAACTAAATAACCATTTGAATATTCTAAATACTAAACATTTAATATTAAATATATAACCAACAACTAGATTTGAACCTAGATCCTTTCTCTTAAAAATCCAGTGCTATACCACTGAGCTAGCAGAGTAATAACTCAATGTAAATATTTTGCAATACCAATATACGTATTTAATCTATATCATGGTGTAAAAGGGAGGTGTACCAACTCTTCAGTTAAGAAGGGTATCTCTTGTGAAGCCTCTTTGTGGTACCAGTAGGCATTGTTTGGTTCTCTATAGTAAACGCCATCTCTTGAGCTTGTGAGAAAATGTTACCTTCGGATCAGTCGTCAACGGTTTTCCATTAGTCGTACTGAAAGTTTGAACACATTAATGGCGTCGTTTGGTTGACGCCTTGATAGCGTCTTTCCAAAAATGGTGAATAAATTGTGCTTCAAAAAATTGCTCAGGTTGTAAATGTGCTTAAAGTATACTTAAGCAAATGGAGACTAATACTTTCCTTTTTATGTTTCTCAGTTTGCCGGGCACACTGTCTACCACATGTTCTATCAGAGAGTATTTGAGCATCAAAGGTTGCTTGGTTTGAAATTGGTTCCCAAGTTAAAACTTGCTCACATTTGGCCATCAACCTGGCAGAGAATGACGGTAAGCTTGGCCACACAGCTGTACTCCAAACATATGGCCATGGCTTTAAAATTTTTAAGAGAAGACAAAAAAACAGCGCATTTATTCAATGGTACCTTATTAAATCTTCCAAATTTATAAATCTAACTCATTATTTTATTAGGATCGGAAGCTACAGAAAAGCTTACAAAGCTTATTAATGACACATTTGACATTATGAATGGACGACACAAGGGTGAGTCAATTAATGGGAACAACTGGAATAATTTAGTCGAAATGGAGGGAAAGGTAACAAAGGGGAAAAAATCTGTACTCGAAGACATGCTAAAAATAATAGAGTTAACTGAGGAGTGCCATCGCAATCCTGGAAAACGTCCAATAATGGCCGCATTTGCGTCAGATACGACTCTAGATGGCTGGCGCTTGTCTATCCGTAGCACCATTGACTTGACAGAAGAGTTATTGAATCCAAAAAACCCTTTAGAGAAATACGATTTCGTACTGACAGCAAAATGGAACCAAGACGCCTTAGAGGTATATATTTGTAAAAAAAAATGCAAATAATCGTTTAATGAACTATCCTTTTTTGCCTATAGATGACTTTTGGGCGCATACGTTCAGTCGATACACATCCAACGGCTGCAAGTTTTCTACATATTATCAGGATGATGTCATTGTACACACCCGCGAAGATACTATTGCGGAACGCAAATGTAGAAAATGATGACCATATTAGGGTGCTCGTCGATTTTAAGGAGTGTCTCATTAAAAAATTCCCCAACAATGCTAAGGCTGCTACTGATTTAAGGGTAGCAATGAAAGATGATTTAATGGAAGAGCTGGGAAAGCGTTACGTGAACGAGTTGCCCTTGTCCAAAGAAGATAGAATCGGTAACTTTCTCATATACGATGTAGCAGGTTACATGGTGAAAACGAGAGAAAACCTTTTCGAGTGTGAGGCATGCAGACAGACCGTAATTACCAAAGAAGCAGATCTACCAGGGATTTTGACGCAGATGCATACACGAGAGCTCGAACCAAAGGTGGACTGGTGTTTGTCACCCTGTCAATGTACCAAACTTTGTGCGCAATTGAAAAAGTTGTCTCAAACCACTTTAAGTCACTTAATCATATTTATATCACTGATACATTCCAAGAGTGTATAGCAAAAGTTAAATTAACCTATGTACTGCCCCTTTTTTGTGATACTCATCGCCATTGTAATATGGAAACTTTAATAATGGAGTATGTAAAAGTGAGATATTATTTTGAATCTAAACGTTTGAAAGATGTTTTATTGTCCAAAGAACAAACAACAGTCCAGGCGAGTTTCAAACTGGCCAAAAATGCCCATACAAGAAATTTAATACAAAGTAATACTTAAACTATCTTTTAATTTCTTTTTAAAAATTGAGTGTGATCATACAGTACTTGAAATATTTTTTTTTCCAAACAAGAAAGATAATAACATTAATTTTGAAATGCCATCTTATTGCCATAGGCCGTAGCGAATGCCGATAGGGAATTAGGGATGGATCCACTGTTTTGGACTTAGAATATTTTTCAAGTGGGTTTTTCATTTAGTTCAAGATCGGCCACCAGGCGTCTCTGACGATAGATTACCTTGTACCACGAAGAGGCTTCAGCTGAGATACCCTTCTTAACTGAAGAGTTGGTACACCTCCCTTTTACACCATGTCTATATTACCAATTAATGACGGCAACATTGCATTCCAACAATTGGCAACATTGTAATTTAAGCACAACATTTATTCAGTTTACAAGTAAATACAGATCAGTTCAGTATACTTGCTTCTCTGAATTCAGTAAAAGTAAAGTAACAATAAAGTAAATTTGGTCGGGTAAAATAGACTTTATCCTTTTTTTTCACTAAAAAGTTTATTCTTTTTAAACATATATATAGATTTTAAAAATACAAACACAAATACAACTCACTTAAAAACCAAATAAAAAAAAACAAAAACAATAAACATATTTGTTTGTTTGACTATGTTTAGAGTGCCTCCACTGCGGGAATACCGTCACGGATACGGGTCTTCTGATGAAGGCCACAAAAAGCACTGGCGATGAAACAAAAAACATAACTTTTTGACAGCTGTAAGTGTCCATTCTGTCAGCTGACGATAGGCGTCGTCTGGACGATAAGTGTCTCTCCCTATTGGCCAAAAGTGACGGCGCAGCTTTGCCATAGGCTTCGTCTAGGCGTGCGCGACCATGTTGACATTGGCGTATTTATCGTCTGCACGTTAAGACGCCGTCTCAGAGACCTTGTTGAAAAAATTAGATAGTCGCCAACACTAATAGTCGCCAACACTACTATGTACTATTTTTAACTCATAGTAGAAGTTGAGTAGTTGAGTGAACACCATGGCCGACCGAAAGGAAGCCACGGCGAATGAACGAAACCCAATTTTGGCACGCAGACTCCCAAGCAGATTTCGCGTGGGAGGACCCTTATTTCTAACGATCGATCAGATTGAACTCCAGTCTCCATGTCCAAGCATCAAAGTTAGTTGGCATTTAAAGAGAATCAAAACAGAAAACTCAAGGCAAGATCCAGGTCTTTGAAGACAAGACAAGCAATACTGCACAAAAGAAGATCACGATGGAGGACCGTGGAGTCCAAACTGATCCTGTAGTAATGGAAGGGTCTACCACCAGTGGTATTTCATTTTATGAAATGGATTCTAAATCAACCATACAATTGTTGTATTTTTTCCAGCTGAGAATGACGTTGAATATTACAGTACCAAGGCCGAAACAAGAAGAGTTGCCCTTGCCGAAGCATTAGAGGAAAATGAGAAACTGCATCTTGAACGGGATACCCTCATAAGTGAGGTAAATACCCTCAAAAGTGAGGTAAATACCCTTAAAACTGAAAACAGTATGCTCAAACCTCTAGCTGATGAAGCTGAATATCTGGCTGGTGTTTTAGAGGTAAACAATTGCAAGATCATTTTGGGCAGGCTTGTTATTCTCTTTTTAACTTTATAGGGCCTTTTGGGCAGTCCAGAGGATGAGGAACCAAATGAAGGTGCTGAAAATGCAAGCACAAGTGATAGTTGACGCTTATCGACCTGAAGTCATTTCAAAATTGCCACGCACCTCACATTTAACTTTATAGACCTTTTTAAGATTCCTCGGTGTAAGCAGAGCGAAAAGTCGTGCGGCTAGTCGACTAGTGCGCACCATGGCGGGGGATAGCCGTAACTAGCTGCAGACTTGGCTTGATTCTTCGAATCACCTTGTTGTTCGGCTCTATGTTACTGTAGTCTGCCTTACTTTAAGGGATGAAAACTATGAGAATTACAATAATAACTACCTGAGACAAAGTGATGTGAACACACAAAATAGTTGCAACTTCTTCCATGTAAGTTTTTTTCTACAAGTTGCATCCAAAGTCTTCTTCTTTTTTCAATGAGAACTTTGTCACCATCAGAAAACCTATCACATTTAGTGTACTCTGGTATTTTGTAGAACTTCCGTCCTTTTCCTAATTTAGATTGTTGAGTAAAAAAACATATAAGACACTTGGCATTAACCATTTCCTAACTTTTCGAGAAATCAACGCAATAGGTTTGACATACAACACAGAGTGCCAGACTACAGTAACATAGAGCCGAACAACAAGGTGATTCGGAGAATCAAGCCAAGTCTGCAGCTAGTTACGGCTATCCCCCGCCATGGTGCGCACTAGTCGACTAGCCGCACGACTTTTCGCTCTGCTTACACCGAGGAATCTTAAAAAGGTCTATAGGCCTTTTGGGCAGTCCAGAGGATGAGGAACCATATATCCGCTTGTGTGAGATGTGAATCTAAGGAGTATGGCGCTAAAGTATTCCCGCACATTTCAAGACCCTTCACGTGGTCTTCGCTGTCCTCGTGGACACTACCAGTAGATTACTGACTACATTGTTTTTTTTTTATTTTTTTTATTTTAGGACCATGTATGGAATAAACATTTAAAGTCTGATTCATCTTTAAGCACATAGCTGCTTTGGCTTGGTTTTGATTCACTTAACTTAGATTGCAAGTTGATAACAAAACTGACGTTTATTGTTAAATTATCATTATCTAATCACTTTTACCTAGTTGTTTTTTGTTGATAACAAACGAGCTAGCATGTCAACTTGTCGACCATGGAATTTGCCTACGACTGACGTAAGCTCATTCGTTTGACGTAATCCTGCAGTCCGCAGCAGAAAATCACAGGTATCAGACAACGACTCTCGAAGTTCCATTAGTAACCGCGTTTCTCTGTCAATAGTGTTGAACATCAAGATTTTATCAGGCTGCTCAAGGCGTAATCAAAAAATAAATAAACTACCTTGGGGAACAAGCGAATTGTAAATTTTCACTCTCGTCGATTGTAATACTTGCAGAAGAACTGTCGCTAACTTCGTCCAACTGACTCCCTGCAGTGAATGATCTTCCAGCCGTTAACACGGCAGTCATATTTGAAATCTGGGTTGTATCTCTTACAACTATAACCAGCATGTTGGATTAGCTTTTAAGAGAACACTAAATAAATCTATATTACCGAAAGCTTTCCGTTCCGTTGAAAAAATCCCGTTGAAGTAGATCATGAAATCGGATTTGATTTTACCGTCTGCGTTGACTGAATCAGGCACTATGTGAACGGGACCGTGTTTCCTGTAATATAAATTTTATTAAACTTGAAGGAATTTAAAGATTAGTTAGCAGATGATGCACGTACTCGCTTAAAATGACTAATTCGTTAGATTTGATAATCCCCTTGACAATCTTCCCCCTACGCACTCGGAGAATGCGATCACCAAACCCCATGACGAGAGCCGCTTTTATCATTTCTTCATTGTCTGCATGTTGATTCACCGGATGACGAATGGAATCGGCATGCGATCTATCACCGAGTAAATTCGCATCCTTCAAATGGTCAACTAACAAGCTCCTCACACCTAAATTATAGACAAGAAACATTAGCGTCAACTTTTCTATCTTGGCTAGCCATACAATACCTTTGAGGAAGTAAAGTGATTTCACATTAGCTTGGAAATTTTCGCAGAATTCATCGACCTCATACCGACCACGTTGATTTCGAAATTGCCTCATCAAACTGGCCAAAGCCAAGTGATCGCTCGTGGGATGGAATCGATATTTCGCTTGTCGAATAATTTGTCTTTGGTTGTCAACTGTCGATTCCACCGACCAGCCCTCACGTGCTGAGCTGAGTCCTGCCACTATAGATGCCACTGGGTCCAAACAGCGAAAAAGAGTAGCAAACACGAGTGATTTGGCCAAACGGGGATGTGTTGAAAACTGAGCAATACGACGTCCCAGTGGTGTAAGTCGTTCATGCTCATCCAATGCACCTATCGACTCTAGTTCTCGGATTGCAACTCGGATTGCTCGGTGTGAAGGAGGCTCTAGCGTTCGGCTTAAGAAATCAATCGACTTCAAATTTTCATTATACGCCTTAATTAATGGAAATGGTAGCCTGTTATTAATTCTCGAATTCAAATTGCCAATACAGTAAATGTAGGCTATGAGTTTTTACCTTAATATCCATGACAACCTTCTCCAGAGGTATTCGAAGAATTTCTGCCTGCGGAAACCGCTCCATTTCTTCATGCTTCTCTTCGGAGTAGAGATGGAATGCTTCTCCTGGTTGAACACGTCCGGCACGTCCAGCTCGTTGTTGTGCATTAGCTTTTGCTATCCATTGATTTTCCATTACAGCAGAACCCCGTTGTGAATTGTACCTAAACATAATTCTATTTTGTAACCAATACAATAAAATTGTGTTTTCGTTGTCAAACCTTAGTTCTTTATGAACACCAGGATCGATCACGTAGACGCAATCATTGATCTGCGAGGTTTTCACAATATGTGTTCGAATAAAATCAAAACCAATCTTTATGTACACTATAATAAATTTTCTACCGTCAAGCTAGTTTCAGCTATATTGGTTGCTAGAACGATTTTCCGGACACCCTCAGGTGGGCGATCAAATATTCGCTCTTGCTCAACCTGTGAAAGTCGGGAATGCACCGGTAATATCCAATGAGTTTCATCACTAGGATAAAATTCCTGTTGCGAAGCGAAGTTAGTCAATTGTATAAGTAAAAGAATCTTTGAATACATACCTTTAACTTAGAGTGAAGGCTTTTAATTTCTGCCCAACCAGGTAGAAAAATTAAAATGGAACCTTGTGATGGTTTGTTTATGTCGATATAACGAACTAGTTTCACTACTAAAGCTTGATCAACCATTGGTTTGATATTCGTGGTATTATTTCTTTCTCCAAAACCTCTGGTCAAACTTTGGACTTCAGGTAAAAAAATTCTCTGAACAGGAAACGTTCTTCCTTCAACGTGGATCAGCGGAGCCGAATCAAAATAACGTGACAGCAGATCCGTATTTAGAGAGGCACTCATCAGGATGACCTAAGATATAGTTATTGAATTATTTTTAACAAGTACAAATATAGCACTAACAATGCTCACCTTTAACAAGGGGTTCGATTGCAAAAGATCTTTAAGAATAACTAGCGTAAAATCGGTCAAACAGTCGCGTTCGTGCACTTCATCGATTATTAGGTGGGATACGCCCGACATGTCTGGACAAGCTTGAAGTCTTCGCAAAAGAATTCCGGTTGAACAGAAGAGTATACGACCCAGTGGATGCCTCGGTAGTACGGAATTCAGTCGCACCTGGTAGCCAACACTCTCACCTATCTAGAAACCAACGCACAAAGAAAATCAACTAAATATCAACGTAAAGTAAATTTCAAGATGTCTTTCACTCACTTTTTCTCCTCGATAATTGGCAACAGTTTGAGCTAAAGAAAGCGCAGCCAACCGACGAGGCTGTGTAACGATTATATTACATTCAGTGCCACGATGTTTCAGCGCATAAGAATCCAGTAAATACTGGGGCATTTGTGTACTCTTGCCACATCCGGTACCACCACTCAGCACAACAACCCTATTTTGTTCGATTAAATCTAAAATGGCTTCGCGCTTTTCCGCGATTGGTAGAAAAGGAATGACTGGACCACCTTTCTCTATTATCCTCGTTTGTGCACTGAGAAATAACTCATTGGATCTTTTTTCGATCTCCGCAGAGCTTAGCGGTAGGACTTTACGTCCGGTAATTGGATCAACTGATGATTCATCATCTTTATTGTATCCATATTCATTACTTGACGATGTAGGTATATTGTCAATGGATTCTTCCACGTCACGTTCCTCGTCAATCTCCTCCATCATCTTTTCATCTTCTGAAATCAAGCTATTTGCGGCTGCAGTTTCTCGTTCAAAGAACATTTGATCCTCATCCATTAACGGCTTTATTTTTTTGAAATCATTCAGAATTTCGTCAAGCTCATTCACCAATGCTGGAGGTAATTTGACAATAGCAGGACTTGTTACAGCGCTTTTCATTTTACTGAGCTAGAAGAAAAACAGATGTCAAATTAATATGAATGAGTAGGTACTTTTAAATTAAAATCTACCTCTTCATTGGAATATAAAATAGGATAGCCATTTTGATGCAAGAAATTATTTTCCGTCAACCAATGAAGTGCAGAGAGAATCGCTAATCTAAAAAATGATTTTTGGTTGATTTGGTTGATAGAATTTCATAAATAAGCTTTCTCACTTTTCAGCTTCAGCCCGATTTGTTCCGATTCCTGAAAATTCCTTCGGCTCAGGCCATTTCAAGCTATAGCTTGCTTGCCAGTCGGAAATTGATCCATTTTTCACACGCTTGAAAGCCGGTCGAGCGATAAAATTGGCGTTCTTCATGTGATTTGAAACCTTCATAAAACAATTAAGCAAGGTTGATTTAAAATTGGGAAATTTTGCCTCAATTGCTGCCATTTCTGTGAAAAAATATAAACTATTATGCAACTTCATAATATTGGGAGCACAAATGAAATGTTCAAATACCCTCTTGTTTAATACAAGAGCCACTAGCATCTGCTGTTGCATCATCATTGATAATAGTTAGTTTATCTGTTGACTGAAGAGTCCTATGTGTGCTTAGTTCACACAACAACTTTCCACTAGGTGAAATAATCTTGGAATCATGCAGAACAGTCAAAGCTTGTTGGGCAACAAGTTCTTCTGCCTCTTTTTTATTCCTGCCGATTGCTTCAAAACTTTAAAAGAATGTTATAAAAATCTTTTAGCTATGAAGAATTGTTGGCATGTACATAACCTTACAGTATACCTTAGTTTTTCTGGCCATCTAAGAGTTAATACAGTCTTCCACATGGAGTTTCCTTTGCCATGGATTGGAACTGTAGTGTAAACTGGCTTAAGCGAAGGAAGTTTCAGTTTATGTGAAACTGAAACAAATGTTTGATTGATGATAGCTCTTGCTTGGACAGGATGCAAATTTCTCCCTAAATGTAAACTGCTGCTGACTGCTGTTACAAACTAGGAAATAATTGGTATTACCGGTTCCTTGGGCTCCGTGATGAACGACTGTTTCAGCAGGTGCTGTATGGCAAAAACTTATTTGGTAATACTTAAGACTGGATAGGGTAAACCTCTGAGAAGCCACATTTTGATTATTTAATGTTCTTAACACATCGGTGAAACAAAGACGAAACATCGCGAATACAATATTTGTAACGAAGGCGAAGAAGGCTAGACAAATTACATCATTTTCTTCGTTGCGTGTAAACAGCATGCAGTGCAGAATCGTCTGCTATAGTATAACACAAATAGGTGGAGGCTCCGTCTCATCAGCTGTTCTGTGTTTCATGCATGAGGCTTTGAAACTCTGTTTTGCTGTTAAAAAAATTCACGAATATTTATTACTTCATATTCGTATCTGTAGCGACACGCCAAACTTAAGTTGCTGACAGGTAATTTGCAGTAATTTTTTGTATTCGCGTAGTTAGAGCACGTCAGCTAGTTGTTGGGTGATTCACTATCATGGTAACATGAGAACTTGGATTTGAAATGTCATATAAGAGCATGACAAAGTTAGGTACTTCAGGTTAAAGCTTCATTTTAAGCTAAATTTATTTGAATTTTCCAGAGAAATGTCAACCAAAAGCCTGGATTTAAGCCTGCCACTGAGCAGCAGGCAGCAATTCAGCAATAATGATGAATTGTCTTCTCTCCTACTAACAAAGGAGCATCTAAAATCAAAGCTTGATTTCAGCAAAATCCAATGTTATGAGGAACTTGGAGCAAAATTGATTGAAGATAGACTATTACTAACAGCCCTTGAGCTTTATGCTGAACTGGTAGGTGTTGAGTAAAGTAAAATACCCATATTCATTTTTGTGGGTGTATAATAGAAGCTGTTTTGTTCCTTTATTGAATTATTGATCAATTGTGTTGTTACTAATAGGGTGAAGCAGGCCATGAAATAGTATGCCTTAAGCAATTCTTCTCAAATCCGGGAAATTTTGAAAAATCTGCAAAAGCTTCTGGAATGCTTGGTAAACACCTAGTTTTGCTGTGTTAATTTTTTACATTTAAAACTAATAATTTTTTTTTTTTTTTTTTACTTTATTTTATAAATTTTTAAAATAAATGATGAATGTATACCTATTTTTAGTGAGATCCATGAGCCAAACAACCCTTGATTCCTTGGACTTTCAACCGATATCAGAAGATGGTGACAGAGCGGGTGGAGATCGCGTCGCCGTTCTAGAATTCGAGCTACGGAAAGCTAAGGAAACCATCACGGCTCTGAGGGAAAATCTAACACAACAAGTTGAGCTTGAGAATGCTAGCACTCGAAGCGAAACAGAGAGTATAAGCAGCCAAAATAATCCTGTCGCTCACCAGAGTACACCAGAACCCATGAAAGCTTATGAACAACGAGCCATTAACTTTCTAGTTCACGAATATTTACTCACTTATGGCTATCGGCTAACATCTATTACGTTTGCAGATGAAAATACTGATCAGGTAATGATTTTTGAAAACATAAATCGCAATTTCAGATAGTTTGACAGTCTAAAGTTTCTTTTTTACTTATAACAAGGATTTTGAGTATTGGGACGATGTTGGATTGAATGTGGAGCGTCCTGCAGATTTATTAACAATTTACCGCCATCGTTTTAGACCTGCAGGCCAGATTCATATAGTTCAAACGGAAAACACAGAGACACAGACGGAAGATGCTGCTAACGAATCGTCAGACCTAACGATGCAGTTAGGCGGAAGTGCAGAAGAAAGCGTTAATAACAGTTATGATGTCTCGTCAGTCCCATCAACGACAAAAACTGAAGTCAGAGTTGCTTCCGTATCAGCCTATGATATTCGCGAGTCCATGATAACCAATGTCCAAAAACCCACTTCAGCTGTAACCACTTTGCCAATGCCTGTCGTGAGCACGCGTTTTGAAAGTCATCATATTTCACCTGTTTTTCCTCAACAAGCTCAGCTACAAAACTCAGCTCGAGCCCTTAAAGAGGAATTACAGCAGGGCGTAGAAGATGTCTGTCAAAAATTAAATAGTTTTTTCAATAAACCTCCTTCTTTATCGGGTGGCTCTCTAAACAAGCCGATGGGCTTTAGCCACGTTAAACCACCTGATCGTTCATCATTTTCGCTCTTTAATAGTAAATAATTAAATTTGCGCTAGTTTAATTTTTGTAATGAAACTGCTCAATGAAACTTTTTTTATAATGCCAAATAATGCTGTTGAATGCCGTATGATTACGAGTTTCCTTTTGTTTCTGTAAAAATAAAATGTGATCAAATATGTTTGCATCGGCTTGAGAATACAAAAATGCCAGTGTTCATTGATAGCACGTTGTGATGTTCTGGAAGCGAAGGCTTCTTATTAAAATAAAAAATGAAACAGTGACTTTCAAAATATTTCCGAAACCAACCAAAAGTAGAGAGATAAAAGTCCATAATTTCTTTTCAATATTGTTTTAATAACAAAGACGTTAGCGAGCTGTAAGCCTGTAGGAGTCAGGCATTTCTTACTACAGTGTAAATCATTTCTAAATTGTAAATCATTTAAATTATTACTTTTCTTATCTTAAACTAACATAAGTTAAACACGTAAAGAAAAAATTTAAGACATTATCGTTCATCCTGTTTATTGTTCTTCATTTATTATTTATTATTTGTTCGATTTGTTCACCTTTAACGCGCTTGATCGATTAATTTCGGAAGTATGGCAACTCGCAGATTTTGCGCGCGCCATTATTCCTTGTAGCTCCTAGGCTGTCACATTAGTAAGAGTCTAGTTAGTTACTTATTTCTAACGATCGATCAGATTGAACTCCAGTCTCCATGTCCAAGCATCAAAGTTCGTTGGCATTTAAAGAGAATAGTTTCCCAAAGGGAATCCCACCCTTAACAATTGACCAAAGTTCCAACATGGATGAGGTATCTTTCTAGTTTTTCTTGCAAGATGGATTCTGGTGGGAAAATGTTATAGCAATTTGCTCTCTTCCACAGATTGTAGCAGCACAACGAGTTACTTTGCAAACCTTGCAACCATCGGCCAGAACTAAGGGCCTTGTAGGCTCTCATGGTCAAATTGTTCACCATGGCAAAGATTCCAAATCAAAACAGAAAACTCAAGGCAAGATCCAGGTCTTTGAAGACAAGACAAGCAATACTGCACAAAAGAAGATCATGATGGAGGACCGTGGAGTCCAAACTGATCCTGTAGTAATGGAAGGGTCTAAGTCTACCACCAGTGGTATTTCATTTTATGAAATGGATTCTAAATCAACCATACAACTGTTGTATTTTTTCCAGCTGAGATTGACGTTGAATATTACAGTACCATGGCCGAAAGAAGAAGAGTTGCCCTTGCCGAAGCATTAGAGGAAAATGAGCAACTGCATCTTGAACTTGATAGCCTCAAAAGTGAGGTAAATACCCTTAAAACTGAAAACAGTATGCTCAAACCTCTAGCTGATGAAGCTGAATATCTGGCTGGTGTTTTAAAGGTAATCAATTGCAAGATCATTTTGGGCAGGCTTGTTATTCTCTTTTTAACTTTATAGGGTCTTTTGGGCAGTCCAGAGGATGAGGAACCAAATGAAGGTGCTGAAAATGCAAGCACAAGTGATAGTTGACGCTTATCGACCTGAAGTCATTTCAAAATTGCCACGATACCTCACATTTGCATTTTTTTTTAAATTTCATGTCAACTGTAATCGGACTTGTAAAAAAAAAAAAACGGTTTCAATACAAAATTTCGAAGTTTTATAATATAAAGGAAGCATTAATTTAGGAGGGGCTTTTTTTAAAATACATAGGGCTTGTCCGAAGCGGATTCAGTGTTTCCTCTAATACGACTATGATGGGTAAGTGTTGAATAGGTCGGTCAACCGGACATCCGTTTTTTGCGCGAAGCGAGTGGTCAATAATGGTAGCCGGTTTTCATGTTAAGTTGAAAATCGAACGGTCCGATGACCATAAATGAAGCTGACGCATGAACTTCATAATGAAGAGAAAAGAGAACCTGAAACAAGTTTTGTTTCCTAGCAGCATTGTCCCATTTGGAAAGTGGCTGATCACCATTTCACGTTGATTTTACTCTTGCGTCCACGACATACAGTCAACTCGGGTCAATCTACCATTTTAGATTATAACGTGATTTCTGAGTTAGAACAGGATTATCAAGTCGTTTGATAATATGCCGTTACTGTCGAACGAGCATTTTTTTTTCTGGAAACTACACCTGTTTAGCCATTGCTCCTACACACGTAGCACGAGCGCTAAACATGGGTTAACCTGGGTTTCTCTTTTCGCTTCAAAAACATTTTCGCATTAATTGTGGTCTGGGTCGTTCGAAGACACACGCCATTGAAGCCTAACGTTTCCTTTTCAACTAGAGTGCATTGCATTATAATGCAGAGTAATTTTGGTCTTCTTTGAAAAGGTCTTTATACTAATATCCGTCACGCGATATACCGCTACCGATGCTGCCTGATGTTGCGTAAAAACCACGGTGGCTCCAAGAAATGCGAGTGTGTAAGGTACGCGGGCAATAGTCTCTTTTACTAGTAAATGAAAACGACAACAAAAAATGTCACGGTTACCTGCCCACCTGTTGACGACAACAAAATGGCGAAAAACTATCGCACGGTTTGATTCGACAAAACGACTCGTGAAGCGCGAATATATTCGCTTGGCCATTGTTCTCGCCTGATGTCTAAAGTAAATGCAACTAGTCTAAAGTCAAGAGATGAAGTGACAAAAGATTTGAAGCCTTTATATATCGCTCTGATAATGAGACACTAGACCTACTTTTTTTAGGGTGAGTGTTAAGATGGCGGCTGCTGTGTGAGCAGAGCCCTCTTCTCATTTCAACTTCTTTTTCTTTTTGAGGAATTATTCACTTGATTGAATTGTTTGTAAATGAGCAACCTGAAAAAGATTGTTTTGAGTGATAAAACTACGAAGCAGAGGAGAGAGAGAGAGAGAGAGAAGGGGAGAAGCTAGACTGAGAGAGATGGATAATTAGTATTAGAAACCCAGAGAGAAACCCTGAGGCAGCGAATCGTTCTCGTCGCTCTCTTCTCGTTTCCTCGTCGTCTTCAACAAACAGGGCAAAGATAAAAAAGAAAAATAATAATAAAATAGAGAAAAACTTCAGTGTTGTGTTTGTCTGTGCTTTTTGCATCCAGCAGCGAAGAGAGTCATTGTTTGTCATCTCTCCCCCCTACCGGCACAGCGATCGGTCTCGAAAACCAGTTAACCGTTACTGTCTTACTGAAATCATGTTTCCCTGTCCTCTCTGTAGTGACTCGATTTCCCGTACACGGTGCACGATTCCATATTATTTGATTAGTCAGCCACGAGTAAATTAATTTCCATCATCTTTTTTAAAATGTCTTTGAATTTCCTTCCTATTCTTTATTGCCTCTTAAATGAGTGATTAACCTTTCCCCCTTGCCTCATTCACGCTGTTGATCGGATTGCGTGAACATTCCAACCGTAAAATAAAATATAAGACGAAACCCGTTGGTAGGCGGAGGGGAGGCCATTACATATTAATACGTCGCACGATGGATGCTCGCACGAGTGTGCCATTTTGAGGTCAGGAATCAGGACTGTGAGGAATCGAATCGTGGCCTCCGGCGCTGGAGCCTTTTTAGCGATGCATCATCGCCAACTTTTTTCTTTGCAGGTTTTGGCTAAAAATATACCTAACCATTTGAAGACAATTGGATATGAAAAAAAAAAGACTCTTATTAGGAAAAGAGCTTTTGCGGGAAGTTTGGAGGGAAAAATAAACAAAACAAAAAAGATTGTCTCGTCTCAGTCTAGAGCTTAGTAGGCCGAGCTGAATAAAAAAAAAATCAAAGAAGAAGTTGCCATTTCCCACCACCAGGACGGCGTTTCTTTTTGTTTTGTTTTTTTGATTTATTTATGTTTTTTTTGTTTTTTTCATTTTCATCCTGTCGCTCTTTCTGACTGGCTAGGTTTTTCAATATTATTGTATCCTCAAGTCTTCTCTTTCTCTCTCTCTCTTTTACTTCTTCTGTTCGTACTCGGCGCCCAACACAGGTACTACTAGAGACCTCGTGGTCGAACTTTTGTGTGCAGTCTACTGTTGTAAACCGACTACGTAAGTCGTACTAGTTAGGTCTCTCTCTCGTAAAGCTTTCCCTGTTTACCGGTAGCCCGAGCAGCTGAAAGGGGAAAAAATATATTTTATATCACAAATTCGTTTAGTTGTTTGGATCCCCTCTTTTTGATATTTTCAACCCTCATCTGATTTTATTCGTGACGCGTTCCATCGTCGAAAGCAGGTAAGCTGATGATTATTCTTCGTGTCTTCTTTTTTTTTATGTCGGCCTGTGTTTGTTATTTCTTTAAGACGACGAATTTGGAAACCTTCCCAAGTCGTCTGCCCTGTTTAATGACGCGTGATCTTTTATCCATCCAAATTGTGTAAGATGTTTATATATTGAAAGGTCGAAAGGGTCGTTTTTGTTCCTTTCAAGGGGGAAATATTGTTTGGTTTGTTGTCGTGACGACTCCTTTCGTTGGTAGGCTTCAGGCTTTATGGACTCCTACTTCAATTGCATTATATGATTTGACTCCAGTGAACGAAAGAATCCCACTCTTGTCTTAAGTTGTAAGCAATGCTGTGACTTACGTGACTACTCCCGAGCAACAGCATTTTATGGACGAGCCACCCTTTTGTTATTAGTCTAGATTTGACCAGATTGTAGTAGCCAGTCCTTGGTGATATTTTTACGAGACGATTTCTCCGCTTGTCTGCGAAGCAAAACAGTACGCCTGCAACAATCAGCCGTGCATGTCGCCATTATCGAATACAAGTTACGAGTATTGTCATCACGGTTACTGCGTTTAAGTAGTAACGCTTGTTTCATCCTGTTTCGTTTTTGTTTCTTCTGGACTTGGTCCTTTTTTTCTCTCCACTTAATTGTGGTGAAAAGAAACGTGTGACTTCACGGCCATGGCTTTCTAATGATTTTAATGAAGTTTGCGTGCCAAAAATTCCAATTGACTGCCTTTTCGCCCTTGTTTTTGCGACGTGCGACTAGCGTGTTTTGAATGACGTGAGTTCACGATCCCATCATTAAAATATACAACTTGAAAGTTGTCTTCTTTTCACGAGCATCATGTGTTTGTCTTTCACTTCATTCCAAGATGACGCCTTGCCTTGACACGTAAAATAAAACAAAAACAAAGAGCGTGTTTGTTGGGTGAGATTGTACCGTGGTCTTTTCCCGAAAAGAGTATCGTGTTGCCTTAATTCTAGTACGACAATAGCCAAATTGTATTGAGATTTATTTAGGCATTTCTTATTTATTCTTGAACGTGTAAAAATTCTTCTTGTCTCGCTCCACACACAGATGGGATTGCCCTTTCCGAAATGGATGGATGATGTGATTAAGCCATCGCGGTCGCTCCAGATCCTGGAAGCTTTGGGATCAACAGAAATATAGAAGAAAAGAAGACTTGGACTAAATAAACGAGTTGCTGGCAATCCTCGAGAGTCAACGGTATGGCGTTGGTGGGATCAACTGTGACCCAACGATCGGTCGGACCAGTTGCAAGAACTTTATCAAACGTGCCCACCGCTTCTCAATAGACTCAGCGGCCCCCAAACACCATAAGATCTATTAGTCAAGATTTCGGGTAAAAGGCAGTTGCCCTAGAAGAAAGAAAGTGGACGAGAAAGGTGCCAAAAAAGAGAAAAGATACGGTACCCCCATAAAAGGAAAGAATGACCTTACCAAAAGAAGACGAAGACGATGAGTTGAATAAGGAAAGAAAAAATCAAGTCATTTATTGCAACAAAACAACACATAAAAGACTACACGCCCCCATGATGATGTCGACGACGCATGCGTCCACCGTCCTGCCAGCGTCTAGTCTTGCACGACCACTGCGGACGCTCAATAATATCAACTCCGCTTCTCACGTGATCCAGCTGCATCCGAACAACTCTCCCAAACTCTCGGGTAAATATTCAAATTTTGTTTTTCTTTTCTTTTTTTTAAATATCGTGTGCAAAAAAAAAACCGAAATCTGATTTCGCTTTCACCGTGTCTCATCTCTGCATGACTCAACTTTTTCGTTCGCCGTGACGGCGCTTAGAATTATAATCGTGTGCCTGATCAAAAAAGTGCCTGTCACAGGAGTCAATTACAAGTTGATGGGTGTAGGAAGAAAAAATAGGAACAACAGGGTTCCAAAAAGATTTTGCGTTGGTGTTGTGCGGCGGCCCTTTTAAAACATTTTTCGCTAAACATGTACACGAAAAACGAACTGTTCTCCAATCTATACGTTTAGCGAGTTTGAACCTCCGACCTTTCAAAATCTTCTTATCGAAACCCTACAGATGTAAACATGGGAAACAGTGCTATTTCGATCTGCCCGCCTCTGCCAAGAGTTGTTGCTTGTTGTGGATGTTTTTCTTGTATTGGCGAAACTCCTTGTCAAACATACGCTGGGATAAGATAGGCAAGCGGGGGGGGTACAAAAAAGCTGAAGCTGCAAGAAGGAGTCTCTCACGGTTGTTATTGATTGATTCCTTCAACCCGTTCTGGCGTTCTCACTCTGTCTCGTCGTGAAATACTCACGATTTGGCGGGAGTACTAAGTCTTTTCGGGACGTGCGCATGAACCAGGGCGACATGGAGAGAGAGAGAGAGAGCAAACGCTGATCGATGAAGACGGGTACGGAGAGGAGGACGATGAAAAGTCCACAAGCTGAAGGAGTAAGATAACCTAAACCGGCAAGACAGAGTCATCCGATGTACACTATACAAGCACACAGCTCACGCGGTTAAGCCGCTTTGTTCTCCCTCTCCTTCAATTTTCTTCTTGCTTCGTTCGCAATTGAATTCATCCTTGCCACAAGACGTGACTCCGAGGACTATTGAAAAATAGGCGCGGTTTTCCCGATAAAAAGCTTAGATTGTACATAATCAAGTACGTATAAGGGCAGAATGGAACATGTAAACAAGGCGAACATTTTTTTTTTCTCTATCAATGTAGCCGTGATTTGCTTTGTATTTACATTGGGGCTTTTTGAAAATGAAAATGAGGAAGAACTTTTTACGGTGAAATGCATTCCCGATCGACCTGTCCCGGTCCTAATGATGATGACTTTTTCAAGATTCGCTAGGAGATGCCATTATTCTTTCTCATTTTGATTATTTTTTTGAAATCCTTGGCTTTTCTTGGGCTTTGTATTCTTGTTATTCGATGCCACATAGAGAAAGTCACCCGACAACCTGATTACTCTATACCAAAAACTGTTTCCAGGTCGTCACCAGGGATTTCTTTCGCATTTCTATTGTCATTTCGACCGCGACTCGTCTTTCTTTTTTTTTTTTCGTACATGCGGATACTCTCATTTCCTACGTGCGTATCTTTAACCTTTTTTCGTCTCCCCCCCCCCCCTTTTTTTCGACGATTCTAATCGATGATTAACATCCGGTCGTGAAATTTTTATTAGCGTCGTTGCCGGAACCGCAACGCCAGCTGACGTTCGCCGCGTAAGCCACGGTGGCCTTTGAAAAGGAACTCAAAAACAAAAAAAAACAAATAGAGAAAATCAAACGAGAGAAACAAAATAAAAATAGAACAGCGAGGGAGTGATCCGATCGCAGTCGGTGCACTATTGCCTCTCTCTCTCTGCATTCATCACGCTTGTTTGTTGGGGTTCCATATGCGCAGTCCCGCCGGGCAGCTCCGAAAAACGTCGGGTGGTCGTGGCGCGGCCGCGTCACGGGAGATCCTTAAAATAAAATTTAAAAAGGAGAGGAGAAAAAAAATGCTGTATGTATTTGAAAATACGTGACATGGACACCTTTTTATCTTTTCCGAAAAAGGGGAATCGTTCAGCATTTTATGTACATTTTTCCATCGTTCGTTCACGTACGGAGGGGGGGGGGTACTTTTTGTTTTGTTTCAAAAGTTTTTTAAGGGTTTTTTTTTGTTGCCCCATCTTTCCTAACTTGATGGATGTGAGAATGTTCCCGACACAGCACCATCGATGTAGAATAGTCCCGCGAGAGCTCTACCCGAACGACTACTTTTTCTTTTTCTTTCTCCGTTTAAATCGATTGCTGTGGTGGTGGGGTAGAAAATAGATGTGCTACGAAAAGTTGCACACAGATGTACAGCACACAAGTCTTTCCCAAACCACAGAAAAAAAAAACTTCACGCTACATTATTCACGCTTCACTTGTTTTGGGTTTTTATTTATTCTTCTTAATTTTAGTTCTTTATTTTTTTACGTTATTTTCTCTTCTCATGGTTGAATATATTTTCCAAAATTTGCTTCGAGTGGGTAGGCGGACGTGCACGAGAGGGTAGCCACTAGATCGATTGACCCTTTTCTCGTTATCTCTCTCTTTGCCTCTATTTTCTTTTTTCTCTCTCTGGTTTTCTCTTTGTTTTTATGTTTGCCCTATACAAAGGGAAGCAAAGCCTACCTCTTCCATCACACCCGATATCGCTAGCGATATCGGCCGCCCGAGCCGATAAAGAAATGAAAAGAAACACGCCAGTTTTTCTATCCCTTTCCTATTTAAAGTAAATAAAATTGTCGACACTTGAAAGAAAGGGAGACCTTTTTTTTTTTTTTGAGTGGAAAGAGATAAGCTATTTTTCCATCTTATTCTCTGTTTTTCTTAGAAGCATTAAAAAAAAAGTGTGTTCTCTTAGATGCGATTAGCGTCAAATTTTTATATTTTTGAAAGGTTTCGGCACGGAAGCTCTTTCACCTCCCCCATTTCATCATCCGAGTCTACTACTGTTTCTTGAGATTCCCGTTACCACAGAAGCAGTAAAAAACAAAACAAACAAAAATTGTCGATTTTGTTGTGCGCAGTTGCTTAAAATTAAATTTTTGAACAAAAAAAAGTAGATCGCGGCATGGAGGGTCGGCGATGGCTGCACGCGCATAAGTTATGGTGAAAAAATTGGCCTTTGCATGTCTCAACATAAATTTGTTTCGTGATCATTACAGGTGCGCTAAGGCACTAGCACACCGGGAAACAGGAAAGGAAAAAGAGAGCAGGACATGGGTAAAAGGGGAGAAAAGTCAGAACGAGAAAGAGACAATGGCACCCATTAGTTTCAAGTCGACGGTCTGTAAAGAAAACCGAGGGAAATATTTTTTTATCCTTTTTTTTCCTTTTTTTTTTTTCTAAAGAAAAAGGAGGTAAAATAAATAACAAGAACTGTCTTATATATCCCCTTTTAAAAAAGAAGAAAAAAAAAAGGGGAATTTGGCGGGTTTCTTGTGGAGGTGAAACACCTCTGACGTGCTCTTACGTAAGAAGCACAAGTCCGGAAGGAAGCGAGAAAAGCAATGGGAAGAAGGCCGCAGTGTGGGTTTTTGATGTACCTAAGTAGTGGAAGCGTGAGACACCTGTCAAAACGGAAGCGGGGCATCGACACTGCTCGTTCGTTCGTCAGCTGACATTGAGGTTTCTGGGCGGGGTTGGAAAAGGGAGGGGCAGTTCGGTGTACGAAACTATAAGGGGGAAGCTGGCACTGGAATATATATATTTTTTCTCTCCTCGGGTAAAGATTCAGCCTCTTTTTGTTGTTGGTTGTTGTTGCTTTTTTTATTATTATGGCTGCGTGAGATTTTTTCCGCCCTCGATTGAACGCGGTTTCCGATCCCTTGTCAATCCGCTGTGAAACCCAGTGGGCAAAATACACTATCGCTGCCATCTATCGGAGAGATCACGAACCAAATATAAAATACAAATAAAAAATCATGAATAAATCAAATAATCAAACTGGATCTTGTATTGAAACAGGAAAACGCAAGACGGCCGTTGAGTTGCTCGAAGAGTCGAAGGCATTTTACGTCAAAACGGAGCGGATACTGGATCGTAAACAGGAGCTGCCGCACTACAGTCCGGGCGACCGGCTGCTATTGCTGCAGCACCATCCCAACCGTTCACCCATGCTAAGTTTACCGTCATCCCGCATTCGGGAACATCACGTCTTCCCTGCTGTGACGGCGGCTGTAGCGACAGCCACCACTTTTCTCCCACACCATCAGCTCCAGCAACAGGAGAATACCAACAGTGAAACAACAGGAACTTATGGGAACGGAGGAGTCGGCTTTTCTAGAGGCCGCGAAGGCTACTACGCGACACCGCCAGTGGAGAAAAGACGTTTATCTATACGCAAAGACAATCCAATTCCATTGAATGTTACGGCCGTTAAACGCTTTCTCAGCCGGCCCGGATCTACGGAAGAGAACCTTCAAGTTCGCAAGCTCGTGCCTTCGAAAAGCACATGCCGTTTGATAGGATTCTTCGAATCGTCGGCTGGAAAGACGGGCACAATGACATCACCTTCCAGCGGAGGAGGAGGCGGTGGAGGTGTCAGCCCCAATAACAAGAAAATGAGGACGCGCATCACCTTTTCGGAAGTGTTGCCGTGTATCTGTCAAAGTAATCAACCGCCCGAGTTGCCACATCGCATGAATAAAAACAATCCATCACCTCCTCCACCCATTCCACCCAAAAGTCCGGCCCTTAACGCTAAGCTTCGGCTACTAAGTCAAGAACAAAGTCAACATCACCAACCGCCGATTGGACGAGCGGTCCATCCATCACCCGTTTCCAGCCGGAAACCCCCGCGTCAGCCGTTCCAGCCACAGCAATCGACTCCATCACAAGCCACTGGATTAAAGTCTCAGGCTGCCGTCTTCCGTCGCATCCAAAGTGAAGAAGCTCCGACGAGCATCACAATCCTCCCGGTATCGGAATCGATCCAAGCGCAACGCAATTTATTCCTGCGTAATCCCATTTTGCACAAGTCTCTCCCGGATTTGAATTCACCTAAAAATGCGAAACGTGGACGCGGTGGCGGAGTAAAAGGTGGCAAAATCCGCTCAGCATCCACCGATTTGGAGAGCTGTAGTGATGGAGGTAGCAGTCGAATTAGTCGTAGCAGTAGCGTCCACTTGGACACACGATCCAATAGTTCGGGATCGGATGAGTCTTCCAATGACCAGAGCGAAACTCCATTCAGCCGGCCTGGAGCCGGCGGTCGAGGAAGTATGGGAGCCAACAGATGTGAACGGGCCACCACTTCCGATTATGCGAGTCGTTCGCCCAGTTTCAAATATGAAACAACCAGTCTTGTCCAGGTAAAAACGGAATCCATCAATTGAAAGTTACGTACGAATTTACTAAACATTTTATTTTTTTCTGATCGGCTTTTAGACTAGTCAGCCCTGGACTTTGCCTCCACCGTGGCAGGATGACAGTGGGGTCGATCCATCAGCCGCGGAAAGTTCTACCGTTGAACCGGACCAAGTGAGACGCAAAGCCATTTTGCGTTCCAAATCGGATGTCGGTCCGTCTCGATTTGCTCCCGACTTGCTACCAGCCGTTCCACCAGAATTCACCGGCGACGTTCCACTGGACCTGGACCAATTTTTCGATACAATCGGCCAGCATGGAAAATGTCCCGATATGATGATCAACACATCAGGTCGTTCGTCACCTGTCTATTTTTCAAGCGTTAGTTCAGTCGATTCTTGTTGCAAACGACGTCACGTCGACAACATGTACGAGAGCAGCGATTCTGAAGACATGGCCGCCACACTCCAGCGACGTTTGTTAGGTATAACGTCCTTCAATCTTTCAAGAAATAAATCATTTTATTGACTTCATATTCTGGCCGTTAGGAAGTCAACCGGGAATGGGTGAACCATCCATCGTGGAACGTAATGCTCGAATCATTAAATGGTTGATAAAGTGTCGGAACGTGCCGGTCTCGTCATCAATTCCTACTTCCGGTTCAACTGGTCAGCTGGCTAAATTAGCTGGTGCATCGCCATCGATGCTGCCACCTCGCAGTAGTAGCACCCATATCCCGAAGCCGGCCACAACGACTGCCTATTACGGACAGAGCACACGATTGTAATTGTACCAACTTGTGCGGTGGTGGTGATGATGGTTGGTGGTGGTCATTTGTCTCTGTCCTTTTTACACTTTCTTTTTTGTTATTGTTTTGTGACTTTTTCTTGTTTTATTTGATTAATTTTTTTTTTTCACGTTGACATTCGAAAGCGACAGTAGACGGATCGAAGGTCACGCGGACTCCATTCCACCCCCGTACGTCGTTTCTAGTAATCGATCTGTATATTCTTCATTCGGTGTTTTGTCTCTCCGTTTGTCGGTGGAAAACTAGTCGTTGACATGGCAACTCCAGCCCCAAGTGCATCACATTCACACACACACACACATCCCTTCCTACATTTCCGCTTCTGTCTTTTTCAACGTTTCATGACCCTCATTCTACCTTAACCTGAGCCTAAAGTCTTTACGTCTACATTGTCAGCGTGTGTGTGTGTGTGCGTGTCAGTCATTCAGTCAAAGACTATGCAAATTATGGCTATGTCGTTCACCCATTGGATCCAAAACTCTTTTTCTGACAATGCGTACTACGGCACGTAATAATCTACTATCCAATGTTTGTATACGTGTGCTGTTGTACATATACTGAATAACGAATTTGAGCTTTTTTTGACAGTCAAAAAACCGAAACAAAGAAGAGTATGTAGGCCTTAAATAATTGCTCTTTCTTCTTCTTTTGAATTTTTATTTTGACCCCATTGTTCGTTTTCTTTCTCCAGTTAAAGCTTAAAAATTGGGATATACAAGTCTACTCTATTTCTCACTCGCTGTCGGAATACATCGTCATGAAAGCGGCGGCAGGGCAATCCAAATTGGGCCTCATCATTTTCATATTACTCGACTGTGTACACGCGGTTTTATGACCAATAATGATGATGATGATTATTACATTAGAGCATATCAGCGGGTTCCTTCGTAACTATGGCCAGGGGGCGATCATTTTCATATGGCGTAGACGCACTTTATTGCCATATCCCAGTGTGTATGGCAGTTGACAAAGAATAAAAACACAATTGAAATAAAAAGACGTAGCAGAAACTTAAGGACATATAAAAGTCATTAATTTTTCTTTTGTTTATTTTCATTTTATCAAACCCCTTGTTTTATTGGTCATCCCAGCAAAAAAAAAAACCAAAAAAACATTACATATCGGGACACTTTGAAAGTATACACAAGTCGGTCGCCATGGTGATCCTATATTTCTACGTGAAAAATACACAAACATCACGGGACACAGGAAGAATACATTGATTCTAACCAAGCTTATGGATAGGTTGTCTTATTTTCTTATGTCCTTGGCTATGTTTTCTCGTTCGTGTATCATCGTGCCGCTTGTAGATTGACTCGCCTGATGATGGACAAATTTCACGATACAACTCATTCCCAAAGTGCAATACGTGCGTTACTCATTATTTCATTTTTTATTTTCTCTGTCTTGTTCATGTTTATGCGCATCGTTTGCCGGAATCGTTGACCACCTATAACGTCTACTGGATATGTACACGTAGGATTACACGCGCTGTTGTTGTTGTGCGCCTTACGATATTATACCTAACGCTGATGCACGAACGCAAGTCTGGAGTTTCGATGCAAACTTCAAATAACTTTCCGGAAGTTTGTAAATTGCAGGGACCGTGACGGAACTTCCGCATATATAGGCGCGCATCGATTGCCATTTTTTAAAATTCCTTATTGTACGCAAGTTTTTCGACCAAACCCCTGCAGTTAGGCACTCCTTCAATACGTATCACCTAATAGCTACATATTCTATTGTTCTCGTGCACGATATATGGATTTAATATTGCGATTGCTCCTTTGCAATATCCGATTGTTAAACAATAATGCCAGAAAAACGACTGAGATTTTTGACCCATGAAAATAAACAAGAAATGTATGATGGTCGAAAATGATTTAAAAAAATAGTTATAGAAGAAAAAGGATAGTTCTATCTGAGTTGACATGTAAAACGAAAACGGATCGAGCCCTGGAATTGCCGTGCAATAGACATTTGACACGCAGATCAGACCAACTGTCAAATGACATACAACCTTCAAAACCCGCCAGGTGTCGGGAAGTAAATGTAAGGCACAAAATGTAGCACTTTCTTCCTATACACGTTTTTGTGTAATGTGCAACTTAAACAACATTCCCAGCCGGCTGGAAACAAATGAAACACACTATTATAGGCCATCTTGCACACCTATTATATTGCATCCTCTCTTTAAAAAAATATATATATGCCTTTTGATGGATCACCATCCTTCGTCCGCTTCGGGATTCTTTCCATAACACTTTGTTCAGCTCCCATTGTTGTTTAGAAAGTCTTTGATTTTGACGCTTTTGAAAAATATTTTCTTCTACCTTTGGAGAGAGAGAGAGAAAAAAATGCTAACAAAAACACACGTGAAAGAAAAAATATCTGTGGGCGAAAGAGTGAAGAAAGGAATATTCAAAGATGGAAGGAGAATGCTGGACCGAAAAAAAAGGGAGCCTCAGGTGTATACATGTATGCATTTCTTACTGGAAAATTGCCTTGGGGAGAGTCTACCTGAATATCCCCCCTTCTCCTTCCTTCATCATCGCACCACTCTCTCTCTTTCATTTTTTTTTCTTTTACCTTTTGATACACCCCCACCGTTCCGCACACAGCCCAGGTATACAACACCCGATCCCAGCCCACCTATAGTCGCGCACACTCAAAGAGAAGGGAGGTGGGAGGGATGGCTACACAAGAACAAGTTCAGCACTAAACTCGTCAGTCTGACATTCCTCCTAGTCGCAACTGGAGGCTCTTTTTTTCTTCTTCTTTACTTGTTTTCTATTTTGTGCTTTTTTTTTTTTCAATTTCATTTCTCCACGTTTTTTCGTTACGCTCACTCTTGTGAGTCTGTTTTTCTCCTGGATATTTAAACAAGAAAAATCAACAACTAAAAGGATGTGACATTGTCGAAAGTACGTTGGTAAACGCTCTGTTTTTGTTATCTAATCAGTTTTCCTCTTTTTGTTTCGGCTAACCCCACAGGTCCATCGACAAAGGTTAGAAAAGAAAAACAAGCGAGAAAGTTTTGCACGATTCTTTCTTGTTGTCTGCAGACACAACAAGCGGCCAGTCGTTTTCCGCTTAACACTTTAGTGGCTGACCTCGTGGGCCATCAACCTCTTCGAGCTATTCCAGTTGCCTTTTCAATTGCTTCTATGCCTATGGAAAACGTGTGCCACGGCAGGTCGAGCCCCCTCCTCCGGTTGACATAGATACTTACCTGCCAGGTAGACGGGGGCACGTCTAATAGCTGAGAACAAAGACCAGAAGCAAATATAAAAAAAAAAAAAAGACGCCAAGGCAATGGCTGACATTTGCGAAGTGGATACGCACATCAGCAAACGTTACGATGTTAAGAAACGGCTCGGCAAAGGCGTAAGAAATGTTTTGCTTTCTTTCATTTTCTTTTGTTTGCATCGGGAGGTGGGGTTCACTTTCTTTATTATGTAAAATGCCTGTTCTATTTCGTTACGGCCTCGTTACCCATTTTTGGCTGCGTTCGAATTTGATTGTTTTGTCGAAAAAGGCGAAACGAAATCCGAAACGGAATTTTGTTTCGTCAGTTTTAAAAATTCAGAAGTATAGAAGTGAAAGGGGGGAAACGTGTGTTTTTGTTGTCATATGCAAGTCTAATCGTCTTCGGATAATATTGACGGACGAGCGGGAATAACGTCACGCCAAACACGCATCTCTTCATCTTTGTGTCCGTCTCCGTTTTCCGCCTCGTCCGTCGAAAAAGTTTTCTGCCTTTTCTAATCGGGAAAACACGTGTCATTCCTATCTATTTGTTTGACGTGAATTATTAGGCGTACGGCATCGTCTGGAAGGCCATGGATAAAAAGACGGGCGGCGTCGTGGCCGTCAAGAAAATATTCGGTAAATTATTATTTATTTTCCTCGACTTTGTTTTTACTTGCGGTTCACAAGCGGCCGATTGGATTGTAACGTGATTGTTTACACGACCATCCGCTCTTTTCGTGACTGATTGGCCTTGCCCGAAACTCATGTTTGATGTCTTGGTCTATGTGTACGTAGATGCGTTCCGAAATCAAACAGACGCCCAGCGAACATTTCGTGAAATTATGTTCCTGCAACATTTTGGCGATCATCCTAACATTATCCGATTGCTGGACGTCCATCGAGCCGACAACGATAAAGACATCTACCTCGTATTCGAGTATATGGGTAAGAGAATCGATCAATCTTGTTTTTGGTCTAATCTAAATTTGCCATTTTGGTAGACACGGACTTGCACAACGTCATCAAACGTGGTAACATCCTCAAGGAAGTGCACAAGCAATACATTTTGTATCAGCTGTTTCGGGCCACCAAGTACCTGCATTCTGGCAACGTGATTCATCGTGATCAAAAGGTTTTTCGTTTTTTTTTTTGCATATCTTCTTATCTACCAACTCAATTCGACTGGTTCGCCATCCGCTGCATTAGTATTCAATTTGAAAACGTGCTGGCTTTAACCATCAGGACACCTTTTTTTTTGTATACATTCACCTTGGCAACGCTATCAACTTCTTGCCCATTGCTAAATTCAATGGGGAAAAAAAGGAATAACAAAACACAGACAGCCATATGTCTCAAAAAGGCAGCTGTGTTTTGTTCAAACTTTAAAACTACATTAACATGATGTTCTTTACAATTTTTTAAAACGAACTTTTGCTGGCAAAAAAGTTAAACGCAATTATAACTTAGCGGGTGGTTATAGTCGAAACAAAGGTGATTTACGATGCGACACCTTTTTTTTTAAATATTTGGTATTAAAAAACATTCATCACGATGTCGTAACGATGTGTTTCTATTTGAGGAGAAAACAGTGAGGATAATTTGTGAAATGTCTTTTGTGCACTTAAATGTTGGAATGTGTTTTGATATTGAAACGTATGGAATTTTTAATTTTAGCCTTCGAATATCCTGTTGGACGCTGACTGCCGATGTAAGATAGCCGATTTTGGTCTGGCCCGCTCTTTGGTCCAGGACGTCTCTGAAGATGGCCAAACAGACAATGTGATGACCGACTATGTGGCAACCAGATGGTATCGGGCGCCGGAGATCCTGCTGGCTTCCAAACGGTAATAACGACGCTCTTTTGGTCTTTCTTTTCCAGGCAACTAAACCCTCTCAAAATGGTCCGTTCATGCCATTTTCTAGAAAGCAAAAATGAAAAAAAAAGTCCAGAGAAATATTTTGGCTTTAAAATGTTGAATAATGTCCTCTTTTATTTTTTTAGGTACACAAAAGGAGTGGACATGTGGAGTTTAGGATGTATTTTAGGAGAAATCCTATTGGGCCAGCCGCTCTTTCCTGGCACTTCTACGCTCAATCAATTGGAGAAAATTATGGCGTCGATTCCTCCACCTTCCAAAGAAGGCAAGTTTTCCATCTAAATGGCTTGTGTGAACGTAAAAATGACTGCTTTAGATACAGAAGATTAAATTTACTTTCCTCTTGCAACACAGATATACAATCGCTTAGCTCTGGCTATGCGTCTACCTTGCTGGAGAAATCAATGATGGTACCCAAACAGCCGCTTCGAACCATTTTGGCTGCTGCTCCTGTGGACGCCATCGATCTCCTGGAAAAGCTGCTAGTCCTCAATCCGCACAAACGTTTAACGGCTGAACAAGCGCTGGAACATCCGTACGTCCGTGCGTTCCACAAACCTGAAAGAGAGCCAGCGCTGGATCACGACGTTGTGCCAACATTAAGCGATGCCATTCAGCTAACGGTGGACGAATATCGGACTAAACTTTACGAAGTCATCGCCTATCAAAAGCGGCAGGAAATCCGCGAGCTTTCGCCTTTCAAATTCATCCGGGATTCCAACACGGATTCATCTTCGCCCAAGAACTCACCGAAAGAAACGAGTAAAACGATTCCGAAAACAAAATCCAGCGTGGATTCATCATCCGAGTCTCGCGTTCAACAATCGAAGATGAAGTACAGTAGCATTCCGACCGATTCATCCGGTGGTTCGTCAGGAAACAACCGATCGGTTGATATCCCCCGTCCTCCGGATCGTAAATTGGTGAGCAGACATTCGGATGATGTGATGCGGAGTAGGGAAAAATCAGCAAAAGTGTTGAGCACCAACAAATTATCTTCGCCATCCACCGCAATTCCACGATCGCATTCTGGTCATTGCTTAGTCAAATACCATCAGACCAACTCGTCAACTGACTCGGAACCCAGCAAAAGTATGAACCTCGTAATCTCCTAATGTTTTTATGAATAAATAAATTATTTTTGCGGGCATCAGGTTCTCCGTTAAAGACGAGTTGTTCGGCCAGCCATTTGCTCGCCACCAGCATGGAACAAAATTGCAATATTAGTAACACTAGTTGTCGGGCAACTGTTAGCAACGCACAACCTCCACTTCGTTCGGCCTGTGAATTCCAGCAACGTCGCAAACCAGCACGACAGCGTCGAGATTTGCTGGCCGCTATGGGAAAAACCTATTCAGCCGAAGTTTAGACAATCCCGTCATTACACGGACGGTGACTATCCCACGGGTAATAATCCCGTTATGTACTGTGAGCTTCTAATTACGCCATAAGCATATCTTTGACAAATCATAAAATTGTTTATACTGTCCATCTGAATGAGACGAACGGTTGTATTGGTATAGGCCACTTCGGCGGAAAAGGCGCTTGGCAGCACAACGACGGGCGTCGTCCGTGACAATAAAATCCCTCGGCCAGCACCGACGTTTGGCAAGAGGCAATTCACTTCGTTGAACAACGTCTCTAACTTGACGACCAGTGCTGGAGCAGCTAACGTAGGCGGAATTACGGGAACGAGCAAGTTCGTGTCGTCGCATGGCACCATCACGGCATCGGCTTTGCAAGAACTGCGTCAAAGTATCAAATGATAACGAACATAATTTGAATCATTTTTAAAAAGAAAAAGCAATTTCTAATGGGTGATATCTCTTTCCCTAAAGCTATTTTTTTTTTGTCGTTACATTTGCAACACTTGCCATACGAACAAAATAACTGTTCTTTGATACGAGACTCTAGTCTACACTTTCCAGATACCCCACCCAATTTCTTTAAGTTTTTTTTTTTATTTTCTAGAAATATCATATTTTGGTATGACCAGGTATCTCAGGTTCCCTTTAATATTTTGCCAGTGAGGAAGACGAATCGGGCAGATTTCATTATTCCTCATCGTTAATGCTTGTCAAGATGACGCGAATTGTATGATAAAATATTAAGGGATATGATTTAGTCGTAAACTAGATAGCAATTGCTCACGCAACACGACGGTCGTGTTTGGTCGATGATTCAATCGACTGATGTATTTGGATAAAAACGACAACAATTTCACTTTTGTGTGTGTGTGGGTGTCTAGTTCCTTTCCCCTGTATCCACCCTCTCTGTATACTCCCCTCGTTATCTACTGCGGAAGTGATGCGTTTCCATTTCAGGAAATATCCGAACCTTCCGCATGCGAAATTACGACGCCCATCAGATACGACATAGGGTGGGGTAGACGCTCATTCACCCTATGCTGACATTGTTCCTTTTGTGTATTTTGGAGAGAAACAATGCGATTTCAATCACTGGCTGAACGAAATTTTTCGAATCGATTACTTAAACATTTGCGCATATTAAACTTTGTAGTTTCAATCGTGTATTGTATACCAACCCACGATGGACGTATTTTTCGAGAGTAACATTGAGAGAGTCGAGCCATAATATAATATCAAAACGACATTCCCTTTGTTTGTTTATCCTTTATTTTTTAAATTGTTATTTTCTCATTTCGACGACCCTGGTCTTTGGTTTATTACTTTAGTTTCCGTTGACCTTTTATATAGCCTCAAGTTTTTATTCAGCTCTCGTGTGGGCCACCCATTCAGTGAAGCGGCGTAGACGAGGATTATCGATTACACGAGCTAGCAAATAAGGCCAATAATACGGAAGTAGCGTAGCTTTTTCTCACGTAGAATGACGGGACTTTTCATTGATCAATTCAAAGACTGGAGAACGAAGAATGTCATCAGTGACGTAAGACTCGGTCGATTAAACCAGGTGTCATTCAGTTCCGTCCCATTAAACAGTACAGCCTATGGGGCATGACGTGAAAGCCTGGTGTGTAGGGAAATGCTTTATTGGTCGGTTTTTACCAGAGCGTGATATTCTCTCCAAAAAAATATGGTAATTCTGAACAATAAAGTAGAAATCTTTGCCTATACGGAAAATAAACAAGATACATATTATGACGTAGTGCTTGTTCATGGTGGCATTGATTTCATTGTTTATGTTGAATGTTCGGATTATCGCATGACAACAGGATATAAAAATAATGGTTACGTTCAATGTGCAAGCCAGATATTTTGATTGCAACAGACATTATTTCTTGTTGATTAATCCGGTAATAAATTAAATTACGCTTTTTCGGGATCAGATTACCTCGGAAAGTGACCATCACCTGCACCACCGATTATATGGTTTAACGTAATCAAAATGTTTGCAGGCATTCGTGCACCGTCGTGTCGGTTTGTCGTGAATTTTTTTTTTTTTGTCGATCGTCGATGACGATGTGGTTGAATTTTGAGCTTTAGGGCAACCGCACTTGTGTGTCATTAGTCGCAACATAAGACATCTGTTTCATCAAAATCACACGCAGTAGCTCTTTTCTCTTGCTGTTTTTCTTTATCTACCCTAAAAACACAAAATGTCTTATGCATATCTTTTCAAGTATATCATTATTGGAGATACTGGTAAGTTAGCTATTAATTTTTCATATCTGTATGATCTCAAAAGGTTTTCAACCACGTATTTGCTAACAGGTGTCGGGAAATCTTGCCTTTTGTTGCAGTTCACGGACAAACGATTTCAGCCTGTTCACGATTTGACGATTGGCAAGCAATTTCGTTTGTGATAATCTTTGATTTCTCTTTAATAGCCCTTGTAAATTATAGGGGTCGAGTTTGGAGCTCGCATGATTACTATTGATGGAAAGCAAATCAAACTGCAGATCTGGGACACAGTAAGCACAGGACAAAGAAAGATTTATGCTAATGTTTTTACAATGTCATGGTTATGAATTTCAGGCTGGACAAGAGGCTTTCCGCTCAATTACCCGGTCTTACTACCGTGGCGCTGCTGGTGCACTGCTTGTCTATGATATTACAAGGAGAGATACTTTTAACCATTTGACTACTTGGTTGGAAGATGCCCGTCAGCACTCCAACTCTAATATGGTGATCATGCTTATTGGAAACAAAAGGTAACGCTATCACAATTCTTGGGATGCACAAAAACTTATCGTTGCCATCTTGGTAGTGATTTGGAGTCTCGACGAGAAGTAAAGAAAGAGGAAGGGGAGGCTTTTGCTAGAGAACATGGCCTGGTATTCATGGAAACGTCAGCTAAAACTGCAGCAAATGTGGAAGAAGCTTTTATCAATACGGCCAGAGAGATTTACGAAAAGATTCAGGAAGGAGTATTTGATATTAATAATGAAGCCAATGGAATTAAATTGGGTCCTCAACATTTGCCTAGCAATGCTAACACCCCATCAGGTGGTGCAAGTGCCAGCCAAGGAGGATCCTGTTGTTAAAGTAAAACAAAAAGAAACGCTGAACACCCCAACACTCCAGACTTAAGAAAAAACTCTCGGCGTTATATTTATTTACAACTGGCTCTTCTTTCCTATTCTTCTGTTTCCTTACCTAGCTTCTTCTTTTGTTTCGTTCGCTTCTAATCCTTTGTTGGTTTTTTTTTTCTGTTTTTTGTTTATTTTTTTTTCGTTTAAAGATCTTGATATTTCATTTTGCCTTCGAGAATATTTAGAGATAAAAATCTTCGGTATAGTGCACGTTTAATTAGTAGTCTTAGCTCTCCAAATGCCGCACTTCTTTTCGTCTCCACTTGTTTCGGTGTGTTGAGAAAAACCCGCGCCATGATGGATTACTTTAACCTGTCAATCGTAAACTCAGGAACCCGTGTTTAGAAGAGAAAAAAAAGGAAAAGTTTAGATCTACAGGGCCACAAAAAAAGGGAAAGAGAGAAAATTAAAAATAGCTGCAGCGATAAATATCGCTATCATGCAAAAATCATGATGGGTCGTGGAACCTTTTTGTCATCGTGCGAGGGACGCAAGAGTGAAGGATCCAGACAAGTCGTTCCATCTGAGGGAGGCATTGATGTTATCATCCTTGTTGGCATTTGCTCTCTTTTCAGAAAGAAAAAAAAAAAAACGAGTTGATATTCCAGGCTTTTTATCCATGGCGCGTGGGTCTTCATTAAATATTCTCCTCCTCCTCTATTTTTCCATAAATGATGTGTGCTGTGTTCTTTCCTGTTTTGATGTCGAGAAGAGATTGAGGAGCGTATGTAGGTGGTTCTCAGTTAGCTCTCCCTCCCCCCTCCATTTTTCGCCTCTAATTGAAATTCATGCTAGTCGTGTCTCATCTCGATGACAACTTCTTTCCTTACTATTTTTTCATTTCATTATGTCGAGGGGGAAAAATTCTTAAGTAATGAAACTGAATTCGCCGGCTATTCATTCCAAATGGCGAGTTGTTGCATCGCCATTTTTTTTTTTTTCATTTTCATATCCAGGTGCGAATATGTGTGCGTGTCTCTTCACGATTTTTATCAAATGCCCTTCTTTTTCCTTCTGTTTGTGTGTATGCCCCTACTCCTCTCTCTCGTTCTTGTGTTTAGTTTCGATGTAACTGTCGTTCTCTCTTTCTTTCAATCCGCAGCAAAAAAAAAAAAATGAATTCGAATTACACGATTTGCAAGGCCAAACAACTCCCAAATTCAGGTAGTCCTAAGTCGATCATGCTTTCGATGATGATCGTGATTAAACGTGGGTGTTGCAGACCTTTCTTGACTGTAGAGACCTTGAAGTTCAATGTGTTGTACGTATTGCCCTCTCTCTGAAAATGATGCAGCACCGTTTCTTTTCTTTTTTTTCTCCGGGTGCCTGGTACGCGAACAGATGTCATAATCGGACCCGGATGTGGGTTCTATACTCCCCCCCTCTTGCGCCAACCCTCTTTTGGTCGAACGCATCGCATGTGTTAAGGATCAGAGTGCGTTCCTTTTCTTCTTTTTTAAATTCCGCGTGCCGTTTGTTATTTACAGGGGAAAAACAAAAAAGACAAATAACATTGGGGTGACGCAAGCGAATCGCCTCATTCGATAAAAAATTTTTTTTTACATTTCCTCTGGGGCGAGCGAAGGGGAAAAAAGTAGGTCAACTCGTCGGCCGTTTTCTAACTCAATCGCTCCCTGACTTGAGATTCGTTCGGCATCGTTTACAGCTAATTCTATCACGTTATGCTTATATAGTATGTGTTTTGTGGAAGAGCGTGAATGCATCGTTGCGTGATATGGTTAGCATTTTTTTTTTTCTCTTTGGCCTTTGAAATGAAGAATCCATTTCGTTTTGGCAAAACAAAAAATCAGTGACATGATTTCAGGACGATCATCATTTTGATGGAGGGCCTGAAGCGTATACGTGTCGGGACTTTAACCTGCTTGTATATGTCTCATCTCTTTTCATTAGATGAAAATAAGCGAGAAAATGTGAGTCACGCGTGTTGCATTCTTCACTTAGAAAACCCAAAACAAAAAGAAAAATGATAAAAATGAAGACGATAAGTAGAATGTGGAGCGCAAGTCCGATTGCAGTGGAGCAGCTATCCGTAAACACTCGGTTGGCTGTGTCTGTGGAGCATCGTGAATAATGCCTTTATGCTCATTTGCATTTTGAACTGGACGCAAGAACGAAGGCGTCACACTTTGAAAGCGAGAAAAAGACAAGAAAATGAAGAAGAAAATTACCATTCGTTGTAGGGGAGAGAAAGAACTGGTCTTTAATAAGCGTTGTGAGAAATCCTGCATATATTTAAATACCCTGTTTCCAGTTTTTCGTGTTTAATGCAGTTGCTCACGTCAGATGCATCTGTCGTCACAAGCGAGTCGTTCCCTCCTCACGTCGACAACCCGCTGCTATAAAAAGAAGAGCCAGACGTTGACCGTGAACGCGCGTTTCTTACACGTTTTCTTTTTTTCTTTACTTCGTTGTACGAGTTCGGTATTTCTTGCCTTCACTCAGTTTCTTGTCATTGTTCATTTTGTTTGATGAGACTACGGGACGCTGGTACCGTAAATCCCGAGAACTCATTTTCGGGATTCTTCTTTCTCCTCCGGCAAAATAAAATCAGGGATGTCTGGGTGGCAACAGATGATCAGATGTACAGGTTCTTTTTACAATAAATAAACGCCGCAAAATCACGTTCCAGTCGGGCGAGAGTTATGACAAGTTGTAGTTTCAGATGTTTGCCCATTGTTCACGGTCATCCCACAAATACCGTTGGCGGGATACATTCGTGGAGAAATCGTTCATCCTACATTTCAAACATGTCCGTCAAGTTGGTTGATGGCGGTCATTCACGCGATCGGCGGTTGCCTTTTTCACGCTGCAATACAACCCAAAAATTTAAATGTAAATTAACCTTTTTTTTTTTCAAATCATCGGCGTGCAAACTGCACGATAATAATCACGGTCCATTATTTGTTGTTCATTTTATTTAACGGTTATGGGAGCATTTAGTTTGAACTCTTTAGCGGGCAAAGGGCGGGAGGCCTGCGTTCGTTTCCTCGTGAACGCGGATGATGGCGAGTCACTTGCGAGAGTTAGAAAAAAACCAAAAACAAGAAGAGGCACGCGTTTCCGCCTTATATGCAAATGGTTGCAGGCGCGATGAGAGATTAGTGAGGTGGGAGAAATGGTCACGCTAATAATGATGATGATGGCGAGCGAACGAGCGTGTGCATTGCGTCAGACGCGCCTGATTGCAATTGTCCTCCAGCTGGACGTTGCAGAAGTCGGTCGATGACGAACATTACGCCGCTTCATCTCAAGGTAAAATGCCGTACATATATACCTTGTGAGAAATTTTGTTTCAATTTTCTCATCTTTTCATTTTTGTTTCTTGTTGTTGCAGTTGTTGCCTTCCGGCCATGAAAACAACGGTAATCCTAAGAAGGAGGAAAGAAACTGTTTTTGGTTTCTTCCTATTTTTTTTTTTTTTTATGTTTAAAGGGACGAAAATTGGTTAAAAGGCATGGAGACTTGACCCGAATTGACCACTTCTTTTTTTTTTCCTTTTTCAAGAAGGGAAAAATTCCAAAACGAGAATTTGAATCAGCCGCTTGCCTGCACACAAATCTGCTGCCTGTTCCTGACCGTCTGTCCACAATAGCCATTTGAGGCTGTCAGCTGGTCTTGTTTACGATATTACATGCAACAGACAACCCTTTTCTTTTCCTTTCTTGTACGTGTGTCCATTTAACTGTGTTGTCCTGAATTCCGGTCCTATCTCTAAAAAAGGGTATATATACTATGTATTATATACATGGACAACAACAACAACACACACACAAAAATGGCTTTTTTTTTTCCATCCTTTTATTCCGGGCGACCCCGATGGGTCCAAGAAAAAGGTAAAGCCAATGATCTTTCGAACCCTTAGACACAGGAAAAAAAAACGTGGAAAAAGTAGGGATCATGAACCTTATACCATCTGTCGCTGCGTATGCTGATGAAGTGTGTCAGTGACTTGATTACACAACCGCACTAACATTTGATTGAGGTAAAAAAAACAAAAACAAAAAAAGCATTTTTTTAAAAGTAATAATTCATTAATTTTTTTTTTTTTTTGGTGTGAAGGTGGGATTAATTTCCGTTCGTTCCGCAGTGGCTTATACCAGTTATGCAACAGTGCCGGCTTCTCTCCACGTGAAAAAGAGTTTCCGTGTGTGCGTTTTAATGATTTATAGTTCGTTAGATGCTGCAAATTGCGGCGCAATCAGCCGGCCGGATAACGGAAAGTCTCGGTATCCCAATTTTATTTATTTTTTTTTTACATTCTTATTTCATTTTTTTCCTTCTTTCTCTTTATCGTTTCGCTTGTTATTGCTTAACAAATATCCCCGAACAAAGTTTCTCGTTTTTCTGCGGAGACATTCAAGAAAAATCCACTTTCTTTTCCTGCCGATTTCACACGCAGACATGGATGCAACATTTCGGGATTTCCGTCATGTCCACTGAAAAATGTCAAGGACGCACCACCAACTTAACGGGGGTGAGGCTCATCTCGACTTATTTATATAAGATGACTACCCAGGCTTCCCAGTGCGGGAGACCTCTGGATTCACGCGGACGCACCTCGGCAACAATCAAAGACAATAAAGAACGCACTAACAATAGCGACGCGGTACCTTAAAGTCGATGAGTGGCGTTTTAGTTTTAAAGAAAAACTGCGTGACGCCCGTCGACTAAAAGAAAAAATAGTTAACCACAATTTGTTTTTGTTTCGAGGAAAATAAAAGGGGAGAATTTGTGTGGAAACACTTGCGCGCCGCTCATTGTCCCGGAAATGACATTTAATATCGTTTCAACTAAATTGAATTTCCTTACTGACCTCATGGCGCTGTCTCACATGTACACATTCTTTCATCTTCAATTTTTATTCAAATGTTCACGGTCCGTTGTTTTTCCTCTTCAACTTGCCCATAGATTGTTGTCGTGTAATTGGTTACAGTCCACAGTTGTTATATTAGGTAGGGTAGCCGAATCCTGTGTTGTGTTATTTATCGTTGCTGTTATCATCTCTTGTTTTCCTCCCGTTTGCATACGTAGTCGATCTAGCTCTACCGAATAGAAAGGAAAAATTTGAATATAAGCAAATGCCGATCGATTCTGACCTGTTGTCCGACTTTCCCAATTATCGTTCACACAAGATCGACACCCCATTCAATTCGAGTCTTTATCACTTTGTACCACGCCAAAAACGCTTCAATTTCTGTGCAATCGGGTTGGGCAACCAATTAACATAGCCCGTTTTCTTCTATCCGTAACAGCTGTCACGAAATCTAGGACTACCCAAAAAACTTTTTGTAATTTAATGCCCCCCCCCTGTTTTTTTTCAACATTATTAAACCCATCGCTAGCGGGTTGCTGAAACCAGTTTGGATATAATGCACACGGCCGTAGTTGAGTATTTTCATTTTTCCCATAATCACAAATATCGTTGGTGAGGAATTGGTAGACAGGACTGGGTTGATTGGCAGTCAACTAGCCCAAGCTCAAAAAAAAAAAAAAATTATGGAACAAAAACCTTGAAATTTTTTTTTTCAATTTTTATTTTTTTCAAAACCTGATTAGATTAAAAAAAAAAAAAATAGAAGAAGAACAAACACTAAGAAAACGAGCGTAGAAATTTAACGCGGACGCGCGCCACCCTTGTCGCCCGTCGGTCGTGACATTTGATTTTGCTGGCCAGACGTGCACACACGGCCGCCGCCGTTGAACCGAAAAAAAACTTAACATTCATAGAAGAATGTTGAAAAAGCTCTGCATTATGAGAGATGACGGATAAGATAATGACAACGAAAAGAAAAAAAGAGGGAAAGACGAAATAGAAAAAAAACAAAAAACGATTTAAAAAGAAAAAAAAGGAGAACAAAATGAAGAGGGAGGAATTATAAAATCTTTCACCTTGAAGCACCAAATTTGGTGGTCGAGGAAAACATTGTTTTTCTCCCATGTGATAAGGCTTTCCAACAGGTACGGTAATAGGCTTTTTCTTCTTCTTCTATACGGCCACTCTTCCACCCTTAGATTTGTTTTAAAAAGGGGATAACTTAAATGCTGTAACGTTTGGAAGGCCGAGAGCCATGGAAACCTACATATACGTACAGGCCGTGCTATAAATATTCATGACTATAAACATAATGCCCTGTGTGTTATTATATCTCCTGCGCTCTTCTTTCCATCGTAGATTAAGCGACGACGAGCGGGAGCGACTTGCTACCTCAGTCGTGTGTAGAAGAAATTTGAAAAAAAGGGGGAAGAAGCCGAAATAGTTGAACTCAATCATTGAAAAAATAAAATAAAATAATAATAATAAAAATTCAAAGCCCAAGGCAGTCGAGCGCAACGTATCATTTCCTGAATTGAATCACAACAATCGAAGGCTTTTTTTATTTCCTTTGATCGCGAAGAAGCGTTCGCTTTTGTTTGCAGTGTCTTCTCTCTCACAGAAAATCGTGAAGGCTTAGACGTTTTCTGTGCTATATATAATAAGTAACCCAACAAAGTTTTTTTTTTTGGTGTAGTGAATAGCAACACTGATGTAGAGTGGCCGAGTCATCGTCAGTGACGCAAAAACACATTTTCAGCCTCTTATTTATTTTATTTCCGTGTACATCTTTAATGTGGCAGTAGTAGATTTTTAAATATTCAGATTGCCCAACACCGTGCTATTGTTGCACATTCTTTCATTTCTTTTTTTTTCTTAAATGTATTTATGCATATTTTAAGTTCTTTAGAAATGTGCGGCTAGACGCCATCTGCTCGTGTCAGCGGATCACACCTGTATCACGTCAGCTGTATTTTCAGGTACGCGATGGCTCCCCCCCCCCTTTTTTTAAAGGTTTCCAGTTCCAAGAGTCTTGAACAATACATGATTTAGATTTTAAATTGAACGAGGATCACGAATATTCACTTCATTTTTACGTGAGACTTGTAGTGTTTTTTTTTATTTTTAGTTATTTGAATTTTAAGTGGTTGCGCTAAAACAAATTGGATTTGCGTTTATTTCAAAAATTACATAAAAACCGGGAAAACTGATATTTTATTCGTAACCAGTATTTAATTTTGGTTATAGAAGTTTAGGTTTAATTGATTTTCAAAGTCAAAATGTTTCACGAAAAGTGTCGGGCTTAAAAAATAAGCCATTCATAATTTAAAATATAGCTATAAACGTTGGAAATAAAATGAGGATCATGAATATTGAATTTGTTTTATCGTGGAATTTAAGGTTTTTAAGTTATTTGAATTCAGTGGTTCAATTGGTTGCGCTAATTTGTTGTAGCATGACGCATTATTCTACTCATAACTCAATAACCAATTCGACTACGCCAAATCTAATCAGATTTTCAGAATTCCCGTTTAATTTCGATCAGAATAACTTAGTTTCATGGAATTCTGAGACGTGTCCCAAATCCACAAAATTTGAAAAACAGCAAAGGGTATAGCCTTCCCAATTTTGCGATTTTTGGCCAAATTCCAACTATGGCTGAAAACAATCGATTCATACGTAAAATTAAACGAGGATCACAAAAATCGGCGTTGTTTTGAAGTGGCGCTTGTAGTTTTTGAGTTATTTTAATTCAAGGTGGTTGCCCTAATCTATTGTAGGGTGACACATTATTCTACTCGCATCATTCTACTCATAACTCAATAATTAATTCAACTACGCTAAATCTAATCAGATTTTCAGATTTCTCGTTCAATTTTGATCAGAATAGCTTAGTTTCATGGAATTCTGAGACGTGTCCCAAATCCACAAAATTTGAAAAACAGCAAAGGGTATAGCCTTCCCACTTTTGCGATTTTTGGCCAAATTCCAACTATGGCTGAAAACAATCGATTCCCACGTGAAATTGAACGAGGATCACAAAAATTGACTTCATTTTGAAGTGGCACTTGTAGTTTTTGAGTTATTTCAATTCAAAGTGTATTTGTCGTTCACGCTGTTGACACGTTTCAAGTTATGTCATTGACTATCCTCAAAATGACGATCAATGCAATAGAAAAAATCCATTTATGAAATGCTTTTGTATTAGGTTGACTCTATTAGCTGCGGGTTGTAACATCGTGATTTTGCCGAGCAACGGTTTTTTGTTCTCTTGAACGAAAACAACAACGAAAATGATGTGACGAAAAGCGCCGCCCATCACCGAGAAATTATTTTTATTCCACCCCCTGGTTTTCACATTTCCGTACGGTTGAAAACAACAGTTGTTGTTCTTTTTCTCGCAGAATAAGAAAAATCATCTCTTTCCTTTATTATGTTTTACTGGAAATAATTTCGTTTTTATCGGCACTTAGTGAACTGTGGACGATGTCAATAATGGCAGACAATCAAGTTTTCTTCCATATAGTCTTTCCAATATATGAAACGTTCTTGTGTCTCTCTCTCCGATTACCTGATGTTAGTGCAAAAGAAGATTGGTCTTTTTATAATTCAACATTTCGTGTGTTTTTTTTTTTGTTTTGTTTTTTCTTAATATCCAGACTATTTTGATGTCGTCTGTCTATGCGCTTCATTGTCTGTTGTTTTTATTCATCTTCTGTTTTTTTTACGGGTTCACCTGTTTTTTTGTTTGTTTTTTAACGACACGATGGAATCAAGGAAGTCGCCTGTGTTTTTATACAGCCATCATTTTGTCGCCCGGACGAGATATTTCGCACAGACGCAACGCATTTTTGATGGCGTGCCAGTCGTGTCAGCCACCGCCAACAGGGAAGAAACTCAGCCAACCAAAAGTCGTTTACAGCATCGATTTGAGACGAACAAGTAAATTGGATGCAAGACAAATAATTAGAAAGATTAAGCTATTTATCTATAAAGTCATATCATCTGTCACACTTTCGTTGAATTTTTTAAATAGGAACCAACACACACACAAAAAATGATCCCATTTCTGACTTAATGATTTCCTAAAATTCTTAAAAATCAGAGCCAACGCCCTTTTATTTTTCGACGTAATGAATCATCAACTTTTGTGTGTGTGTTGTTCTTCCATTTTCCATTACCCTATTTCATTCTATTCGTGTGTACATATAGGATGCTGACCTGCCTTTCGATGGCCTTTGAATCTTCTTATTGTTACACGGCCAGGTTGAATGATGAGGATAAATGGCCGGCAAAGCACAAACGAACACCAGTGAAAGTCCATAGGGGTGAAGAGACCTTCAACACAGTTCTAACCTTAGGTAAACTTTAACTTGTCCATCGGGGGGGTGTGTGTTAGACGGCTGTTAGACGCACACGAGTCGTCGCTAGTTCTTTTTCCCTTTCAAAAGAAAGCTTTGATGGATATACGGTAAATGTTGTATTTCTCTTCTTCTTTTCGGCTTGCCACACAGTCCTTTACCCTGGGTAAATTACACCTGGAAAATGGTGGGGGGAGAATCAAACGAAAAGGAAGGAAGAAAAGGAGAATCTGTGGGGCCCCGCTATGGCCGTGACCCCGACCGCCGAAAGGTCTTTGCCTCGTGAACGGGCGTGCGCGTACAACGGGGAGAAAAGAAAAGACGGGAAAGAAAAAATAAAGAAACGAAAAGGTAGAAGAGAGAGAGAGAGAGATCAGTGTGGAAGAAAAATGTTATAGCTACGATGAAAATTCGAAATAAAAAGGAAGAAACAAAAAACAAAAAACAAAAGGGACAAAATAGAAACAAAAAAATAAAATTTTTCTTTTTATTCCTCATTCCAACTTTTATGGATTTTAATAGCTAGCACTCGCTATCGAAAAAGTCACGTTATTACACGTTATACAATGGATCAAAAGTGATTTTCCTTTTTCTTTTCAACTTGAAAACAACAGCCGATCAACAAATTATTAATTCCAGAATAAAGCAAAATAAAATGTTCTTTAGTTGCAGAAAATAGTTTAAAAGCAAGCAAGCAAAAAACTAGAAAAGGTAACAAAGAAAAAAAAAAACATGTAGGGGGGGAGAATACGCAACAGCGAAACATCCCAGTTTAAAAGTATTACACAGCACGAGACGGCCCGTCGCGAGCTCACTATACATTTCGAGAATTTTTTTTTTTAGATTATTTATTTATTTCTTAGAAGGTGGAACCCCAAAATTTCAACTGTGTTATGTTAATCCATGCCTCTATATTTTTCTTTCCTTCGTCCGTCGAAGATAAGCGCATCCAACTGCATAACTGATGGACCTTTTAGAACCATAAAATAAGAATTCCCCATAGAAAATCGTCCGATGGCTGAATGGTTTCTTTTCGTGTGTGCAATCGCTCCAGCTCTCGAACAGACGTGGGATTATATAAGATCTCTTCCATAAATACCGCTCCCCATTTCACTATTGAGCTGCAAAAAAAAAAACCCTAAACATAAATGATTGAATGAAATGATCATTTCTCTTTCCCATCTCTTGTTATCATTTATCAGAAAAAAAGGAAAAAGGAAGGCGCCTGCCATTTCCAAGAAACGTGGCTTATATTCTTTTGTATTTAAGTTTTTAATGATATTACCGAGAGGAGCGTGCTGAAATGTTGTAGGGCTCGTCGCGAGCGAAACGAATCCGCCGAACCGGAATTTTGTAACCCTGAAAAAGAGGAGCCTTGTCCACTTATTATATCATCCCTCCTCTTTTTCTTCGGACAAAATCAAATAAGGAAGCCTCTTCCTGCTGCAGTCCGCGAGATAAAAAGAACAACTCGTCCACTTTGGCTGTTCGTATCGATTTTTTCTTGGAAACATTATTTTTGTTTTCCCCTCCAAAAATCAACAAAACGTGAAAATGGGCCGTGTGAAATGATGGACAATGTCTTTCCTTGCCCGGGGAAGTAACGCATTTAAATATTTGAAAAAAAAAAAAAAAAAATCCGTTTCATTTCTCGTAAAGTGTAGGCGCAGTTTGATGAGACAAACGGGCCCAGACACTTTCGTAAAAAAAAAAATAACTGACAAAAGAAAGGTAAAAAGATTGGCATTCCAGTGTAACCGAGGAAATATTGCCCAGCGTGTTTCCTTAATATTAACAACGCCACCCTCGAGGGTCCCGGTGTAGGGGGATTTTCCTTATCCGAAAAGAATCTCTTTCGTCAGTCGTCCCCTTCTTTTCTATTTTTTTCGAGGGATGTTTTTACGTCTTGCCTCTTTTTATTTTTATGTAGCCACTAGCGAGAAAACAAATGACTGCAGAGGCCATGTAAATATATATTCGACCCTGTACACACTCTGCTGGTGTGTGAAAGACATAAAGAGGAGAGGAAAAAAATCGAAAACTAATTAAAATATACGTTTTTTAAGGATTTAAAGTCTGCTCACGTGTCGTATAAAATTTCCGGCGGTACGTTGACGATATTGAGTTAGTCCCGCGATGAATCTGACCGAGCGCTCAGCGGTCGGCCATTGAATTTTGAAGACCGTGAAATGCAGCATTGTATCCGATGGTAATCGAGAATCTTATTAGAGGAAGAGAAGCGTATGTTAAATTTTACCTCGACTCGCATTGTCTTTTTTTTGTTTTTTTGCGTGTGTGTGTGTGTGTCGGTTTGACTTTCTCGTGAAACGGAAATTGAAGATTTTGCGTCAAGGGCGAAATAAACGCCCACAACGACCAGTGCGGATTCTGCAGATTTTTTCCTTAAAAGGTCGTCATTGTGTCTACTCACGCAAAAGATGAAATTGAGAGCCATCCAATGATATCGATCTCTCGCTGGAATCTTTAAAAAAAAAAAAGGGGGGGGGATATAATGACGCCATTTGCTTTCGCCTTTTTTTCCGAATGGATGAAAACGAGTAAAAATTCATCGGTTTGATTCACACAAGAGACACAGCGTGGTGTACATATTCGAGTCTGGAGGAGGTCGCCAGCCGCAATCATCCGACCTCTTCCATGACCTCTTTATATGCATTCCTCTTGATCGGTTCTTTAAAAAATACAGAACCATATCCAGCATGGGAACTATGATTATAATATAGAAATCTTTCTGTATAGACTACTCGTTTTTTTTATTTTTTTTTTTCGATTCTTTGATTACACGTTTTTTTCTTCTTCTTCTTACAATTCAGAACAGATTGAAGTATAACCGATAACGACTCTGGAACAACTGATTTTTTTTGTTTTTTCAGAAGCCCGTTCTCTTCTTCGTTTCAAACGATCTGCAGTTCAATTAAAGCGTATCATTGCAACGAATTTTATTGATCGTGGTATACAGTGCTGCGTCAGCATGTCGATAACAAGTGAAATAACACGACACGTAACTGAAATCTTGTTGGAAATTGATTTCGAAGAAGTCAATGGAACCGTTGGCTGTATATATTATATCTAACTGCACTTTTTCTTTAACTCTCTTCGTGAAATGCGGGTTAACATAGAGGATATTTCTTCTTTTTTTTTTTGACGGGTGGGTGATGATGCTGTTGCGCACTTTGGGCGATCAAAAGAAACAAAACCGCACGCCAAAGAGAAAACCCGTTCGTTTTCTCCTGGTTTTAAAAGAAAAAAAAAAAAAAGCCAGAAACTTAGAAAAAATGATATAAGATTCAAACATGGTTATTATCATTTAGCCTGTAGGCTGTGAATATTCATGAAAAAAGATGACGGAAGAAAAACAGACATATATTTATTTTTTAAAATAATATTCGAGATAAGACGCTGCGTGTATATACAAGAGGACAAACAGGTGGCGGTCGGGGCCAGCATCTGATGCCAGCAGCAAGTAGATCTCTGGCTACATGAACGGCGTGAGTTTTTTTTTTTAGGCCATCCATCACGCGTCTAATTGAAGCCCATTGTATGTATACACATACATATACTGTTTGTGTGCGCATGTAAAAGGAACTCGTCGACTTGCACGCGTTCCCAGTAGGAGAACAAGGAATCACGACACCTTCGAAACGTCTACCCTTTTTGTTATAATTATTTAACTCACTATAGAATTTCTTGTATGCTATCGTATAATGTACGAACACTATCAGAACATCCATCTCTACGTGTGCATGTGTGTGTTATAGAGTCTTGGAGGATATGTTACCTCCATTCTTTTTATGCACAATTACAGCAATTAAGATTGCACGGTTTCTTTCTGGAGAGCGTTACGGCGATGCCGTTTGAAAAACTGCTATCCGTCATAAAGAAAAAAGAAAAGGTCGTGAAAAAAGGTGAAGCAATCTGCAAGAGGCCAGTCTAATTGAAAAGAGGCTGCGTGTGTGTGTTAAGAGACTTATTAAAGTAAGAAAAGAAAACGTTTTATACGTGCAGGGCTTTTTTTTAGTTTTGTTTTACCGAACAGCTGAGCGCTCAAATCGATTCGCCATGGCACGAACATTTTTGTTGTTTTATTTTAAAGGTAATAAATCAATAAATTTACGATATAGGAGGTATGGACAGGTATATACTCAGTCCCTCATACAACGGTGTCTTTATTCAAAACATTAAAAAAAAACAAAAAAATTATTTCACGTCCTTTTTTGATTGTCCATTACACGCAGCGGATTGTTATTACCGTTAGATGATTTTCTTGTTTTTTTTAATGTCATCGTCTTCGTTTGGACCGTTCCATTTTCAATTTGTTCCCTTTTATTTTATTTTGTTTTTGAAGTTTTCCTGTGTGTCTTATATGCACCAGTCCATTTTAACTGTCCGGCCATTTACCCCAAACTTTTTGGGGATGTTGGTCCGATCCTCTTGTTTTGTTTTTTAAAAGTCAGAGGCGAATGTCGTGAATCCTGCTACGGGATGAAACGGCACTATTAATTGAAATGACTAGCCCCAAAAATGGTGAATTAGACAATAGCGAAAAGAACCAGCCATTCCAGTGTCCAGCGGTTCTATTCAGGTCTTCTCTTTCCCATTGTCCAACGATTCAATTATTAAAAATTTTCCCTTTATTTTTTTCCAAGAACATTTTTTTAAAATGGCAACTATCAGAATTGAACACGGTGGATATTCCAGGACACCCCGCTATTTTTAAAATCTCCGTTTCGTTCTCGTTTTTATTGATATCATTCATTGATAGCATTACTGTAAAGCAACACAAAGATAGGAAATGAAGCGTGCAGTCAAACGTTAGGCACAAAGAGACAAATATATAAAAGATGGCGATCACTTTGGTATATATTTATATATATAAAAAAAAAAAACTTTGTTGATCGATGACAACCGATTTAGCTCCTTGTCTGTCCCGTGTGTCCCGATACGCGGAACAATGGGCCGCCCAACGGGATCCGTAGCGGGTGACCAACAATCAATGGACACTTATTATCTATTTTAGAATGTTTCCTCTCCATTTAGCCTAAGAAAAAGGATAATGAAATGTCGAGAAACATAATAAACATCATCGTGTAGCTGTTGAAAGAAAAACAGAGTATAGGAACCCCCAAAAAGAATACGAAATATTTGCCAGTTTCATACAGCGACAAGGAGATAAATTATTTCTTTTTTTTTTCTTGTGAATAGAAGAAGACAAGAACTAACAAGAAAAATTACATGAAAAAAAACTAACGCTACTGTTATGGATCCCTAACAGGACTTTTAGCCGGTCAGCCGTGAATTGGCACTTTGGGAATAGATCGGGAGGGGGGGGAGAGAATAACACCGGGCAAAGATAAAACTTGACTTCAATCTCATTTCTCCACCATCCGACACAGTTAGTTTTTTCGAGTTTGGGGGACTGTATATGGAGATGCAGTACGTGAAGACGGTGAACTCCGTGAAGTTTCACGAATTGTTTTTTTTTTCCATCCGTTTCACGAACGGTTCTGGTCCAGTTATTCCCGTCAGATGTTGTATACATACACAAGAGACTTGAAGGCACGAACAGGTTTTACAATCTCATGTGTGGCTCTTCCGCAAGTTTATGAATTCATACATGAAAAAAAAATAGCGTTCAGCAATTAGCTATATTTGGGGAATAAAACGAGATTTAAACGGGGAGTAGAAAGAATAAAACTAAAAAAAAAAAAAAGGATGAAGGTTGATTGAAGCTGGAGGCGATGTTTCCGCTTGAGTTCATCGCAGCAAACTGAGCTGGTGGAAGGAGCGCTCAGTCAAGAGTGAGAAATATAGAGAAGAAGAATAAAGGGGCGTATTGCATTATTACAGCTCCTTTCGCCGGGATTGTCATCATCACGCGGCTGAAAAAAAAAAGGAAAACGGGAACTTGACGCGCCGATGAGTTATAAAGCAACAGAAGGTCAATTACACTCCTCCTAGGAAAACTATTCAACCCGTTGATTTCGTCGCCTTTCTCTGTTCATCGTCCAACGTTGAACAGAGATCTCTTTCGACAGCCGGATACGAAGCAAACCAGCGGAAGACTATGTCGGTCGTCTACCTAACAACAACAACAACAACAAAAAAAGGCACAAAACCTTAAGAATATTCGAAGAGAAGAAACCGAATGGAGACACCCATACTCTTGCCCACCGAGTCCTATTCATTATTCGGTTGGTGAGACCTTTTTTTCTCTTTTTAGAAGTTTAAAAAATCGGCAGACACAATAGGAAATGCGGTCGACAGGAACGATTATTGTGGTTGGTCTAAATTTTTTTTTTTTTTTTTATTTGATGATCCTCGTTTATATGTAGGCTGGTCCGTGACTCTTCGTGAAAACTTAATATTTCGCTTTCTATGCCTGAAAACATTTTCATTTTTCTTTTTTGATTTTCTATTTTGTGTGTGTCGCTTTTCACTGCACGATCGGGGCCCCAACAACGAAAAAAAAACAAATGATAATCGACGCTCATGAAAAGGGTTGAGATTACGTATGCATTACGGTCGAAGGTGAATTTGCGTCTTTTTTTTTCTCTTTCAATTCAAAAAAAAAATTCATAATTCTGTGAGGGTCGTAAAAACAGAGACGAGCGACCGAAAGGGTTTTTTTAAAAATCCTTTTTAATATGTTTTCAACTGATATTAGGAACGCCGGTGCTCTCTCATCGCAGCCTATATGCGTAGAGCAGGTAAACACGAACTTAAAAAAGGAGGAATTGAGGTTGAAGACCCTCGTGTGTTCCACTTTCGACCTCTGTGGCATCGTAGGAACTTAGGAAGAAGAAAAGAAAAAGGGAAGAAAACCCCTTTGGTATTGTTTATTCTATTTTTTTGTACAGAAAAGCAGCACCCACGAACCGAAACAAGGAATGCGTGTCACACAGATCGTATCTGCAGAGTATCTCTTTTTTTCGAGCGAAAAATTCGAAAAAAAAAAACTAACTGAAATCTGACACGTTTATTTTACTTGGAAATCATCCTCGATGCACACAAGGGGTTTCTGTCTACTTCACTCACATTGAATACGAAACGTTTTGTTTAGGGATACCAACAATTGATGGATGTCGCCACGCAAACATCGCGCATGGAAACGATTCAATATCTGACTGAACACGTTACGAAAAATCTGTGCACGATTTTTTTTCTTTCTCTCTTGTCCTTTCACGAGGAACACTTTGTATGTCGTGCAAAGAGCAAAAAAAAAAATACCCGGAAGAAGAAGAAGAAGAACGTGATAGGAAAAATGCGTTGCTTATTACCGGCTGTATATTTCGTGTGTGTCTCTTGACAGAAAAAAAAAATGAAATAAAATAAATTTACACGCACAACTAGCTGATGATTCTCGTATAGACACACACATACGTACAGCAGGAAGAAAAAAAAAATGTGCTCGGCATTGACATCATCACGCAATGGCTAATTAAACATGTCTGCGAGGGTAGTTTGGTTTTTTTTAACGGTGCCCTTTATATTTTTTCTTGTTCATTTCTTTTGGCCCGTTGTTGTTGGCTTTTTGCGCGTACATAAATTGTGCCTCTGTTGCAACGGAAATCATGTGCCTCAACTGTGTACAACAACACTATAAAAACAAAAGAGAAAAGTACAAGACGAAAGAAGAACCATTCGATTTTTTAAAGAGCAGTCACAACCTCTTTGCAGGTAAACCCATCGCACGTTTTACATGTGCCTATACACACATTGCCTGGGAACCGATAAAAACAGAATTCTCCAAGAATAAAAGCGACAAGCAATTATCGTGAAAGACAACAATAGATTGATATCTCCATAAAAACGTTTTCTTGTTCCCTTGTCATCGTTGAAACTGTAATGCATTGTGTACGTGTTACGTATGCACACACACACATATATTATAAGAGAGCGTCTTTGTACACACCGTTGCAAGTGTATGAATCGATTCCGTATGTCTATATTGTTCCAGCTGGGGGAATTCTGATGTTTGCTATGAAAACGGAAGAACTTTATTGTTTTCGTTCTTATATCGCAGCCTTTTTGAGAACTTTTTCTTGTATTTCACATCGCTCAATTTTTGGCTATAGCTAAAGGTCTTGTGCGTGTACCGTTACCTTATAATGCGCGTCTTCTTCGCCCTGTTTTTTTTTTTTCTACCATAGGAAGAAAAGGGGCCGCCTCCTAAAAAAGGAGCTCCTCTATTTCCTTTCTCATGAGAAAACGTCTGTGACCGAGATTTGTTGACGTCATCATCACAGACCCGGAGACACGAGCAAGACAAACAATAACACGATTTTGGACACAGTTCGATGTTGCTGAATTTTTTTCAATTCAATTCTAGGTGAACTCGCACGACGACATGACGATCAAAAGGAATTATCGTGATGGCTATAACGACTACCGGACCAGACAATTTCACGAATGAATTCTATCTAGTCTGTTATTATAACGAGAAGATGAGGATAGGCTGTAAATGGCCGATTGCTGTTTATCCTCATTCTTCACCAGTGAATCGAGTCCATATCGAAATGCAGAGGGGGAAGCCAACATTTTCATATCAATTTGAATATTTTGTGTGTGGCTTTGCCAGTCAATGCAGGAGAAACCTGTTTCCGCGTGTGGTCTTTTGGTGTTACTCGAAATACCTCGGGTTGAATAGGAACAAGAGAACCTTTTTTTTTTGTTTGCCAATCTCAAAAGAAAACAAACAAAATGGCGTCCAACCATTCGAGGTTTCAATAATATTACGTTAGTCATATTTCAGGAATTTTTTCTTCTCATCTACACAGCTGTGCAGACACGTTTACATTCTACTCGAATCATTCCTTCATTCACTTCGATGCTGATGTGTGTTCTTTTTTATTTCTCCGGTCCCTGGAAATTCGCCAAAAGACGCCGAGTCACGCACCTATCCCAGTTTTAGGATGTCTATAGGAAGAAGAAACCCGCCGGTTCTTGTTTTTTTCCATCACACGTTGCGAGGCCATCGGTCAGCTGATGTATGTACACACGCTGTGTAACACATGTGTCTCCAATTCTTTTTTTTTTTCTTTTCTGGTATTGTCAATTCTCGTTTTGGAGTCGATCTGCGTTGAAGGGACAGAAAAGGACGACGCCCTTTTCGTCTCTTTCACGCCCCTTTTGTATACATTTTTATGGAAGAGCCAACTTCTTTCGGTCGTTCATTAAAAACCATTATTGGGAAACTTCACCATACAAGGCGATGTGGCTGTTTTCATTAGCCTCGTGACCGGCTAGCGCATACAACAGGAGGAAGATTTTGTTGTTTCTCCCGTTGAAAAATGCTGGCCTTCTTCCACTGATGGAAGATTTCTTTTTTTTCTTTATATCATCATTCGATAATAACTAGGCTCTTTCACGGCCCCTATTATACAATCGAGTTGGATCAAAAAATGTGTACAGGTAAAAGAACAAACAAGGAAATCCAGCATTTTGCTGTTCGTTTTTTCTTTCTATTTTTTTAAATCCTTTTATGCCACTTACTGGCATTCGCCTTTTCCCTTTTACGTGAGCTTTCTTCCCTTCATCAGTCGCTTCCTTTTCCCCTTTGTCTATTTACCGTATTATAACTTGAGTTTCTTACATATACATACGACCCGCTGTTGAATGTATTAGAAGAAGCCGCTTTAATACTCCCACGGTCGGAGCCGACGGTGGGATTTACCTGGGCTCTCATCAAAAATTAAGCAAACGACCTTGTGTGTAGCTCACTGCTTTTGCGACGCCCACACCATTTCAGAGGAACGCAGGGCCAACTCACGCTCAAAAATCTAGAGGATTCTCGGTTGTCTCTCTTTCTTTCTCCTTTTTTTGGAGAATAAAAATGTACTTGCAATTGAAACGCGTACAATACCAGCTGTGCACACCCTCATTCCCGTGCGTGACAAGGCAGCGACCGCCTCTCGTTCGACCTAGGGGCAAACTGATTGCGCCAAGGCCCGCCACATTTTCGGTCATCTGCACGTCATTTGTGAATTTCGCCATCCAAAAAAAAAATATGATTTTTTTTTTGAAAGACTTCAAACCTTCCACCTGCTAAGATATAATAAGATTCTTCACTTTGAGCAGAGAGAATTGAAGAAAAGAGAGAGAGAAATGTGTGTGGCTGACGTCATCAGCGTAGATGAGTGTCTCATTACAATTCATGCATTCACTCGCGCATTTCTGGCATTGACTTATTGTTTTTTTTAGGGCCATTCTCGTGTACATCTTCAATATGTTGCCGCAGTTGCAACACTAAACAAAAGACAATACACATAGTTAAAAAAAAGATGATGTTTACTGCCATTTTGTTTTTCTTTAGGATGATCTCGCCATCCGGGTTTGTCTTGCGGTTGAAGGACGTTGTATTATGTGCATAACTATTTAAGATGCGACTAATGCTAAATAAAAAGGGTAGCTACACGTCAGGTGTTTCTTTTTGTTTTGTTTAAAGCTAGCAGAAGCTGGGGATGTATTAGACAGCCATGAAAAAGAACATTATGAGAACCGAAAAGAAAATTGTCTTTGTACACAAGATGAACAGAAAACATGGAGAAGATGATGCGCCACTCGAATGTCTTCTGGGCATACGAGCTGCTGGCGAGTCATTGGAAAATGTTCAAAACAAAAGAGAATTTTTTTTTTTAATGAGTCTTCACCCCCATCGTTTCCCCCGTATATGTAGAACTGGAACAAGCGGCCTGTGCAATAAACCAACAACGGTGGAGGCAATCAACCCCTTTTGGGGGCTTCTCGAGAAAAACATGGTTACACCCTCGATTTCTCCTGGACTGCCCCGAGCATGTACCTTTAATTGTTTCCAGGAAAAAAAAAAAATTGAAGGAGGTTCTTTATCATTTCCATATACGCACGCAAAATACGTCCGCGTCCAAAAACATTCAAGTTGTTTTGCATTGATTCTTAAACAAATGATTTCCAGGCTGGTTTTGTGTTACAGCCGTCACCTCTTCTTCGTGTTCAAACGAGTCTACCCCCGAAAATTGCGAGAGTCTTAAACTACATTCCTTTTTCTTTCTCTCCATTTTCATCCTCTTGTTTGCATATCCATCTTTTGCCAGCGTTCCTCTAGCCTGGCATCGTGTCTTGCACGCCCGGGAAACGCACGCTTTACAAGGAATGGAATGAGGTGACCTACTCGGCTCCCTCAACTCATCCTTCATTTACATTGTAGTTGAAAAAGAATTGAACCTGCTTTGAATGTCGAGTTTGAAACGCGCTTAAGTTCCAGGGACACGTATACACGCTCAGTATATAGGGTTGTTGTGTATATAGGAAATCAAACGAAACATCGTGGAACTTAATAACAATCAAGTATTTAGATGTAAGGTGTGTACACTTGTAAAACAGAATCAAAGAGAAACGATATATATATATCTAGATGTTTTGTGTGTTGGTAAGACGAGACTGGCATACATAAGCTGTTATGGGTGTGTATACGTATAGGTTAAAGAAAACAGTTCTCCAACAGCTGTGGCTATTTGATACAGGACTATTCACATTTTGTTCTTTGTGTTACTTATTCTTCTTTAGCGGCCGTAAGCCGTGACAGTTTCTTTGCTGGTTAAATGTGTGTCACCTGTAGTCCTATGGCGGAAGACTTGATGGAAGCGGTGGAACAAAATAAAATAAGGAGGACGATGGATGTACCAAGTGTCAAAAGGGAATTTCTTTTCTTCACCCCACTAAAAGAAAATTGTAGTTTCCCCCTCTCTGATTTTTCAAACATGTTTCTAATCTTTTCCTATCTAAATTTATCTTTTTCTTGATATTTTTCCTTCCCACCGCACCCAAACGTATAAGATAAGATAAGTAAAAGGAAAAACGAGAGCCAATCTCCTATGAAGACGGAGTACCCTGTTTTGTTTAGAAATTTTGTTTTAAGGCACTTGATCAGTTTTTTTTTTCTGTGCATGTTGAAATGGGCTATTTGCATATAGTCGAAATCGAATTCAAATTTATTTTTTATTTTTGTGGTTGTTGCAAATGCGAAGTTATTACAAAGACACCCAAGGAGACAAGGAAACAAACGGCGGAAAGATACAAACATTGGAGAAAAAAAACAAAAAACAAAACAAACAAAATTCTCTGGCAAAATAAACACGCGTCGAAGAAAAGTAAAAACACAACGATAGACGCTCGCGTTATAGTTAATTAAATTAAGTACAAATTTACTTTTCTCTTGTTGCGATTCCACTTTCATTTTCCCTTTCTGTTTTTCTTCTTAATTTCTTTATTTTTAGATTTCACTTTCTCGTAATCTACAAGTTGACATTTGACTCTGACGTGGATGCATTAAAAAAACAAATTCGAAAAAAAAAAAAAAAAATTAAAATATCAAGAATAACCTTTCCTCTTTAGAAAGGATTGACAATTTGCATATGTGTGGCATTTCGTTAAGGACAAGTGATTTTTTTTTTTTTATAGCGCTGGTAAATTTTGTGTGTTGGGGAGGGGGAGGAATTCCAAAAGGAAAAATTCAAGCTGGAACACCGAATAAAACAAAACAGGTGGGAATAGAAGAAAAACAAGAAATAACAACCCCGGAACATAAAAAAAAAACAACAAAAAATGGTGGAAGATGATGAAGCAAACCAAATGAAATTAAACAGCGCCTTACACACACAGAGAGAGAGACACACACGGAACAGTAGAAACAAAAAAACCAAACAAAAAAGTACAAGGTCAGGCAAGAAAAGAAGAAGGCATATGTGTTGTTGTTGTTGTTGTTGTTGTTGTTATTACAAGTGGTAGAAGATGGTGTGTTTCTTAGTGGTTGTGTGGCTGCTACTGGATCCGTTTCCGGCGGCTGTATTGAGCAGGTGGTGGTTAGATCCTGAATGTCGTCGACGTCCGATGACCTCCCTTTTCGGTCCAGACGTTCGACTGGAACTCGACGGGATGACATCGGCCACCACAGTCGGATGCAATTGAATTTTCAAAGGCGATTTGGTGTTAGCCGACCGATTGTTGCGCTGATTTTCGCTGTTGCGGCCCCACAGCAAATCAGTCAACGACCGCGGCCGATGGAGCTGGAAGAGTCGGTGTTGCGACACTGGAGGAGCCGACACTTGCCTCGTGTAGTGTTGCTTCTGCGCATGATGGTGAAGTCGCTGTTGGTTGGAGTGATGAGGCGATCTGACGGCCGCCGATCCGGCCGACCCACCCGAACATCTTCCGCCACTTTGGCTCGATCCTAACGTATCCGAATCGGCCGCCGAGTTGGCCAATAAAAGGTTCGTCATCGACTTGTAACGGATGTTGAAAAGAGGCGACGGAGTCAGCGATTGCTTACTCTCAGCCGGGCTGAGCATGCCGGGCGAACGGTGTATCACTACGGCCGGATTTTTGCTGTAAAGCCGCTGGACGGCAGCCGATGGAGCGGCGCCTCCGGTCAGGGCGCTGCGCTGTCTGTACATGCGCGGTTTGGCAACGGGTTCGGGCGACGAAGCGCCTTGGTTCACCGTGATGCTCGTCACTGCCGAATGATTGTTGTGCACTTGCTCCTCCTTGTCCACGGCCAGCGGAACGGAGCCCGGAACGGCCACCGGACTGCTGACGACCTCTTTACTGTGGCTGTTGATGCGGTTGCGGTGAGTTGGAATCGTCTCCAGCGGAGGCGGGGCCGGTTTGCATTTGTGACTGGCGTTGACTGGCATCTTCTGCTGGTGACTGTACTCCGACGTGTTTTGATTGCCGCTGACCACTTTATTGTAGAGATTGCGACGTTGCTCCGACTTGCGGTTGCTGACCAGACGACTGGATTCGTTGAAGATGTCGTACGTCGACGACGTCTTCAAGTTCTTGGGCAGCGGAGCAAATCCTCGGATGTAGTCGTAGATCTGATCGATCTCGTCGTACTCGGCCGGCAGCTCGTCCTGTCCGCCGTCCTCGTCCGCTTCGACCAGCTCTTCCGTCGTCAGGGACTGTAAGACGTTCATCGAACTCTCCGGCGAGTGTTTCCTGTTGCCGCCGTGGCCGGTGATCGATTGGATCAGATCGGACGTGCTGCGTCTGAGCGGAGCTAAGAGCAGCGGGACGGGCACTCGCCAATGCTGGCCATCGAAGCGCAAATTCTTGCTGAAATGGGCGTCGTACACTTGAATGCGATCGGACAGCAGGCCGTATTGGTGAAGGCAACGTTCCGTCATGCGTGCGAATTCCTTGGTAGCCTTCAGGCTCTGTCGGTTAACGGGCAATTGCAGTTTGAGCGAAACGGTCGGCGGGATGATGACTACTCCCGGCCCGTCGGCCAACGTTTTGCCCTGGTTGACACCCAGCGGCATGGCCACGATCATCTCCTCTCGAAAGCTGGCCAACAGTCTCATCTCGTAGCAGAATTGCTGGCCGATTTTGAGTCCGGCAGGCGGGCTGCCCGACACCATTCTCACGGTCAACGGTAGCCGCTTGTTGAGCAGCGCCCGGATGCGATGCACGCCACTGATGCCCTGCTGATTGTCCTCTTTGGCCACGACACTGAACTTGGCCCGCATGTCCAGCGGTAGGTAAACGTGATCGCCTCTAGAGTCGAGGCAACGTAAGAACCGTTGGCCAGCGCCGGACGGCGACAGGCCTCCGCTGCTCACTTCGCCCACCAACACGAGCAGCTCGCCGGCGTTCAGCGTCCGCGAGCGCTCGGTGATGTTGTGGCAGACGTGCTGCTGATCGGCCGATTTGCCATTGCTGTCCGTCGATTGCTGGTAAAAGACTTTGATATTCTGACGGACGAGGCACGAGTCGGGGAATTTGCGAGTCAATTCGGCTACCGACTCGATGCCCCGAACGGCCCGTCCGTCCTCGTTCAGAATTTCAAAATAGCCGTCGAACGTTTCGGGTATGGCCAGTTTAGGTCCGACGTTGACCGTCTTGTGATTGTCTTTGAATTTGAGACACTGGACGGCCAGTCGGAGACTGGCACCAGCCGAGGCCACTAGGGCCGTCGACGACAGGGACGGATTGGGTAAAGAGGGAGCACCCAGGCCCAGGTAAGAGCCCTTGACAATGCGAACCAGTTGCGGCATCTCGCCCGATTTGACAACATCGTGAAGGTAAACGTGGGGCGAGTCCTCCGACTGGCCTGAGGAGCCACTCCCGCTACTACCAGTCCACCTGGCTGTCGTCAGCAGGATGGCTCCGTCTGATCCGGCCATCTTTTTTTCTTCTTTTTTCCACTCGATGAGAATTAAATGTTTTTTTTTTCTTGAAAAAAGAAAAACTTAATTCTTGTGTTTCCTTTTTGTCGACAATCACCTCCACCGTTTTTCTTCTTTTTTTTTTTTTTTTGGGGGGCTGCGGCCGCACGATCTCACGAGTTCAACGACTCGTCACCATGCGGCTTTTTTTTTTTTTTGCGTGCCCTGTCGGAGTAATCGATCACACACCAAACACAAGGATTTCAATCTTCATTGCACAAAAAAAAAAAAAATTGTCTTTTAAAATCGTTGCAAAATTCTTTCAGTTTTCCTTTCCGGAAAGAAAGAAAACAAAACAACAAAAAAGTCACAACATTTTTGGGATTTTTCAACGAAAACACGGAACTTGTTGAATATTTTCCGGCCACTTGTTTGTATCGCTGACACTGAAAACTGTTTTTTTTTTTTTAAAGAGTCCGTCGACTCTCGAACACGCGTTTAAAAAAAAAAAATGGACAGGTGAGAGGAGTAAAGATGAAAAAAAAAAAAAAAAAAAAAATATGGTGGATTGGAGAGACACAACTTTCGTGGAGGACGGCCGGCAGCCAACTAACGGACTAACCGCGACCGAGGCCAGCTATATACTGCAGTTGTGTAGCGCAATAAACATTCGAGTTCTCTTCTCTCCGCCAGGTAGTTCTGTGTTCTTTTTTTTTTTTCTGTCTGTGCGTGTGTGTGTGTGTGTGCTCTTTCTCATACACACTGGAAAAAAAAAAGAGGGGGGAAGGAAGGAGGGGAGAGAAAAAAAAAATGCGTACAGACAGGTAGATTTAGCTCGAGGCGGCATTGAAGCCCGAGCACCTCCATCACGGTCATCCGCCCCTTGCGGGGCCCTCCCTTCTCTTTCTCTCCCGCCATTCCTTTTTTTTTTTTTTTTCAACCTTTGCGCCCACAAGAGAACATAAAAGTCGTCAGCATTAGATGCTAGTTAACGTTTACGTATTTATAAGTTAGAAAAAAAAAAGAAAGAGACTGTCGTTTGTCGTTGGCAAAAGATCGAAATCCGATGAATCCCAACAGCCGACCTTGCAATGCGCTGATGTTTTATTTCCCGAATCGATGGTAATTGTTATTATTATTTTTTTTAAAGAAACCACGGCTGAGAAAAAAAAGAAAAAAAAAAAGGGTCAGTCTAAAAAAGCCGCAATCCGGCAATGGGACTGGACCTTACCGGAGGACGTTTCGCTCCAAGACTCACGCAATACTTCAATGCTCTTCGCCCTCCTGGTCAAAAATAAGAAATAGCCCATCGAGAAGATCCCTCTGAGTATAATGTATAAAACAACAGTCAGATGGTTAGGATCGAGTCATTTGCCAGATTGTCAATGTGTTTTTAAAGAAAATAATTATTTAAAAAAAAAATAAAGAATTTTAAATTAGAACTAACGCAAAATGTTCCGTTTTCTTGAACTTGCGTTTTGAGGCAAATGACCTGCGCCATGTGCGGCTGTTAGGACTTTTATTTTTTTTAAAGAGAAGACTTAAGTGCGTCGTGTTGCGAAAACAAAAAAACAAAACAAAATTGATCGTCATGATATAAAGGACGGCTACCTGCGAATGTGCCCTTGTTCTTTTTCCCAGCGCCTCCCGATTAATGAATATCGGAGGCCCCTCGTTTGAAATACTAATAAGGTAAAACGATGAATTTTTGGGGTTTTGTTTTCGCGATACCTGCCATTGTTTAACACCTGTGATGAGGACATGTTTGGTCCACCATTAAAAAATAAATAAATAAATGACGAGACATTAAAAAAATAGAAGAATACGTAATCTCATTGTAATGGGCGAGAAGTAAGGCGACGTTTTCGGGCTATGAGATAAACAATAACAAATAAAGGCAGACATCACTTTAAGACAACTTATAAAAACGTGGCAATTTTAATTTGTTTGCCTCTTCTTTCCCGCGGCTGCCGAAAAAAAAAGAGAGCCATGCAAATGGGGGGCAGTTCGTGTATGTAGAACGGCTGTCGGGATAAGAAAAAAAAAAACGTGACCGCGATTGGGAGCTAGATGATATTACTCACTTGCCATTCTGGTACCATTTCCTACTTGTTGCTTCATTGTCTTCTTTTGCCGAAAGATTCACGAGGGCCAATTTTTTCTTTTATTTCATATTTGATGTGTTACGTGACGGCTGCAAAAAACAAAAAACAAAAAAAACTGGTTCAGCAATCACACGAAGTATATGCAATCCAGTTCTTGTCTATTTTTTGCTCGTTCATATTTTTACAGCTTTTGTTTTTGGTGTAAGCGAAGGAGCAGCGGTTGCGAATTCCATGAAATCTGTCACAACACTTGAACGTTGTTTGTCATTTGGTTTTGACTATTTACAAGTACACTTAACAGTGTTGCCGCAGTCGTTAATGCGGCAATTGTTTTGTCTTGTTTTTCTCTCTCTTTCACCTTGTCAAGGTTTATTCCCACCATTCACGATGTGCGGACACACCTATCGTTCGCGGGGAAACCAACCGAATTAAACTGAATGAAAAAAAAAATACATTTATTTTCTGTGGCCAGCAAAAATATCAGGTACAAGGTTACCTGGCGCTCTATGGCACAATAAAAAAATGTGATTTTCGGAGGCCGATATGATATACCAGCACTGATGTGTAGAAGCTTATACGTGTATGTAGTGGCCATCATTACAGAAACACAAGTACTTGATATGTTGTAACCGTTGTGTGTGTGTGTGTAACTGCGGGCAAGTTAATAATCACAAGCCTTTGGACCGTTGTCGGCACACGCGTCTCACTTTTTTTGTTTCGTTTTTTCGTACGTACCCTTCCATTTTTCTTTTTCTTGTATGTCGGCGTTGTGTATACCAGCACGCGCTTCGCAGTCCGTATAGCGTATATGCGATTATAAGAAAATAGATGTGTAATAGTAGACTGTGCTTGTATATACATTCCGGGGCCAGAGATGGATGCGAATTGTAAGGAAAGGAGCGTCATTATTTATGCTGGAAAATCCTCGTCTTCGTTCGCGGGCGCAACGAATTATGCGCCAAAACCTTTCGGCGAGTGCAGGGGCCTTGAACGCGCTAGGCAAACTATTTGAAGAACGCGCCCAAAATATGGCTGCGAGTCCAACAGAAAATAGTATACGGACGTAACAAAGAAAAATGAAAAAAAAAAAGAAATAAATAAAAGGAATGGGATGATGAACTATTGCCGTGCGAATTACAATTTAAGCTTTGGTCGTAGATGTAAGAGACGAGTGTCGTGTTTTCCGGCTCGTCAGTGTGCGGCCATCGTAAAATAACGACGCACTTCCATCATGACAATGGCTGCAAAAATGTCAAAACTGACCATTGCATTTGTTATTTGCCTTTTCTTTGTTTTATTTTTATTTTATTCTTTTTTTTTTGCTTTTTCTGAAATGTTTATTGTTTTTTCTTACGTTTTGACGTTTTCACAAACGGGACTTTGTTTTGTTTGAAATGTGTTGATTTCGTTAGGTTTTTTCCTTTCTTTCGTCAAATCTTTTCTTTTTTTTTTCGCTTGTGCAATTTGACTGCACGTTCCTGCATTCCGGATGCGGATGCTCCTGTATTTACTGGTCATGCTGCGTATGTGTCCTTTTTATTTTATGTTATTGTTCTACTCTCCTTTAAAATAAAAAGATACAGGTTCTTTTTTTGGGGTGGGGGATTTGATTTGACTTCCTTTTTTTTTTATTTTGTGAAAAAAAAAAAAGATTTTTAATTCCTACACGTCCCCGTTCGTCCGGTCGTTCTCCGGGTTGCCGGATGTTCCACAATGTTTGCGCTATTTGCCTCTGAAAGCGGCCGCACACAAACCCCAGGACAAGAACTTTCTTTTCCTCTTTTTATTTGCCACTTTTTTTTTTCTCTCTTTCCAAATGTTACAACGTTTTGATTTCAGAAAAAAAAAGCGGGAATTGCATGTTTTTTTTTGTTGAATTGATGATCGGATGGGTGAACCAATGACCTACTTTGGCATAGTCCACCGGGAGTGGGATACATGATACTAGAATCATATACAGGAACGGGGAAAATCGCAGTCGGGAATCACGAAATCTCTTCGGCACATGGAGTAGGTCACAACGTGAAGAGACTAGTTAAAAAAAAAGGGCGCGTAACTATAAAATACAAATAATAAAGATGGAATAAAAAAAAAACGATTAAACACCATGTTTATTCTTTGTTTATAAGGAGAGACTGTTTTTTTCTTTTATTTATGCTATATATATATATACTACAACAAGTTATTAGATTATACCCTCCAAACTTGACCGGCCATCACGCCTTCAATTCCGTATTTGGATGCGTATAAATAATTGAGGAATATAGAAAAGCCGGAAGGGATTTTTGTGCATACTCTCTTTGTTCTGTTCGTATATATTTTTTAAAGCGTCAATCAAGATAGCCGCTTGCAAATATGCGCAGCCGCTAGCGATAACCGGTAACCTGCAAACACGGCACCAGCGGCCAATAGCATGCCACGCCTTTCAATCTACTGCCTGGCTGTACACGTGCACTGAAAAAGGAAAGAAAGAATCCCATCTTGATTTCAAATTCAAATTCAAAACAAATAGAATCACAGGTTCATGGCCGATATATGCTGGAATAGTGCCGGAACTATATACGTTATTGGGAAAGGACCTTTCATGTGCTATTCCAGTTATTGCACAACGATCTGCAACGAATTGAAAGAGGCCGCTATACATGAAATTTGTCGTCATCAGTGACCGTCTTCAAAAGCGACAACGTAAAGCTCGTCCTCTTATTCTAAATAAAACAAACAAAAAAACTCATCACAAAGAAAACTATGTTGGACATTAAGTGCAAAGCGTTGCCACAGCCAATCGCACGATGATGAGTTTATCGTTCACAAAGAAATGTCAGGGTTATAGTCTACACACTGGAAGAACGTGCGTTCAACGAACCGTCAATATCGTCGTAAAAACAAAAACAAAAACTCTTACGAAATGCGTTGATTTTTCTTATCTACTGTATAAGCACCACCAGTTGGGTTATTATTATATATTTCTCAAAATTAATGCATGCATCGTTTTCCCATTAATTCCGGATGTTTTCCTATTTTACGTCTAAATGTATATAGTATATTATAGACAGCCGGTTTTTTTTTCTTTGCGTCGGCGGACTGATGTTGTCTGATTAAAATAAAAACCGGGGAAGACGAGCATTTTAAAAGCACGACAATAAATGCGGGGGAAAGAAAAAAAGTGGATGATGAGATTATTGTGAAAATTGTGTAATGGACTTTTGCTGTGCTTCTTCCCAAGCTATTCGCTACTCGTCTTTATAATTTCTGGTTTTATTTTTGATCTGAAAGGGCCATGCTTTTATCAGTTGATGTGATTTCCTATTCTATAGTTCTCTTTTTTTCGCGCAGTCCGCCATTTCACGTTGTACCCTTTTCACATAATTAGATCCCGCAGAGGCATTCGTCATCCCCATCCGACTGCTTAACAGCAACGCAGTAGGGAGCTGTTGCAGCGAAGCAATTACGATTTTTATATACTGACGAGAAAGAATAATAACGAAAAGAATTAAAAAAAAAGGAAAAAAAAATGAGAAATCATTTCATGGATGGCTGCCTGTTTTGCTCCTTGTGATATCCAAACTGTTGGTGATTGGATGAAGTCCGTTAACGAGACTCGAAGAAATCGAAAAAGTATTTAACTTTTCTTTTTTTATTTTGGTAATTAAAGCGCAACTGGCCTTGACTTTCACTCATTTTTCCGGATTCAGTTGAGTCAGTCGGCCATTTTTGTAAGTTTCGTCAAAAGAAAGAAAAAAACATAAAATTTTTTCTTTCATTCACTGGCTTTTTCTAGTTCGGATTTTTGTTTTTGCGCAACATTAATTTTTTATTTTCATTCCGAAACAAATGAATGTTGCGTTACCGGGAGACTGATTTCGCTTTGACTTGAAATGCCAGAAAAGTAAAACAAAAATCAGAGAATGACAACTGGCTCACAAATCTGTGGACAGACGGAATAGAAGCAAATAAAAAATAGAAAATGAAAAATGTGTTTATTCATTCCTTGCGGCCATCGTACTCTGCATCTCTCGGTCAGAGATTTTGAATGCCACTCACAAAAATGATATTCATTTTCTTACCTGTCTGGTTCATGAATTTTCTTTTTTTTTTCTTTCCATCTTTCTCTCTCTCTACTCTGTTTCGTTGCTAATTTCTGTTCGTACACACATCTACATGTTATAAGGCAAGGAGCGTGAGGTACACGGAAGAGCGCGAGTTGGTGCTGCATTTTGGCCATATTGAGTGAATCGGGAGCTAAAGAACCAACACAGTTGCACGATGTTGAACTCTGTCATGAACGACAGGATAAAACGCAAGGCGTGTCTCTCTGTGCTCATGCTAGCGTATGTATGTATATGTATATATCACAAACGGCTGAAAAGATAATGGAGACCAACGTAGACATCCGTACGTGTGTAGAGTCTGTTATAATAAATTGTCTGAAAGGATTTTTTTATTTTTAAAATAAAATTGTGGAATGAATCACGTGCTGCGCAGTTCTTCATTCCGACTGCACTTGTTCAACTTTCCCTTCTTGTCGTGTAACTCTTGCAGGTGCTTCCGCACAGGAACACCAACAAAATAATAATGTCCTTATAATGGCAATAAAAAAATGTTTAAAAAATGTTGATTTTTTTTTGTTCAAAGGAAGAGACTGAACGATTTTCCCCCCCCATTTTTTGAGTTTCTCATATAATTGCGTTACATTTTAGACCGGGTTATTACAGACTTTTATTACAGTTCGTCTTCAATGCTCCTCTTTGGATTTGACAATGAACTGTGAAACCGGTTTGATGGCGCCGAATCACGCGTTCGTTTTTTTTTTAGTTGGACAATCAGAAAAACGAAAACAAAAAAAAAACTCATGGGAATCGTATTTACTTTCTCTTAAAGTTTATTTTTTGATTTTTTTCTCATGAAGAAGATGTTCATTTTAAAGTAGACAAAACACTTTTGTTATAGATAATAACCATAGGTATTTGTATATAGTTTCCGTTTATTTATTCCGCATTTTCAAACCCTTTCCCTTTTCTGTGCATTGACAGTTGTTTGTTTTGTTTTCTTTCTTTCTTCCAGACGGCATAATGGAGAGTCAATCTACAGTGTAACACCGGAACAAGCAGAACAGAACGTACAGTGTATAGTAAAAAGCAAATACACCTTTCTATCCCCCTCTTCCGCTCTAACTTTGCTATATTACACGTTCACTTTCTTCATTCAATCATTTGAAGGGGAGAGTTGTGTAGGGAAAAGAATAAAGAACTGAATGATGTATAAAAAAATAAAATGATTCGAAACGTGAAAGCGGTCCGGCTTATACATAACTGTGACGACGTCAATTCATGGTACGGTTCTCCAGGTGAGTAGGACCGACAGGTGACCATGGACGAGGCCATCTACTATCTCTTTTTATGTTTGTGGGGGAGACTATAAAGAAGTTATTCAAATCAGAATACTCGGTAATGTCTAAAAGAATGTTAAGGACAAATCGAATATATTGTGAACGGGTATAGACTAATGCAAATGTCTTAATAGCCAAGAAATCGGTTGCTGAATAATCCACTGGTTTTCGCACGACTTCTGTAAACTATAAGGTCAACTTATTTATTAGCGATTCCAAGGCAATCAACTGGCAACAATTTTGGGTTGTCATTCTCTCTCTCTCTAGTATATTTATTAACTCCCTCCTTTTTGTTTCTTTGATGGATCTTCAGTCCCATGCCGAAAGCGCTTTCAAAAATATATCAGGACCCGATTAGCATATAGATATACACGCAATGGTGAATCTCGTTTTTCGGTTTCCCATCAGACCGATTCCTTTCCATCATCTGTGGAGCTACACTCGTATTCGTTTGCTGCGACACAGCGACAGGTTTGTTTTTGATTTTATACATTTTGTTGCAGTCGTTGGTAGATTCAACCACAAGAGTTTTATCGGTCACCTATTGCGCAAAATCATTTTGGGGCGAACCAAATGCGTAACATGTTTTCCTTTTTTCGCTGCTCTTTTTCCTTTTTTTTTTAAAAACGTCTTTCTTATAAAGCTCTGAGTGATGTGATACTAATTATCTGGATACAATCAACAAGTTTCGGAGGCAACCTTTTCTCGTTTGCCTCGTCGTATGTATAGTCAAAAGATTTCAAACACGGCGAAGCGATGCCAAATGGCATTCACATAGTTACAAGGAAGCAATAGCAATTACAAAATTCCTATTAAGTCCTGAGAAATCGACGATTTATTTATTTGTTTCTGTTGTTTTTTTAAAAAAGAACAAAAACTAAAAAGAAATAACTTGTCCTTTTGGAACGTCCCCTCGAGACAATCGAATAGACGTCCACACTCTGCTGGACAATAATTTATTCCTCCGCAGAGGAAGAAAGAAAACACACTGATTTCATGTTGTCGTCGAAGCTCACGAAAACTCTATAAAACACTTTTCTTTTTCCGCTTCTCTTCTCACGCTGGCCGAAAAATGGCTGTCCGCTCACGCTTTGTTGGACGCTCAAAATGCTTCAACAGAAAACTATTCGGCTGACCGAATTGCATAGTCCATCATGCGGTGTGCACATATACCGTCCTCAGATTGAGAAAAAAATAAATAAATGAAATTTGAATAAGTCGAGTGAGTCTTCCTGTCTAATTCTAACGATTTCCCGAATTTTCAAATTCCTTTTTCTTTACCTACTAATCTCGCTTGAATATTTGAACACATTCTTGTTTGTACGATCTGTTTTCTTCTTGAAATTCCTGAATGAAAAATTGATTTCCAGAACGACTTGGAACGAAAGGAAAGAACTTCGTGAATGGCTTCATGGCCCATTGTTTTCCACTGTTCTGTCTAAAATAAACATGTACATCGTTTGTTTGTTGTTCTCTGACTTTCTTTGGTGTCACAATTGGATAACTATTGAACCGAGAAGGGTATGAAACAATAGACGCATCCAACTGTGTCGTATAGTTAATCCGGTTAGCGTTGGACTATTCTTCCAGGTGGAAAACGGGTGTCCAAAAAACCCAGGGCTTTTCAGTTTAAAAAAAACGAAATGCAAATGTTATTACTTTCATATAGAGGGACTTATCTAAGGCTAGTTTAAAAAAAATAATATTAATTCCCTTTACGGATGATGGAGTTATACACACTCGACAAAACCAGTAACCAGGTGTGTTCCGTTTTCTGGCACACACAGACGAGGGTTTAAATGTCCAGTTCGACACACACACACACAGGGAACGAAAAGGGCGTATAATAGAGCTTGTGGATATATAGCGTGGAGAGTGGTGTATGTATCCGGCACGTCTGCGGATGCAGCACACACACTGTCGAAGGAGGGGAAGGGATGTATAACAAACACAGACACACACACGAAACGACCCTAATTTCCGACGATCGAGGGGTCTGTTTAGTTTGCTGGCTGGAATAGTGCACGACAATGAATCAGCCACTCTCACTTTTATTTGATTTGTTATACGTACAACAAAATCACCCACGCCATTTCCCGGAGAGTTTGTTTCCAGCAGAGAAATAGCCCAATAGAAAAAACGAACGATGAAAATAAAGATACGTTTAGTTTCAAATCAAACGAATCTGTTGCGTATATACTATACATGGTAAATGGCTATTTTCTTGGTACGTTATTGTTATACCCTCTTCCTTTGAAGGGAGAAAGACGCGCAACAGCTGTATATATATACGTATGGCTTGATGAACAACACATTGTTCCAGCCTATCTGCTACTTCTGAACACTGCTTTCCCCCCTCTAAAAATAACTATAGAAACACATCGTTGCACATAATATAGGTAAGAATAAATATAGTAACTCCACAGGGCAAAATTGAGGAATCATTACAACAGCTTTGGGTGGCTCTCTTGCTGTATCCCTCTGGTTTCCCCCCTGTTGCCACGTTCTTCTCGCAATTGTTTAACAGGGACGAAGAAGTCTAGGTATAATCGCCTGCGGACGTGCGACAATAACACCCTCGAGCTGCCGTCATCAACCGGAGCCAGGAGCTAGAGGTCGCTTTCCTACATACTGTTCAGTTTGTTGTTGTCCCCGACGAAACTTTATTTTGACAAAACTAATATTTATAAGATTCATTTTTTATTCGATTCAGCTTCTCATCTGTGTTTGGCATTCTTGTTATCAACGAATGCCTAATTTGCTCTTTACCTTCCAGCTTGTTTTCTTCCCACGTATTGAATGCCTCGTCATCATAAAACTAATTCACTTAGTAGGTAATAGACCTTGACTGGTAAGTTCGTCAACTAGCAGCGACGTATGATCGTTAAACATCCATAACTTCAACAGCTATTTCTTCTTTTCACGCCAAAACGTGAAACTGAGAGTCACCTGTGAATTATCGATGGAGGTCACACACACACACACACAAAAAAAAGCTTCTTAAATCATCATTGAATTGAATAATTTATTTAATACTATACTACGCAAGTCCCCTTTGCTTTTCTGTTTTCACAAAATGGAAAGTTTCTTCAATGTGCCGCGCTTGATTCACCATCACCTGACACTGTAAATGAGCCCATTCCACTCCATTTAATCCTGTGCAGTATCACCGTCTTCCTCTCTGTCGTTTACGAGTGTCGTTTACGGTAAATCACGCAGAGCGCAACACAAGGTAATCTCACCATTTTTTTTTTGTTGTGTTTTGTTTAACGTTTTGACCCTCGAGCGCAAGAGGAACGACTGGCGACAGAGCTGATTGTACCGATTATTCACGTTTGAACGAGCCACTCTTTTTCCTTCTCCATCATCATCATCATCGCTTTCACTCGGTTGGAAAAGGAGACAGAAAAAAGTAGAGGTTCTTTTGTTTTTGAAAATAAATAGAAAGAAGAAAAAGGGAGTCAAGGGAAATTACTTTTCTTTGATTTACTTTCTTTCTTCTTCAAATGGCTACCTGGCGGGCTGCACTTGGTTGATTATCTCATCGTGTTGGTTTTTGACTTGATCTCGGTATTTTTTTTATTGGCTTTGATTATTTCCTATACTGCGGCGTGCGAACCAAGAAAAGAAACATTTCGGGGGGGAGAACATCACCTGTCGTTTGAATTCCTTTACGGAGATTGATGACGCTCTTAGTTTTTAATATTTGTTTTCATCTGTTGATATTGACCGCATTTACATATTCAGACTTTCCCTCGGTATATATGATCTCGTTCTGATAGCGCATGAATCACGAACGGATACGATCAAGTCCCGCTTCTCCATTTTTTGCCCTTGGCATGATTCATTGCTGATTAGCCGTTATTGTTTTTCGTGACAGAACGGCAATATTTACGAAGAAACTGTAACCACCGTGGACTGCCGGCAGGCCGTGCTGCTCACATATTTGATATGTCGATTTATAATAACGGACGCGGAGAGATCACAGATGAAATAAGGCGGAGAAAGGAAACAAAGGCGGAGAATGTTTGCGGCGTAGTTTTTTTTGCTGCTGGCCGGCTGCAACTTTCGCACCCGCAGAGGATGGAATAAATAACCACCAATCCGTTATTACCTAGACACACATGTTTAGTGGTTGAACGCAAAAAATAAAGATCGAACGGAATTTCTCAATCATCGCTCAGTTCAGTAAAATCATCAAATCGGAAAGCGCTGCGGAGACGCGGAGGAGAGAAAATCACGACCGTCAACACCAAACCACCAATTGAAGAGTTTTTTTTTCTTTTGAACACTTTGTGCATATTTTGAGAAAGTGCGCGTGATTAGCCGCCGTTCCCATGTGTCTTCGGGACTACCGGGTGTATACGAGGAAAAATGGCACGATGGCGCCGATATGAAGTGCGAGTCGTAAAATAAATTGCGAGAGAGCAGAGCAGCAAAAAATGCCAAAAGCGCATAATAAGGTTTCCAAGTTCAGTTAAAAAGGTGCAAGGGGGCAAATGGCGGGACAAGAATTGTTGATCAAGTGCTCCCGCACTACGCTATTGGTGTATAGGTTCGACGGTAATTGCGCAATAGAGCCCGCACGGCTGCAATGCTATTTTTGTCTATTTTCGTTTTTTTTTTGTTTTGTTTTTGTTTTTGTTTTTTACTCGTTCAAAAAATTTTTTTTAGAGGGAATGGGCGAAGGTCGTTGGCACGCAATAGAGCCATCGCCTGCACCACCACTCTCGATCGCCCGCCAATTACGCATTCCGATAATTTTTGCTTTCCCATAGCGGCGCCGAAACCTTCGTGAGGCAGTATATACACAAAGCTTCGTTTTTTGTTTTTCTACGGCCTCATCGTAAAGATAGGATTTGTTACAAATCTATTTTGGTTTTTTATTTCATTTTCTCAAGGACATCTAGCCGCATCTAGCGGTGGCAATAACAGCTTAGACGACAACACGCGAGGTTTTCGTTTTTTCTCCTTCTGCTTTGATTTGGAGAGGAAAACCTGAAATCACTGCGGATGCCAATTTATGGCTTGCGCGACTGCATTACGGCCACATAATTGGCGTATATATTGAAAGAAAAAAAAAAACGAGACCTATTCTTTACGCGGTTGAATTTCTCGTTCTTGGTCGTTTACTTTCGAAACTAGACTATGTGTGACAATGAAGAAGACGCCACAGTATTGTTGACAGCTGGAGGACAAGAAAGCTTGAACGATGATTTACAAATAGCAAGCAACAATCAACAACAACGATTATCGAACAATGGACCAGCAATATCCAAGCCAAATTCCAATGTCTTTCTTTTTTGCTCGGCCAGTATGGCAGCCTTGGGTGGCTTACTGTTTGGCTATGACATTGGAATAATTTCAACTGCCCTGCCTCAAATCAAAGTTGAATTCTCGCTGACTTGCTTTCAGCAGGAAATGGTTGTCAGCCTAATGCTTGTTGGCGCTCTTTTTGCATCCCTTGTTGGAGGTAGCAATTTTGCGATGATCACATTTTCATCTGCTCCACATTTGAATTTCTAGATCCTAATTATTTTTAATGCTTAGGTGTCTGCATTGACAAAATCGGTAGCAGAATGGCCATTATTGTAAATGCTTTGGTATTTATAGCAGGAGCACTTCTTTTGGCATTTTCCAACAGTTATGGCTGGCTGCTTGTTGGCAGATTTATTGTGGGTTTTGCTGTGGCCTTGTCTGCTGTCAGCGAATGCATTTATATATCAGAGATATCCACCCCTCACAACAGAGGCATGCTGGTATCCCTAAATGAAGTAGCCATCACCGTTGGGTTCCTTTTGGCCTACGTAGTCGGCTTAATATTCATTGACCGGTCGGAAGGCTGGAGATACATGTTTGGATTAAGCGCGGTACCTGCAGCTGGGCAACTGCTTGGCATGTTCAAACTGCCCAATAGTCCACATTTTTTGGTTTTGAAACATCGCGATGAAGAGGCCGAGAGTGCCGTCAGGAATTTACGCCAATTGAAGAGTACTGACCAAGTACGCCAAGAATTGACCCACATCCGTTTGTCGCTAGAGGCCGGTCGTTCGCAGAGCTGCTGGTCCTTGTGTTCCAGCGCCGACGGCTTGCGCGCAGCAATGTTGATTGCTTTTGGATTGGTTATGGGACAGCAATTGACCGGCCAACCAAACGTTCTCAACTATGCGTCAACCATTTTCGAGCAAGTCGGTTTTTGCGGTCGGGATCCGGTCAGTGCCACGTTTCCCACCGTCGGCCTTGGAGTCGTCAAGGTTTTTAAAATTCCATGTCACCCATTTAATTACATTTTCATTGGTCTGTATTGATTGGATTCATTCTTTTCCAGTTGGCGGCCACTTTGGTTTCACTGTTACTTGTCGATCGGATGGGCCGACG